>NW_006921537.1:4498763-4575340 GCF_000340215.1 Pseudocercospora fijiensis CIRAD86
TCTACCCGCCTTTTTTCGCAGTCGAGCTCGTCGTACCTTCTTCTTTCTTCGTAGTTCGTCCTATATAGATAGTAGCTATATTGATTTAGTACTCCCTTTAGTTTAGTTTAAAGTTTTATATATATTCTTACTACTTAGCCTCTAACCCTTATATTATACGCTACGAAGGCGCCGCTATAGAAAATTAGCTATACTAATTTTAGTAACAATTAATAGCTGCCTAACTAGGACCTAGGCGGTCGTAGCTACTAGATTGTTAGGCCTAGTAACCTTAGAAAAGAGCCGAAGCCCGAATGCTAATACCCGACTACTACTACCTACGGTTACGCCCTAAGCTAATTAGAGGAAGCTAAAGTAGGCCGTACGTAATAGAATAGTTCTTATTACTAAGGGAATAGGACAAGACCCCGAGAGAATAATAACTAAGCGTAGAGGGATTACTATAACTCCCTATATCCGGTTATAGCTAGGTATACGCGTCATTATTAGTTAAGGCTACTATATTGCAATAGCGTTAATATATCCTTACTATAGGGTTAGTAAAATAGTAGCTTAGTTAGAAGAGTAGTAGTTATATAAGGACATAGAAGTAAGCTTTAGTAATATAATAGATAGTAACGTAATTAGTTAGTTAAGCGTCCGATTTAGCGCGTAAGAAGCGCGGCTTAGTATAATTAAAAACTTAGCGAGGGGAGCAATAAAAAATAGCTACGAGGGCGAATAGAAGCCTATATTAGAGGGTATATAAAAGGCATATACCCGGCTTAGAAAAGGTAGGGTCTTAATGCCTTAGGCAGGGCTTAGCGCTTAGCGTTAGCCTAACTTCCTAACCTTCCTCTCTCTTCTTTATAGACCTTGTCGAATACTATACGCTTTTAACTATACTATTTACCTACTTACCTAACCTGTATTATACTAACTATCCTACTATACTCTTTAGTCTAGGATATCTCTATAAAGTTAGATAGCCTTACTAGTAGGATAGCGTTACTAATATATTCCTATATTACTAACTATATTCCTACTAAGCCTGCTTAACCTGCTCTATTATAGTAAACAGTCCTTAGAGTAGGGAAGGGAGCCTCTACTAAAGGTCTCCTCTAACTGCCTCCTAGTCGGCCTTTTTCTACTAGACTCTCGGTATTCGGTCCCTCCGTTCCTACTATAGCTTTTATATCTTTATAGAGATTAGCTTATAGCCTAATCCTATCTCTCTATATTTATCTACCTAGTATTAGCTAAGTCTTTAATAGATATTATAGGTAATAAATATAAGGTTAAGGGTCCTTACGCTCCTCTAGTTGTCTTATATTACTATCTAGTGTGCTATAGTAAGAAGTATACTATTCTCTCTTATAATTCTTATAAGGTTATCTGCCTAGTAGTGCTAGCTCTAGTCTAGGTTGTCTCCCTATATTAAGTAGTAAAGGTTAAAGTTACCTGTAAGCACCTAGCTATTACCTTAGTGCTTACGGATAGCCTACTCTATAAGTAGTAGTAATCCTACCCCCCTACTACTCTCTAGGGCTAATAGGTAGTAGTAGTTATAGATAATAACTCTATCCCTCCCTATCCCTATACCGACTAATTATAGGTCTTTATATTAAGAGTTTAGCTCCTATAGAGCCTTATATAGTTCCTTAGAGATATAGAGTGCTACTCTAGGATATAGGCCTTACGGGATAATAATATAGAAGCCTAGGTATTTAACTATATTGTCTATAGGTGCGTTAATCTAGGGCTCCTAAATTGCTAGAATATAGTCTTCCTTTAGGTCTATTTATTAGAAGAAGGCTTATTATGCCTTATTTGCGCTATCGTTTATATTATGTTAGATAATATAGGGGCTAGTTAATATTAGAGGATAGTAGGGGGTCTACTATTTATATATCTTCCCTCTCTATTGCCCTCTATTAGCTTAGCTTTAAGGGGAGGAAGCTAAGTTTATTAGTCTAGGTATCTCCCTAGTTCCTTACGCTTATAGTACCTATTAGTCTTTCTAGGGGTCTTCTCTCTTACATTTCCCTATAAGTCTCTCTCCTCCGCTTTTCTAGGGATTCGGCTTACATTTTCCTACTTTATACTAGCGTCTAGTCTTTATAGCTCCTCTATATCCCTCTAAACTTCTCTACTATTACGTCCCTAAATCCTCTTACCTTTGCCTAGGCGGCTAGCTTTATACTATATATCCTAGACTAGGTAGGGTAGCTGCCTTTTTAGTTACTATATATATGTTTACTACTAGGGCATTTATCTATTCTATATTCCTCTACGTATTTTACGTATACCTGGTTCTTACTATAGTACTTAGCTATATATCTAAACCTCTAGTAGTTAAGGTACTATATTATCCTTTATTACTAGGTAAAGAGTTCTACTAGGAGGATAGTTCCTTAGACTAGTAGTTCCTTCCTTATAATTTCCTCTACCTAGCTAGCGCTCTATATATAGAGTACTATTAAGGAGTATATTTGTCCTTCCCTAGCCTTAGGGCTCTTAAGCTAGAAGGTTCTTCCTACTTTAAGGTTAGGGTACTATCTAGTATTATCGTCCTAGAATCTTTCTATAGTTTCCTTCTTATTAGGGCTATAGTCTCTAATATATAACCTATAGACTAGTATCTAATAGGCTACCTATAATATCTCTCTTTCTAGGAATATCTCTTATATCTATTCCCTACTCCCCTAGAGCTAGGCTTTTACTAGTTATAATATTATAAATATAGTAATATATCCGCTAGGTTGTTTCCTAACCCTAATTACTCTAGGGTCCCCTATCTCTATTAAGAGTTCTATATTACTCTTTTTTAGGGTCTTTTCTCTATTTAAGGTATCCCCTACTATTACGTATACTACGTATACCTCCTATAGGAGGGATCTAGGCTAGGGGAAGGGGGATAGCTAGCTTAAAAGGTAACCTATACCTAAGATACTAGCTGCTAGCCCCTATAGGAAGGTTTCTGTTTTTGTAGGTAGTCGCTAAGGTCTTTTATTAATTATACTACTATCGCGTTCTATTAGTAGTAGAGGATCGTGATTATATATCTCTAGAGAAGGGAGGAAAGAAGAGCTACCTATTTATTAGCTAGGCCCTTAGGGTAAGAGGTAGCGGCCTTTATTTCTTAGAGTAAAGAGTTTAAATTCTCTTATATCTAGTAATTCTCTTTTTCTAATTAAATGCCTGCCCTACTAGCCTAGCTCCCTCTTAGGGTAGGTTAGGGCTTTCTTAGCCTAGAGGAGCTAGTTAATAGAAGCTAGGGACTTCTACCTCCTCTATACCTCTTAGTAGTGTCCTAGATCTTCGCGAGTCTATCTAGATAGGCTCTAGTATACTAAGATGCCTAGAGGCCTTCTTATAGCGCTATCCTGTCTTACTCGTTATAGTAGAATGCTTGCTACTATTACATTAGCTTATAGCACTTAACTATTGTGTATAGATATACTTTCTATAGATATAAATCTACTATCTATATGTATTTTATCTATATATATAAAATCTATATTTATACTATCTTTAAATATTAGCTATATATATATTACCTACTCTATATAGATTGAGGTTAGACGAATAAAGATATTTCGGTTTACTTAGAGATTCTGTTCTATCTCGTTCTTCAGTTTTAGTAAAGTATACGTTTTCTTTAGTATTCTTAGAGGTTTATTAGTAGCTATTAAGATAAAAGTGTTTAAGAGCTTTAAAAGGATCTTTAGAAAAGTTTTTATCTTCTAAGTATTTATCTTTTTTATAGTACGAATACTTCTTTATAGAAGCGCTTTAAGGACCTTTAATTTTAAAGCGCTTTAAGGGCTTTTTAGATAATTTATTCTTAGACTTTTATGTTTAATAAAGAGTATTATTTCTTTCCCTTTTAAACTATACTATCTACCTTTATTAAGTATATTAGAGAATAAACTTTCTAGTTCTAAGCGATCCCCGCCTTTTATAGCAATAAGATTAAATTAGTTAGAAAAAACTCGTATTCGTCGCTTAGATTATTAAAGGTCTTAGGTACCATAACTTACTTAAGAAGTATATATATTCTTTAAACTCTTGTTCGTCGTAGGAGAGTATGCCTTTTTAAGAATATTTAAAGCCTCTTTAGAGTAGAATATATCCTATACTTATAGTAATTAAACTTTCTCTACTAATAGCTATAAAGAATCTAAGGCTTTGGCTTTAATATTTTCTTCTATTTTATCGTTAAAAACATTCTTAATATATCTTTCCTCTACTAAAATAAACTCTATCCTCCCGAACTAAAATATATAGTTCTATTAGTTATTAGAATAATAAAACGTAAAACAATCTCTCGCTAAGCTATATATCTAGGACTTCTTAAGGCATAGTTTTTAATCTTCCTTTTAATAAGAGAAGAGATATCTTTAAAGTCTAGAGTTTTTAAGGAAGCTCCTAGCGAGATTAAGCGATATAGTCTTAAAAGAGAAACTAATTTAGAGTTTTGATTTTAAAGATCTTAGATACTAAGGACGTAGCTAGTGTTACTTATTAAAGAAAGTCTCTATTAAGACATAAAGTATTTTGAATATATGTATATTTAGAAGGAAATCTATGTCTTTTTTAGTTTTAAAGATCTATCGATATATAGATAATTCTTATCTATCGTGTATTATATTAAAAAATAGATAGTATCTCTTAATAGACAAATAGTTTATCTATAGGAATATAGACTTTTATATCTAGTTCATTAAAGAGTCTACGGTAAATTAGTATATTTTATTAATAATAGTTAGCCTACTAAAGTAATATCTTACAATGCATAGTTATCTTATCTATATATCGAAAGATAAGTGTCTAGATAAATTTACTAGTAATTTGGCTAGATAGTATATAGTAGAAGACGAATAGTGTATTAGGGTTCTTCTATAGCATATATATCTTATTTAAGTATCTAAAGAATAAGTTTGAATAGCCTTTTTAAAAGATATTTATAGATGATTTATAGATACTCTCTATCTTCTAATAAAATAAAAATATAGAGATATTGTTTTCTTAGTTAGACTAATACTAGTAAAGATAGATTACCTATACTAGCATTATTCGAGATAGTCTATATATAGCTTAGTTTCTCCTACCTATAGATACTATCCTAGACATAGTAAAGCTACTTATAGATTAACTATATATAAGTAGTATCTTCTAGTTCTTAGCCTATAGATATAGAGTTATATATATCTATATGTAGATAGATCTTTAGATAATCGTATCTATAATAGGTACTCTTTATTATAGGCACTATACGTTCGTATATATATCTAGATCTTTAGACTCTACTTTTGAAATATCTTAGAAGGAGGATAGAGACGATAGTATATATGCTCTTAAGCTACCTAAGTCTCGGTCCTAAAGTAATATTATACTACTAGTTTTTCCTAAAAGTACTTTTATTAGGTTTTTTATAACTCTAACTGTTTTTTTTTCGTATATATATTATAGTAGGGACGATATACTCTATAGGCCTCTTTTGTAAATCCGGGGCCGATATATCCTTTATAATCGTTCGAATCGGTTCGTAAATCGATCTAATTAGTCGTTTATCGCTCGATATCTATCTCGCTCGTTCGTATATCGATAAATCCTACCCTATCGTTTATTTAATATTGTTATTCGTTGTAAACGATATATCGTTCGTTTTGTCTTTATATGTTAATAGGATTACGTTTTGTCGAGATTTGTCGAAAGTATAGATAGCTATAGGTATAGATATTCCTCTAGGTTCCTACTATCTTTAGTTTCTAAGTTTCTACGAGTTGCCTAGGCGTATAATCTACTTATTAGACTTCCGACACTTCCTATAACTTTAGCTTAACTACCCCTAAGTAGTAGCTAAAGAGTAAATAGTAGCTAAATTACTTATCTAGCTAACTAGCTATCTTCGTCGCCTTATTATATTAGCTACTAAGGTCTTAGGATATTATATATACGTATAGTAGCTTCCGCGTACTACTAGGTACTCCTAGTTTTTATCTTATAATTAGATCTCTAGAACTACTTATTCTATAGGCGACTAAACCTATAGGAGTTCTCCCTTAAGCTACGAATTTCCTACTAATTTTTAGGCCTTATATCTATATAAACTAGTATAAGTAGTTATAGACGTTTTTAGATGTTTTTTTATATAGTAACTAATATAAGTACTAGATCCCTTCTATATTATGTACAATTGGTCTAGAGCCTCTGTTTACTATCTCTTTGCTATCTAGAAATGTATGCTATATAGAAAAACTAAAAGATACTTTTAGTATTTAGAGACATTTTACCTACTATAAAGCGTTATAAGAGAGTCCGTACTGTATAGGAATGCTTTGACGGAACTAATTGGAAAGATAATTACTGATATATACTTCATATCTACTAATCCTTACCTAGCTAAACAAAGATAATTTAAGGGTTCCTGAAATGCCGCTGTTTGTGTCTGTTTCGGCTCCAGCACTTGGATTACCGAGTCAACTGCTCACTTACAGCAATGAAATGCTTCGTCACCCAACATGGCGGTATCTGTCATGTCTTCGCTTATAACACCAGCTTGTCACACCACCTCATCCGCGCCAATTGATCTTGCAGCCTTCTTGAGATTTCCGGAATTGATCGATTCTCTCTTGGATCCAGCCACTTCTCCAGTGTTCATCTTCTCGCTCGTCGCTCTTACCGAAGCGGATGTCTCTGCCGAGATGGCATCGTCCAGGAGTGAACATCCACTGTATGCACTTGTCTCCTTCGATCACGCACGCTTCTGCACAAAGTTCCTCGGATTCGGTTGCTCTTTGCTGATGCGATTCAAGCTCGGAGAAAGCAGTGTCTTCATCACCAGTAAGCGAAGCAGAGACAAACCTGAGATCGTTGGACAAGTTGTTCCATGATGTTCGGTTGACCGTTACATGTCGCCCAAGAAAGTGTTCGAAGATGTCGCGATACAGGTATGGCGTCCTCCATCCATGCTCTGCGGCCCAGTCGATCTGAAATTGCCAGTACGTGTCGACTTCGATAGGACTGACATGGTGGAAAGTCATGGGTGGTGTGCACCAGTGATGTTGGGTGAAGTCGACAGTGCTGATTGTCTCACCTGTCCAATTGTTAGCGTGCTGACGTGTCAGACCTTGTCATGTTGAACCAACACACCTTGGATCAACGGCCAAGCTGGTGTCAAGGGAATATCGACTGCTTTGAAAGCACGAGCGACGATCTCGTCACCGCAGCATGATATTGCTGTCTGGTCCTCCCATTTCTCATCGTACAACTCTTTTCCGGCATTGTATCGCGCGGCCTCTAGAATGTCGGCTGCTTTCCTTGAGACCACAATCCCGCTGCCTCCGTGGGCAAAGGTGGTGTCGCCTATGACATTCTGCGCTCCGAGATAGTATGGCTGCTGAGAATCCATGGATTGCAGCCAGAGCAGTAGGTTCAGCCAGTGCAGGCTTGTGTCGGCCTCTATCATTACAAACCACTGTATGTGGTCTGGCGCATTCTCAAAGGTCTCGTGAAACATGGGCAAGAATTTCCACTTATCCAGATTCCAGCCTGAGTCGCCCATCAGCTTGCCTAGATCCTGGCCCTCAGCGTGCCATTTCGCAATCTCTCTGTACATCTTGAAATCTCCATGTTTCCCCCTGACCCTCTTGCTGACCGGCTTGATCGCATCGTGGATTTTGGTGTCGGCAAAGCTTTGTTCCAGATCAGAGAAGACGATGAAATGCGGAGTGCACTTCAGAGTGGTTACAAAGTGCGTTGGCAGTTTCTGATACAGCTCTGTTGCGCCGGTCTTGAGCATAAGCATGACCTTGTCCGCTCCGGGTAGGTGCAGACATGTCTCGTTGACTTGATGACTCGTTTCTTCCACCACGTCGTCCGTTTCGTCCGATGGCAGCGGCGGCGGAGGAGTCGGGTCGGTAAGAAGCTTGGCCCGGTCAGGCGTGAGCTCTGTCGCTTGGAATGCGCTCTTCTCGTTGTCCGACAGTGGCGTGAAAGACTGTCCGGCTTTGTACGAGTGTGCCCTGGGCAGCCAAGCATCGCGAAACAGGAACACGGCGAGCACAAGCAGGAATATGGCAGCCACGCGGCTCGGCGTGAGGCCGCGAGCTCCGCCGAGAAGGGCACTCATGGGGATGGCGGTCAATGTAGTCGAGGTGGCAGCGGCGGGCACGCATTAGAAGGGGACGGAAGGGCAGGGCGAGGATACATGGAGTCGACGGTCAGCAGTGGAAGACGGTCAGCAGTGGAAGAATGGAAGAGGAGGAGGAGGAGGAGGAGGAGGAGGAGCAGGAGGAGGAGAGGTACAATAATTCTCGGTGCTCACCACTGACCGGCAGTGCGATCTGCCACAACAACCATGAGATGGAACTAGCGTACGGAGTGTTCTGCGAGGTACCTATAGCTCATACGATACAGTAATAGGCACCTTCAGCCCTTGCTTTATAACCGTTTCTCATATGTAAGAAGCCGCGAATAGCGTCGTTTTAGTGCCGGAAAGTGAATAACTATTATAACGGCGAATTTGAGGTTTAGTGCTTAGTTTGCGTAGCGTCTATAGAATGCCTGCTTAGTAAGCAGCCTCGGTACTAAGAAGCCCCTAGGTCTTAGACCTTACTATAATTAGTATAGAAGAACGGATATCTATTACTACCGTATACTATAGAAGAATACAACTATAGCGACCTACCGACTAACCTATCGACTAATAGTAAACTTAAAGAGGATATTATCGCTATCTATAGTAGAATATTAGTAATAACGGCGGCCGTTCTAGCCTCGGAAAGTAAAGACCCCCTAGATCTAGCTATTCGCCGAGAGGGTAAGACTAAGCGTAAATACTAGTATAGATAGAGCCGTAGTAATAAGCTATATAAGCCGCTAAGGTCGTATAAACGAGGTAAGTAATAGAGCGTAGAAATATATTCTAACGAGGATTTCTAAGGCGACTTCCACTTCTCGAAGGACTAGATAATTAAACTAGCGGAGTTATTATACCTAGAGTCTATTAAATTGCCGTAGAAGGTACGCGTAGAGCCGATAACTATACTATATATTATATATAGTAGGCTCTTAAACCCTAGTTATTAACGTAACCTATATAAAACCTTCGGCCGTAGTCTAGCGTAGATATCGTATATATTTAATACTAGTTATACTTAATTAGTAAGGCGCTAGAAGGATAGGTTAGTATAGGACTTTAATCGATTAAGTAAAGAATATCTGTAGTAGATAGCCGTTGCTATAGCTGGATTAATTAATATTAAGTACGTTTTTAGTTATATTAATAGTACCTTACGGAAGTGCTATAGACCGACCTATTACTAGCGGCTATTCTATAATAGTTATAAGCACTTCTATAGACTTAAATACTAAGGCATTGTCCTACCGGATAGTATAATATTACTATATAGTCTAGTACCTAGTTCTTATAGCGATACGGCTTTAGTATTAGAGTCTAGTTTTAACGATATCTAGAAGTCCTATTTCGAGCCGCTAGGTTAACTACTATAGCTATTCGACGAGCAGGTATACTTATATAGTAATTAGGCCTATAATATCCTCGATAGTATTATAGGAAGTTAGAAAACAACAAATAGCGAGTTTCGTAACGCTAGTAAGGTAATAGTAGTAAAGGAGATAAGTACTATATACTAGTCGGTCGAATAGAGGTTTATAGAGGTTATTAATAACTAGGAGCTAATAAAGTACTTCTATAGGTTACGAGTCGAGTTAATACCGGTCGGAGCGATATATATTATTACTACCCTACTTACTAATTATTTAACTTGCTATTATAGTAATAAGATTAGTCGACTATATAAGGTAAGGTCGCTAAGTATATATAAATATCTCGCTAACCTACTACTCCCTTCTATACCTTCTTTAGCTCTATTTATCGGTAGCGACCTTCTATACTATAGTAGAGACTTCGGAGCGAGCCTTTATATAGGCGATAAGATATTCGATAGTAGCGCTTTATTTAGATATAGTCGGACGGCTATACTAGACTATAAGATAGATAAGATTAAGGTTCTTAATATAACGGAAGAAGATTAAATAGTAGAAGATATAGGAAAGCGCTAATACGGATATACCCGTACTAGTATATAGTATATTATACGAGATACTTTACGCCTTTAAATATAATAATAATATTAATAATTTTCTATATCTTTATATACGTTATATTCTTTAGTATACGACGGGTTTTATTATCTAAAAACGAGCGAAAAGGAGTAATACGTTATTATATAGCGAGTCGTAGAAGGTCGAGGCCCGCTTACTAAGCGATAAAGTTTCGGCTTTCTATATTACTTAGAGCTATATACTATAATACCTACCCTATTTTACTATTCCTTATAGCGGTCGATATAAGGTTCGCTATTCGAGCTTAGATCTTACGATTTTATATAGCGTAGAGAGTCTTAGCGCTCTCGTATCGAATAAAGCTATAATTTCGAATAGGTACCTATAAAAGAAGATATTAACTAAGTAATTATAATATTCTCGATAATAAGAACGTAATAAGAATACAATACTACTATTACCCTAACCCTTACCCTAACCCTAACCCTAACTATAACCGATTAAATTATCTACGAGAATACCTCCTTATCGATAGTATTAAGGTCTACGAAGCCGTCGCTATCGTTATTATTATCTAGCGAGTCCGTTTAACTACTTATAATACTATTAGAAGTAACTACTTAAAATAGTAGTAAGGGCCGAATTAGTAATAAGGAAGTAATAGTTATAGATAAGACCTAGATACTAGACTAGACTATATCTAATTAACGTACTATCTTTAGCTCGACGTCTCTAATAGTAGTATTAACTCTTATCTCGAGTCTATCGCTAATACCGCCGATAGCGCTTATAAATCTAGTAGAAGTTAGTATATAGAGTCCCTCGCTATTAGCGCTAATAGTAGAAGTATCTATAGACGATAATATTCGCCTTATACTACGTTCTTTAGTAAGTATTCTTAATATCTTAAATATAGGCGATAGTACCTCCTTTAGTATAGCTCCTTATACCTACGAGCTACGCTAGAGCCGTTTAGACTCGAAGTCTAGTCGACGACGCTTAGTAAGCTATATAGTATTGCTACTATTATTACTAGTACTTAGCGTAAACAAGTCGATAATCTCTATAAGCCGAGGAGTTAATAGTAGATTTAGATCTAGAAATAGTACGGTTAGAGCGCTTAGTATTAGTATAGGCACTTTTACTTTATTACCGGACTACTAAGATAGTATCGATAATATATTATCTCGTATATTCTATACCGGAGTATTAAAGACCCTTAGTTCTTATAGTTATAATACCCTCTCTCGCTATACCTTATTAAGCTAGAATATAGTATCGATTGCCTTATTTAGTAACTAGTCTTATAGTAAGTCTATAATAACCGTACTAGAAGCCGCTTCTATAGTACGCTTTGCCTAAATCCGCTAACTAACTAATCGTCGAAGTATAATAGTCGTATTACTAATAACTAGCTTATCCTTTAGCTAATAAGCTATTATAATAGTCTTTAGCTCGGCATTCTACTAACGGATCTTACCGGAGACACGTTTATAAGCGATCGCTATAGCAACCTTAATAATAATAAGCTTACTCTTAGCCGAGAGATAGCTATAGCTATAGACTCGAGTATTATTATCGCTATCGGCCTCTAAAATAGAAGCGGCGATTATATTATCTTATAACGGTTAATCGGTAGAAGACTAAGTGCTAACTAGCGGTAGAATAGGCTCCTTAACTAGCGGTAGAATAGGCTCCTTAACTAGCGGTAGAACAGGCTCCTTAACTAGCGTAGAAACTAGCGTAGAAGCACTATATTCTACGGCTATAGAACTAATACTACGGTCTTAATTAGCTCCGAGTTAATAGGTAGTCTAACTATCGATTAAGAGCGTTAGACTATATAGTAGAGGTTAACTATAATAGTCTCGGAGTATAGCTAATAGACTATAGAAGGAAGGGCCTAAGCGAGGGCACAGATCGCTCTATAAGAAGTCGAAACCTAGATTAAGAAAGGTAGTAATACTAGATAGGGCCTATATTAGGGTAACTAGAGCCGCTATAGTACTTAGAGTGTTTAACTTACTAACAAATATAGGCTTCTAAGCACCTACTATACTCTCGAAGTCCTAAACATATACCTCGCCTAAGGTACAGACCAAGTTCTAATTATAATCGCTCTCTACTAAGATCTTTATAGCTATTCCTATAACGGCTCTTAGAGTAATTATATATAGGCTACTATGCCTATATAACCCTTAATAGCCGCCTAGCGACCTTTACCTACCTCTCGCTAGACTCTCCGTTTTCAAATATATATATATAAGGGATATATAGTAGCTAGTAGGTAATAGCTACTATATTAGAAGACTAAATTTAATAGAAGACAGAGATAGGGTTTAAGCTATATAGCTAATAATTTAGTATACTCCTTCACTTAACTACTAACGGCCTAGCGTAGGGTCTATTTAGCGTATTTTCTATTATGTGAGCGTATATAGGTAATAGGTTAAGACTAAGGTATTACCCGTACTTTTATTTACTTAATCCTTTACGCACGGATAACCTATTAGAGCTTATTTATATGTTAAGGCGCTAAGAGGTGCCACTGCCGCGTGCACGGGGTGCAACTGCCCTCCTAAACCTTCGACTAAAGGTGCCTAATAGCTCAATATTGGCTTCAGTGTAACCCTTTGTTTCCTCATCTGATTGGACTCGCACACCACTACTCGGTACTGCACATCATGCTGACGCTGACCCAGGCCGTCTCGGTCCACATCTTTGTCTGTGTGTATACCTCCTGACACTCCAGCTGGACACGCTGAGGGCCTGAGGCACCACCAGAACTTGGTGATGATTGCTCATGGCATATTATTCTCGCTCACGCTGGCTGGCTGGCCCGATCTGCATTCGGCGACCATCGCCATGATGATGATGATGATGGGAGAGACCTGCCGCTCTGCGCCAGGAACAGCGCCAAAAAAACGCCAAAAAGCCAATCGCCTCCCACGTCCAGAAGGGGCCGGGCCCACGTCTTCAGAAGGAACCGCGATGTTCGCGTGAGAACGACGCCCGGGCCCAGGCAGTGAGTGAACCTTTCCTTCAATTCACCACTTCTTCCCTTCATCACCTGTGTTTCTTTCCTGCTGCAGCACGAGCCCACAACGATCGACATGCAACAATAATTACAATGCCATGTTCCTTAGTCATGGCTCGCAATGCGCAACTCTTCCACTCGCCTTTCTGGGGCCCATGCGCCCGTCCTGGCCTTCGTGTTCAGTATGCTGGCCATTCTTCTCATCACCCTTGTCGCTATTGCTAGTCTTGCCGACCCACGTCTAGCATTTTCGCTATCGCCGAGTCCCCGCAAACAAGAATCGTCTGAAGACTCGCCTTCTATGCTGGCAGATCTCGCGTTGCAGAAAGTGCTCAAGGAGGCAGCGCCAATCTACGGGACGACTGCTGTAAATTATGGAGCAGAATCTGAGTCCGCAACATGGATGTCTGCATATCACAATGAAACGCTGCTGGTCCACATGAACATACCAGGAACGCACGATGCCGCCACCTGGAACTATTCCTCGGCGAACATCAATAATTTGGCCGATGTCTCTGCTCTAAGGCCAGACTTCTACAGATGTCAAGCGAGAAGTATTGCCGCCATGCTGGATTCTGGAATCCGTGTATTCGACTTGCGCTACGCATTGGACGTAACGAGATCCAACTCGTGTTCTGGTACGGACCTGCACTGCAGAGCGAGACAGCAAGCGTGGACGATGTGCTGTATAGCTTATACAATTGGTTGGAATGGCACAAGAGTGAGGCAGTGTTTTTGAGCCTTCAACACGAAGGCGGCCACGATGATGTTGTCACTCAAGCAATGCTTTATGCTATATTGACATCTCCTGCAGCCAGGCAGTATGTGGTTCAAGCCCGCGGCGAGCTTGGCACACTTGGACAGGCAAGAGGCAAGATTACGTTACTCCGACGCTTCGACCTGGATCTACTGGCTCCAGTGTACGAGGACAGTATACCCGGAGTACACTTCTCGCCGAACAATTGGACGGACAATGGGCCTGACATGATCCTGATCTACAATGACACGACCGGCGCAGCAGCATACATCGAGGATTACTATCAGCCGTTGACTCCTCAGAATTCGACAGCAGAAAGCAACATACGTTGGAAGGTCAATGCTACAGAAGCGCATCTACGCAAAGCAGCTTCGGGCGATCATCCAGACAGTCTATACTGGACGTTCGCATCGAGTTCGAACACGGAGAATAATCCGCCTATCACTCCAGTGATGCAGGCATTAGGAAATGGATCCAATTCGACGCCTGACGGAGGTGTTAACGACCAGCTTCTGCCAGTTTTCAAATCGATGCGAGGCAAGCGGTTGGGAATAGTCATGTTCGATTTCTACGACGACGTTGCGGAGCTGGTACCAACGTTTTTGGGTTTGCTCGGACCCGATGAGTCCGCCAGTTTCTCAAGATAATGGAAGCGATACGTAGATGTTGGAAATAAATGCAATAATAGCGCAGATTCTGAACATTCTGCTTCCACATTGACTTTCACTTTCTGCATATGAAGGCCAAAGCTCCGAC
This sequence comes from Pseudocercospora fijiensis CIRAD86, assembly GCF_000340215.1. Lineage (NCBI taxonomy): Eukaryota > Fungi > Ascomycota > Dothideomycetes > Mycosphaerellales > Mycosphaerellaceae > Pseudocercospora > Pseudocercospora fijiensis. The sequence continues at coordinate 4,513,388 of NW_006921537.1, forward strand.
TTCCGACCTCGAAGCTCGAAGCTCTCCGCGTCTGCGTCTGCGTTTGCGTCTCCACGCATTAACAATAGCACTCATAACGTCGGCTACACACAATATGTTTGCGCAATTTCGGGCTAGCTACGCACGCGTGGAGATGAGTGTGCAGAAGCTCACCGACTCGATTGCGGCGTACAATCCGTCGGTCAGAGACGCGCAAGAACTACTTGCTGCAGACGAAGCTGTCAACCACAACATCGAGCAGTGTATGTATATGCACAAGAATCATTATGTTATACCGAATACATTACGCATTTCCTTGTTAGAAGCCTGCGCTGACCGTCTCAGTGGTCACACATCAGCAGAATCACCAACGGCTCGTTTCCCTTCGCGCCACCGCCGACTCGCTCGATGCCGCAATCAAGAACACCATTCGACTGCTCGCCGACACGCGCAGAGAAATCCAATCCATTCCCTCTGTTGACTGCGAAGACAGAAGGGAAGTCGGCGTCGAGGAGCTGCTCCAGTATGCAAAGTTCATTGCCCCCACCACCCTTGCTCCGAATCCCACCTTCCGCAAACCACTACCCGACGAGCACATGCCCAAGAAGAAGGAAGGCGCCACAGAGGTCGGCGCGAATGGCATCGCGACGCCTGTAGACACAGCCCCAGCATACACCAAGAGTGCCGAAGAAAAGAAAGACCCCGAACCCGCCGCTCCTCCTGCGCCTGCGCCTGCGCCTGCGCCTGCATATGACTTCGTGCCGTGGCCCGACTATGGCAAGATCACTGCCGGTGCGCTGGGAGACATCCAAAGAATGCTGGACGCCGGCCAAGATCCGGCCGCCGTGCTCAGTGCTGAGGAGCAGGCTGAGGTCGACACAAAGCGGAGAGAGCAGGAGGCCGAGGAGAGAAGGAGAGCAGAGGAGCTAGAGAGGCAGCAGAGAGATGCGTTCGGGGACTACTCGAGTGGCAGGAGAGGAACGGTGGTATTCAATCCCGATGACTTGTGAGGAGCCGAGTTTCTTTTACCTACAAGAAGCTACCCGTCTGATCTGGCAGGATATCATGTTCCATTATGGAGAGGCACTTTCCACAATTCCAGAGATCCATTGCCGTACCCTCGTCACTGATTCTGGTCATCTGGCCGTCACGGCTTTCGCAACGATGAAGACATCCTGCGCCGTCCCTTCCCGGGCATGAATGCAGCTGAAAAAGAGGCCGCAAGCTCTCCTACACCAAATCATTCCAGCTGGCCGTCATGGCCTCTTACTCGCGATGATCAGTATGATGCCACCCTTGATCAAGGATTGCTCACGCCTGAAATCGGGGATTCTGTTCGCCCTTCGAGTCAATGCTATTTCAAGCAGAACGGCGAGTCACTTCCACATTCACCCGGTGACCAATGCCATCTCTGCCGCCGATCCATCTTTTCCGCTTCCCAGTCTTTTCTATAGCATGTGCATCCAGATCAAATGCCTCTTGGTCGGCCTCATTCGAGACGATAGCTTTCAGAGCCAGAACACGCCGATTCTTGTCATCGCTAGCCCAGCGAGCTTTCAGTGCTAATCTCTCCTTTCGGACGATGCCAGCTGGGTAGATACTCGCAATCAAAGACGCAACAGCGCCAAGGTAGTTGATCCACCATAGCGTCCACGGAGCATCCACAAGCTGTTCCAGGTTTCTTTTGAATTGCTCGTCACTCGGGGGAATGCTTGCTCCCCATCTAGCGCATAGGAGAAGTGCTATCAGGGCTCTTGCCTCGTGTGTGATTCCATGTACACCAGCGAGAACTCCCGCCGTAGAGATGCGAAGCGCTGCGGAGGACTGGAGGTCCTTTGAATGGCTAGAGTGATAGTACATAAGATTAGCGAATGCTTCCAGAAGCTCGGGAATGAAGACGCTCTTGTAATCGTCAATTGACCCTGTGCTCGCTGCTGGAGGCAACGAGTCCTGCAGAAGGTTTACGAGGGCGTCTGTAGTGATTGATTTTGCAACATGTCTCGTGGCGACCACTAACGGCTGCTCAGATTTTGCTTCCGCAGAGATTGACGAGAACAGATAGCCTTCACGCACGCCACCTTGGCAGAATCTCACTTCTTTGATGTGTGGTAGAGCTTCCGCGAGGGCATTGACCAGAAACGCTACAGCTGGAACCTGACCAGCTCTTCGCTCTGAGATTCGGAACACATCACCATCTTCTGTGTGCTCAAGAGATTCGGCGGCTGCTGCTTTCACTTGGTCGGTGCTGAGAAATTCGTTTCTGCTGGCTTTGAAGCCATTGATGACTGGAATGGGGTACGGGCTGACTGGATGCTGGCTCATGAGCACATACCCCCATCCCCGAAAGCCACCACCGGAGAGGTAAAGCGTAAAGCCACCTTGCGAGTTTGCAATCTGCTCAAGCTCAATTGGAACTTTCAGACTTGCATAGGCAGCCCGGACGGCATCGGTGATCTCCTTCTTGAGGGCTGCTATGTTCCCAGCATCTTCTGCCTCGGCGAGTCGCCTAGACATGGCAGCCGCTCCGTAAGGCATGCTCACAGCACCTGGCTCTGGCAGTCGAACACCATTGCTGGCACTGTTCTTGATGATCCAGCTAAGCTGAGTACTGCCGCCTCCGAGGTCCATGACGAGCCCACCAAGCGCGGGCAGAGAGCTCGCTACTCCCATCGCACCTACTCTACCTTCCTCTTCTTTTGGAAGCATACTCACGTCCCAATCAAGATGAGTCTTGATTTGCTTTCGGAAGTCTTCGGAGTTGATCGCGGTCCTTGTGGCTTCGGTGGCCAAGACAGTAATATACCGATCATGAACGCCAAAATCATTACATGTTCGCCTGAACTGCTTGAATGCTGCTATGACAGCTGCAATTGTCTTGTCGTCTATCGGCACCCGTGCGTTGCCCTGGTACTGCGCATCGTAAAGCGAAATGCCCACCCGGTGCTGGTACAATGTTGGCATTATTCGCTCTGTTGGAGGCTGCAGACTGGATATCGAGAATCGTATGCCATTGGAGCCCATGTCCACGATGCCTCGCAGATAATCGACATCTGTCTTTTGCCCTTCCATTTTCCTGGGTCGCAGTTGGTAGTGTGTGGCCCTCAATATGACGCCATCTTCCTCGCTCAAATGAGGACAGCGATGAAATCCAGGAATCCTAATGGGCTATCAATAAAGCAGGATTCAAAGGCAATGTCTAAAGCAGCAATACAGAAGAAACTTCGCAGGATCGCTGGTTTTCCACCAAAGAGGCGTATTGTATCTCGGCTGCACAGACCTCTTCCAAAAATTCAAATAGTTTCTAGCGCCTAGCAGAAAACTTAGAAAGCTAATATTATAATAAAGTTTCTATCTAATCTCTTTAGCTTGAAATTGCAATTCCTAAATATAGAGTAACTATCTACTATCGACTTTTATTAATTTAAACAAATTAAAAACTTTTAATAATTTATTACTACTAGCATTTACTACTTAGATTTTGCTAAGGTTTGCTAGTTTCCTAGTTTTTTTTTGTTTAAATAGAGTAGTAAAGGCTTATAGCTAAATATAGAACTAAAGTAATAGCCTAAAGATCTAAACAGATTATAATAGTACTAGTATATAAGCCTATCTTAGGTTTTAAGTTATAAGAACCTAAGTTAGTAAAGTCTCCTATCCTGCCTTAGCAAATCCTATATAACAATTATATAATATATTACGTATACTATAGTACTAATCCGCTAGCGTAAAGCCTACCTAGCGTATAAGTAGAGATAGTACTTAGCAGCTCGTATAGAGATACTTAGTAGCCGGCTCGGCGGATATACTAGCCGTATAGGGCTATCGAGCTTAGTTAATAGTAAATACTCTACCCTATTCTTTAAAAAGGCATAGTTTAGTTCTACTATCTACTACTACGATTAGTAGAGGGTATTCTATACGTTACTATAGACCCATTTTCTAATAGATCTAAACTGTCTATACTCTACCCTTCGTAGTAGCCTATAGAACCCCGAAAGATAAACGTAAGCGATCCGAACGCGCTAGTTATAGGAACTTTATAGAATAATATACTAGGAGCGCCGGTAGTATTAGAAAACAACGTAGCGATATAATAATATAAAGCCGAATATTAGCCGCGTTAAGAAGTAACCCGTCTACGGCTCGAACGATTTCTAGCTAAGTAAGAGATACTTAGGCTAGAAGTATAACCTTAAGAAACTAAGCGAGAGAATACGCGTCTTTATACTTTTAGGGACGCCGGCGATATATAGGCTCCGAGTAGCGGTACCGCTAGCGAGGGTCTTTTAATAACCCCTTCTTTAGGTAACGACGATAACGAAGATAAGGTAGAGTTAGCTAACGAGTCGATTTAAAGACCTAAATCCTAAGGAGCTAAGTCTCTCTTTTACCGACTACCTCTTTCTAGGAGCGTACTAATCGTAGCTACTATACCTAGTATAAGCTACGTAGTCGCTAGTCTTGCGGCTATTAAGCCTCGCCTAAAGGAACCTAAGCCCTTTAAAGGCGATATAATTAAGGAGTCGAGGCGATTCCTCTAAGAACTTTCTATTACCTTTACGCTATCTAGAGCTATATATTATACGGACGAAAGCAAGGTACTTTATAATATTATATACCTCGTAGGCGATATATAGGAGCGATAGCATAATAAAAACAGCCTTAACAACCTATAATATTATACCTACTAGGACTTTAAAACCTTCTATCGAGACTTCGTTAAGGACCCTATAAACCGTATACTTAATATAACCCTCGAGTATAAGGCAGCCCGTTAGCGTAAGGGATAGTTAGTCTAAAGCCTTACCCTTAAGCTCGTAGTACTCGAAGATTAACTTAGCGACTATAGCGAGGAGTATAGGATTCGCTACCTTCTCGTTAAAATCTAGCTAGCGATTCGTAGCGCGATTATTAAATACTATACAGCACTAACGACGCGTTACGAACTCGTAGAGCTTACGACGCGTATCGAGACCCCTAATTAGCCGTCTAGTAAACGCAAGGATCGTAATTACGATAAAACTAGAGGTATTAAAAGTAAGAAGCGTCGATCTAATAGTTACGCTTATAAGTTCTAGTCGAATCGCGACCGCGGAGTAGGCGGGAAGTGTACTAGGAGCGATAACTCGTAAGGTAGGTACGATATTACTAAGGTCGAATATTATAGCTACTAATAGGAAGGCTATTATAAGAGTATATACCCGAACCGCTATCTCTAGAAAGACGATAACCCTACGGTATATAAGGTCGCCACTAACGCTAAAGAAAAGAAGAATAACTCAGAGGCTAAGGTAAAAGATAAGATACCTCCTAAGAGCTAGGGATAGGTACTAAATCCTAATAAAGTAGCTTACTAGTAGTAGTACCTATAGGACGGGTATATAGAGCAATTGTAACGTAATAAGGGGAAGTTACTATCGAATACTTGCTAGATAATACTACTAATATTAATATAGTATCTAAAGAATTCGTTCTACGATACTAGACTTAGCGGATTATTACTACTATACTACCTAGTACTAATAGTTTCTAGGGAGACTAATAATACTACTACGGAGCGTATTATTTACGCTTATAAAAAATAGCAGCGAACAATTAGAGACGAAGGGAAGATAGTCAAGAAGGAAGGGAGGACGAATAGAAAACACTATATACTAGGGCAGAAGAGGTGCTAAAGGCAGAAGACAGAAGAACCCCTAAGAGGGCATATAGGATAATAATCTTAGAACTCCTTAGAGGACTAAAAGCAATCTACAACTAGGCAAGCTACGTAATTACAAAGGTAGCTAATACAGTCGTAGTAAAGATTACGAAGAAACAATAGGAGACAAGCCCAAACTACCGTATCTAGGTAGTAGTAGCTAGTTAGGAGGCGCTAAAACCCCCGAGGACAGTAGTTAGAGTCTATATTACGGACCTATAGGAGCAAAAGGAAATCTAAGGACTTATAGGGAAAGAGATTATAGAAAGAATTACAGTTAAAGAGGTAATTAGGGCTAGGAACGAAGGTAAAGGGGTAATTAAGCTGTTTATAGTACAAGAGTAGGACAAAAAGAAGCTAGAAACACAAAAAGAATAGACAACTAAGATAGGGAAAACAGCAAAGGTCTCCTAATAGCAATTTATAATTATAGCCTATAGTATAACAAGAAGCTTTAAGGAAGAACAGGATATTAAGAGCCTATAGAGACAAAACCAAGCTATATACCTAGGCCTAAAGATTACAAAAGTAGTATAGATTAAAAGGAAAATCGAAGAGACTAAGAAGCAGTCTTCCCTAATTATCTAGGTAGGGAGTGCAGAGCAAGCTAATATAGTGCTAGACTAGGGGTTATTCTAGGACTTTAAAAGATTAGAAACAGAGATACATAGAAGCAACTATAGGATAATGCAGTGCTTTAAATGTCAATACTATAGATACTTAGCAGCTAAGTATATAAAGACAACTAACACCTGCTCCTATTATATAGGGGATTACTAGGTCAAAGAATGCAAAGCATACAAGGGAGAAGCAAGATATATATACTGCACTAAAAGACACCCCTCTTAGGCGAAGGAATGCCTAGTAAGAATATAAGCAGCTAGGAAGGCAAAGGAAGCTAGAATCAATATACTAAAAAGATATATAATAAGCTAGGGCAGCTAGGTATAGAAGCAACCTAGCTAAGTGCTACAAAAGAGGTCTAGGCAAGATAATAGGTTTACATTTAGGGCCTTACTAGCACAAGAGAGTTACTAGCAACTAGGGAGACTAAGATACCTTAACATTACAGGAAAGGAAGCAGGGCAGACAAAGCTTAGTCAAATATTAGTCTAAAGTAAAGGAAGACTAAAGGAAAACTTATAGGGAAATAATATAGATAAAACCTAATAAACATTGCAACATTACTAAACATTATATAGTACAATATCAACAAGAGCAAAGATAAGGTATAGAGGAGCTTCCTTTAAGTACTAAACCTAAAAGAACATTACATTATTGCAATCTAAGAGCCCTAGCTCAACCTATATACAAAGAGACTAGCAACAGTTAAAGACCCAAGATACTACCTAATTATCTACAACATCTATAACTAGGGAGCCCTAAGGACATATATCTATATTAGTAAGGAGATAGATACAGAAACCTAGCAGGCTATACTATAGGAGGATAGGGACCTAATATTAGTTTAAGTGGAGACATCCTAAGGTATACTCTAAGTCTACTATATATATAACCTACTACTAGACTTAAGAAGCAGTACCTAACTAAAAACCCTAGAAAGACTACCTAGAGTTATCTAGGGGAACACCTACTAAATCCTACTTAGGGATTTCAACCTCTACTACCCCCTCTAGGGCTTAGACTTTACCCTAGCTTACTACTTCCTAGCAGGAAGACTAATTAACATATTAGAGAGGGAAGGAATAGAAATTGTTACCCTAAAGGGACTAATTACTTAGGAGGCAAGAGGAAGCAGTAGCATACTAGACCTATACTTTATATTATATTAGATTAGGAACAGGATTATAAGATATAGGGTTAACTAGGAACTAGAAGAATTATTAGACTACTTCCCGGTATAGATTGAGCTGAATATCTAAGCCAATTAGGAAAGGGAACTAGAGGAGAAGCTCAACTAGAAAGGTACCTAATAGGGTAGGATTAGGGAGGAACTAGAAAGGGACCTAAAACTAGAGGAACTCTTAACAAAGTACCTACTAAGGCTAGAGGACATTAATAAGGCAGTAGAAGAACTAATAGGAATCCTAAAATAGGTAGCTAGAAAGCATACCCTAGTAAAGAAACATTTACTATACTAGCAACTATACTAGACTAGTAAGTATATAAGGAAGGTTAAAGTAGTAAGGAAGGCTAGGAGGCAGTAGATATAAACCTATACCTAGGAAGCATAGGACAACTATAATAAAGCCTACTAGGAAAAGAAGATCTAGATTAAGAAAGACAAGATACAAGAATAGAGATCTATAATAGGAATAATTATAAAGAAACTAGAGGAGATATAGAGGATAGCTAAATAGGTAAGGAGACCTAAATAGGACAAGGATATGCTACTACAATTCCCGGACATTATAGACCAATAAGGACAAATGTAGACTACAATAGAAGGGAAAGCAAGAGCCCTAGGCTAACACTTCTTCTATAGAAAAGTATAAGCAGACCTATTAGATATAAAGGAGAAAGAACAAGAGACTCTACTACTAGGCATACTAAGAGACACCTAGGTCAAACCCGAAACTATTAAAAGGATCCTAAAGAAAATTCTAGGCAATAAGGCACTAAGAGAAGACAAGATCTATAACAAACTTCTAAAAGTATATAGGAAGGGGCTAGCCCTAGTACTAGCTAATATCTTTTTATAAAGCCTAGTACTAGGACACTACCTAAGACTATTTAGGAAGTCCCTAACAGTAGTACTAAGGAAGCCCTAGAAGGAAGACTATATATAGCTTAAGGCCTATAGACTAATAGCCCTACTTAACATAATAGGCAAGGTACTAGAAAAAATTGTCGCTAAAAGGCTAATAACCTTTGCCGAGGAAAGGAATATCCTTCCTAAAGGCTAGATAGGAGGAAGAAAGAAGAGGTTAACACTAATAGCTATAGAACTAATTATAGAACAGATTAAGCATATCTAGCACTATAGTTAAAACTAGGTAGCAACCCTCCTCTCCCTTAATATCTTAGGAGCCTTTAACAATGTCTCCTATAAAAGGCTCCTATATATACTCAAACAGAAAACTATATTAAACTAGATAGTCTAATTCATCTAGTCCTTCCTATAGGAAAGATCAATATAGCTTATTCTAGGCAAATTTAAATCAGACCTAATGCTAACTAAAAAGGGAATCCCCTAAGGATTAATACTCTCCCTAATCCTCTTCCTTATCTTTATAGCAGACCTACTCCTACTCCTAGAATCAAAAAACACATTAGCATTAGGGTTTATAGATAATACAAACATCCTAGCCTAGTCTAAGATAATAGAAACCAACTGCAAGATCCTAGAAGAGAAGTACTAGGAGTATAAAAAATAGGTAAGGAGGTATAGAGCAAAATTCGCCTTAGAAAAGTACTAGCTTATCTACTTTAGTAAGGCTAAATCAACCTATAATATAAAGCAATCAATTACTATCTAAGGCTTTAAAACCTAACTATTAGCAGAGCTTAGGGTACTAGGGATCTAGCTGGATCTAAAACTAAATTAGGGACTATAAGTAAAGAAGGTAAAGTAGAGGGCAGATACTAATATACAATCCATCAATAGGCTTATAGCCTCTATATAGGGGGCTATATTCGAGAAAGCTAAAGTTATATACAAAGCAATTGTTAAGCTAGCAATACTATATAGAGCATAGATATAGATAGCCTAGGAGAAAACACTAAAGAGGATTAAGCAACTAGTTAGCAGGTCCTAAACCTAAAGCCTAAAGAAAATCCTAGGAGTATACAAAACTATACTAACAAGGGTAGTAGAAATAGAATTAGGGATCCTACTAGTTAAACAATACTTTAAGGGACTAAGACACTAATATATAGCAAAGACAATAGAATACCTAGCCTAACAGACTATCTAAAAGGCACTAGACAAGATAAAAGCCTAGTGTATTAGGACTAGGAGGCGAGATAGACTACAAATAACTCCCTAGAAAGTTAAAGACCTAGAGCAATATAGAGTCTTAATAAGAGAAATGCTAGAGAAAGAGCTTTAGGGACTAAATATAAGGCTAAAGGAAGATAAGCTAAAGGGAGAGAAACAAAGCCTAGTAGAATCAATTGCTAGACACCTATAGGAGTAGGAATAGAACAAAACACAAGTCAGACTAGGAACCCTAAAGGCACTAATCAAATTTAGTCAACACAACTACTAGCTCTATAAGGACCTAAATAGGGCCGAGGCAAGCCTAGCTATCTAAATTAGATCTAAACATATTGGACTTAGATCTTACCTGTTTAGAAGAAACGTCCTAGGAATTAAAAGCAGAGCTTACTAATATAGCTACTAATCTTAGAACCCTAAGTATATACTACTAGTCTACCCTTAATAGTTAGAAGGTAGAAGCGATTAGAGACTAAAAGCAATAGAAAGGGAATACGACAAGCTAATCTAGAGCAAAGAAGACCTAAAGAGGATAGTAAAGTAGATTATTAAATAGGGATTTATACAACAATTCGTACTAGTAAGGGAAACTAAGGAGTAGATAAGAAGGAGGGAAGAAGAGGGGGAAAGAAGGGCAGGGCAGCAGGCAAGGTAGTCAGAGGGTAACAACTATAATACTAGTATACCCTAGAGGAAGGAAAACAAGGAAACGAGGAAGATTAATACTTATAAATAGGACAGGAAGGAGGTTTTTACTAACTAAGTTGGTTTCCTACCTAAAACAATATATAGAAACAGACCTGCATAGGCCGAAAGGCACTACAATAGGCAAATAAAATATCTATCTATCTATTTACGCTTATAGATCGCCGACTCTATAGGCTAAGAACGTATTACTACCGGGGTATTTTATACTTTTAAGATACCTCTCCCTAAGATTATTCTTAGTAGGCCTTAGAGGCGCGACTAAAAGGTAGTCGTCGATAGCTCGAGGAATGCCTAGATCTATAAGGCTAAAGCCGTAGCGCGTTCGATATATATACGGGAACTATAGGAGTTCTAGAAGGATATACGTAGCGCTCTATACGTATATACGATTAGCGTTCGCTAGCTCCGCGATATCGCTAAGGGTTCCTCTTTACTAGAAGAATTTAAAGACTTCGAAGACGTCTTTACTATAACGCCTAAAGCGCGACGTAAGCTCTCTAACGATATAGAGTATACGATCGACCTAATCCCTAGTACGAAGCCGCTATATAAGCCCCTTTACTATTCTTTAGGAAGATAGCTTAGCGACCTTCGTAATTACCTAAGCTTAGCCTTAGAGAATAATTATATCTAGCTTAGTATAAGCGAGGCAGGTACGCCGATTCTGTTTATACTAAAGAAGGATAGTAGTCTAAGACTCTATATTAATTATAGGGGGCTAAACGAGATTACTATTAAAAATCGTTACCCCCTGCCTCTTATTAGCGAAACGCTTAATAGGCTTAAGGACGCCGAATATTACACGTCCTTAGACCTTTAGGATATATATTACTATATCTATATTAAGCGAGGCGACGAGTAGAAGACTACGTTCCGTACGCGGTATAGGTACTTCGAGTATAAGGTAATGCCTTTTAGGCTTACTAATGCTCCTACTACGTTCTAAAGATATATTAATAGGGCATTAGCTAGCTAGGAGCCTTGTTAATATTTGCTATATCGTCTACCTCGATAATATTCTTATCTATAGTAAAACGCGAGAGGACTACGTACAAGATATACGCGTTATCCTTACGCGGCTCTAAAAGTTTATATTATATATAAATAGAAAGAAATATTCCGTCTAGAAGAAAGAAGTCGAATTCCTAGGATTTATTATTAGTACCGAAGGCGTATCGATAGATTAGCGTAGGCTAAACGCTATTAACGAGTAGCCTCGCCTATTAACGCTAAAGGAGGTTTAATCCTTCCTTAGATTCTATAACTTCTATTAGAGATTTATCCCTAATTACTCCTAAATCGTTATACTACTACCCGCCTTATTAAAAGGAGCCGTAAATAGCCGAAAGGTAGAATAGGTTTAGTAGGGCGAAAGCGAGGAGCAAGCGTTCCGCTAGCTAAAGGATGCCTTTAGCTCGGCCTTAATATTACGATACTATAATTCTACGAAGCCCCTATCTATTATTAGCTAGTAACCGGCCCTATATACTTAGGCTGAGTTTTAAGCCTATATAAGAGGCCTCCTTCTATATTATAGATAGAGTACTAACCTCGTATAGTATATTGTTTATATTACACTTCTATAATGCCTATATTGTAGGGCTCTAGTTATTAGCCTAAGCAACGGTCTTATTATCCTATTATACTAAATATAGCTACCTATATTATTATAGGTTATATTACCCTCGGTTGCTTATACTATTACTACTAGTAGTAGTAGTAGTATTAGTTTCCGTCCTTTACTATCGAGACCGATACTTCTACGTTCGCCTTAGTAGGGATTATATTATAATAGAGTAAAGATAGGAATTAGCATCCCCTAGCTTTCTAGTTACGAAAAATAATCCTAGCCGAGATTAATTATAAGACCTATAACTAGGAGCTCCTAGCGGTTATCGAGTCCTTTAAGTATAAGCGCCTATACCTCGACGGCGCCTAGTATACGATCCGCGTAGTTATCGACTATACTAATCTTATAGGCTTTAGAAAAATAAAGCAGCTTATCGGAAGGTAGGTAAGATAGATAACCTTTCTTACGCTTTTTAACTTTACTATTAAGTATTAGGCTAGTAAACGAAATCTAGTAGATATATCTTCGCGACGTAGCGACTACGAGAGCGAGTCGTAGGCAGCGAATAATCTTCTCTTTATATTATAGTCGAAACTAGCTCTATAGTTAAATCTACCTAATAATATCGAGCTAATTATAAATCGTATCTCTATTATATATATAGGGCTACGAGGCGCTAGTTTAGCGCTAGCGGAACGTAAGGGTTTTATTAGTAGTCCCGTAAGAGTAGCAGCTACTATCGTTAGAAACGATAGACCCTACTACGCGATATCTAATATAATCCTTAGTTTCGTATATACCTTATAACGGTTAGAGTAAGCGAGAGGAGGAGGCTTAGACGAGACAAGCTTACCGTCGGGTAGCTTAGGCTCTTTAAGTAGTTCTAACCTCCCGCCTAGCTATTCTCGCTATAGTAACCTTATCTACTACGGCGATACGCTATATATCCCTAAGGACTACGTATTACGTACGCAACTAATACGTATATACTATAACGACCCTTTAGCTAGACACTTTAGTATAGCTAAAACTATAGACCTAATATACCGAAAGTACTTCTAGCTAAAGATAGCCGAGGACGTTGCGGCCTATATCCGTACCTATAGAATTTCTTAATAGTCGAAGGCGAAGCGCTATCGCCTATATAGCGAGCTCGCTACTCTACCTATACCGACCCGACCTTAGTAAGAACTAATAATAGACTTTATTACTAATCTCCCGCCGAGCAAGCTTAGTACCTACGTATATACTACGATCCTCGTAATAGTCGACTGCTATACGAAGATAAGCCTCTTTATCTTAACGACGAAGAAGTATATAGTAGTAGAACTCGTAGATATCCTTTAGAGGGAGGTAATTAGGCGTTTTAGAGTGCTATCTAGTATTATTAGCAATCGTATATTATTATTTACGAGCTAGCTTTAGAGCGACTTCTACTTCGAAGCGTATATAAAGCGTAGGCTTAGTATAGCCTTCTATCTTTAGACTAATAGGCAAACCGAACGCGCGAATTAGACCCTCGAGTAATACCTACGATACTATTACTCTAAGAACTAGGATAATTAGGCTAAACTGTTACCCTAGGTAGAATTTGCCTATAATAATAGCGTTTATCCTACGCTACGTATAAGCCCCTTTAGGACACTCTATAGCTTTAACCCTAATTTAATACTAAGAGTAAATAAGCTACTAGCTTAGGATGAGCTAACTAAGGGAAGGGCACTAGTAGCTATCGACGCTACGGAGCGACTATAGAAAGTATATAAAACGCTTACGTAACGCTAGTAGAAAGCAGTAGAATACTAGGCTAAGCAATATAATATATACTATACTACTAAGACATATAGTATAAGCGACCTAGTCTTACTATTAATAAAGAATATTAGCTTAGATATCCTAAAGAAGAAACTTAGCCCGAAGTATATAGAGCCTTTTCGTATTATCGACGTAGTTAGAGTATAGGCGTACCGCCTAGCGCTACCGTTAAGTACGAAGATTTATAATGTTTTCTATATTTCCCTTCTCGAGCCTTAGTATAGGCGCGATAGCGAGAAGTATAAGATAAGTATACCTATCGCTAAAGATAATAAGTAGTAGGTAGAAACAATTATAGTAAAGAAGATAAAGAAGCAAAAGGCGTACTACCTTATTAAGTAGCGAGGGTAGCCTAAAGAGTATAATACCTAGGAGCTAGCTATTTATATTAAAGATTCTCTAGCGCTAGACAAGTTCGAGGCTTAAGCGTAGCGTAAGCGTAGGTAGTAATTAAAATAAAAGAAAATAAGACTTAAGAAAAAATAAAAGATACATACTCGTTTCGCTACTAAAAAGGGCCTATCGGCCTAGTATATATAAAAGGGGCGCCGCGTAAGCGTAGCGATAGCGGGCCGCCTATCCTATTTATCCTTAGACTCCTCCTCTTCGGCCTCGACGCCTATAGTAGCGTCGATAGCGGCGACGGCGTTAGCGCTAACGCGCTAAGCGAGGTTCTAGTATAGTTAGTATACGAAGCGTAAGAGAAACAAGGCTATAGGAAAAACTATATCTAACGACTAATCTCGACTAAGCTAGCTAAATTAGTACTAATATTCTTAAGGGTATCTAATAGGTTAACGTTCGTAAGGGACCCGCTAGCGGCCCTCTTACGGGCTAGGGCTTTGCCGCCTAGGGTTACCTTATTCTTATTAGTATAGAAGGCTATAAGGGACGATAGGATAACTAATATTAAGATTAGTATACGAAGCGTAAGCGAAGCGTATAAGAAACCTATATACGATTAAGGCGTCTAAGTTAGCCTAGAGGGCCGCTAGGGCCTCGTCGGACTCCTAAATAGAGTCGTAGCTATCTAGGTCGTATAAGTCGCGCGCGCCGCGTATAGCGCAGATACGCGATAGTAGCGATACTAGTAAGCGGGCCGTAATAGGCGTATAGAGAAAGTAGCTATCTCGGTAGCGGTTATAGTTATACTTAGTAGTAGGGTCTATATTGCCGCCTATATAAAGCTTAGTTAGGTCCTCTAAGGCGAGTTAGTTACAAAGCGTATATATATAGCAAGGGGCGAGAAAACGTACTATTAGCCGTAATATACTTAAAGTAGCGGGTATAGCCCTTTAGGACTTTTAGTAGGCGCTAGGTAGGCGTAGTAGATATTATAGGGGCGGCGCCTATAGCGCGCTTACCTACGGTACGAGAAGGAGTAGCTATACTAGTAATACTTATAATAGAGAATCGAAAAAAGAAAAAATTCTTTAAGTAATACTATAGGGGCGCGAGATACGAATAGGTAGAGTAGAGGCGAGTAGTATTCGGGGCGCTTAGAAAAAGAAGAAGTCTTTAAGTAGGCTTCGAATACTTTAAATACTCGCTTCGCTTTCGGGTGGCTTATAGTCTCGCGTAGCTACCGCGTTCTTAGAAATTTAGGCAACCTCTAGCTAGCACTAGAAGCAGCTACACTTCGAATCCACAAAACAAATAGTGGCTGCGAGACAATATATAATATACCTAGTAACCGTAGACTAGCGATAGGTACGCGCGCGAAGCGTATATAAAGTATAGAGTATAAGAATAGTATAACTTACTATACTATCCTATAGCTAGGATAGCTATATTAGGGGAAGGAGATAATTATAAGAACCTAAGCAAGTAAAGTCTCCTATCCTGCCTTAGCAAATCCTATATAATAATTATATAATATATTATATATACTATAGTACTAATCCGCTAGCGTAAAGTCTACTTAGCGTATAAGCGGAGATACTCGGTAGCTCGTACGGAAATACTTAGTAGCCGGCTCGGCGGACACACTAGCTATATAGGGCTATCGAGCTTAGTTAATAGTAAATACTCTACCCTATTCTTTAAAAAGGCATAGTTTAGTTCTACTATCTACTACTACGATTAGTAGAGGGTGTTCTATACGTTACTATAGATCTATTTTCTAATACAAGTTATATTATTGCTATATAATATTAGTATAGCTATTTCAAAAACTGTAGTAATAATAGAACTAGAAAAAAGCTTTTTTAACTTAGAATTCTAAACAATAATATAAAGATAATAATAACTCATTTTATATATAAGATAGCGAAAAGTAGAAATCTATACTTACTAAATAGATTTCTTAATTTAATTTTAAGGCGTCTAAGACCGAAGTAGCTATAGCTGAAATTGTATACTAGACGGCGGTAAGTAAATAAGTATAGACAAACCTGTTATACAAATTTGTTGCCTAGGCAGCACAATACGATCCTAGTCGAACTGTCGTAGCGCCTGCTGCGAGATGTCAGTTCACACAAAATGGATTTCGGTAGAGGTGGTAACTGGGTCTAACATGTCCGGCATGGCATGAACCGCTGCCTCAAGACTCTACAGTAGCCTTTGACAGTAATGCCCCGGCGCAGACACACCACATCTGCAATTAAAGCTTTTACTGCAGTTTTCTGTAGTGCTTAAGAAACTATACCAGCGATGTTGTGATCGCGAGGGGGAGCAATGTGGCTCTACTCCATGATTGTCGGTCAAGTCGATCTCTTGCTTGCATTCGCTTGTTGGTAAGGGCACGTCATCCTTCTCGATGGCGTTGAGGCCCTATGGAATACAAGTGATCAAGTCAGTCAACCATCTTCCATCACAGCTTCCTGAGGACGAGCATGACACTTCGGGCTCCGTCGCCTTGTCGGTAGTCGGTGATATCGGTGCTAACCACGTCGACAAGCTTTTCACTTCGTAGTCTCTCTACTTCAGCTTCGAAACCTTCTGGTTCCCAAAGATTGTCGAGGATGGTAGCTGCGAGGACACCGCCCTTCTTCAGTACTCGTACTAGCTCAGCAAGAGCAGGCGTGGCACCGACGTGTCCAGTTGTGAATGTTCCGACGCAAGTAACAATGTCGTAGGTGTTGTCTTTCTGCTGGATTGGCTTGAGCATGTCTACGGGCCACAGGTCTCGGTAGACATTCGTCCTTCGTGCAACCTTGAGCATTCCAGGTGATAAGTCAATGCCGTCGATGACTGTAGCGCCAGCCTGGGCCAGTGCGACACCGGCCAGACCAGTACCGCATCCTGCGTCACTTGAGGCATGTTAGCTGTGTTCATTCAGTAGGCCTCAATCACGAGCCAGCATCAGTAGCCACGAAGAGACTAGGCCGCCATGTTCTGCTCACTCACAGGATTTCACCGTCTAGCTTGCCATTGGCAGCTTGTACGGCTTGCACTGTCATTTGCGGGCCAACATATTTCGTGGCATCAGCCATCACATCGGCGTCGTACTGTGCTGCCCAGTCATCGTAGAGCTTGATGTGCTCTTCAGGTGTTTTCAGGTCGTACGACCGGTGTCGGTGGTCAGCCGAACTGATTGCGGTGGTGGCTGCAATACTGCCCATGGTGGCTATGAACACAATGCAGGACTGCCGAAAGCTGGAGTAAAGTGGTTTGAGGGCGGAAAGTTGAGAGATTGGGGGTGTTCGTACAAATTGAGCGTCAAAGATGCGATATATCTCTCAGCTCGCACGAGTGACAATTCCCCTCTTTCATGTGCAATCCGGCGGGAAATGCATATTGCGTCAGACACGACGCTATAAAGCTGGTTGCTGTGCGACGGAAGCTTGCGCATCCACAATGGTTGGCGGAGCTTCTTGGTTGTTCCAGATGTCTCTCATAGCCGAAAGTAACTTCGCAAGCGACATTGAAATGCTGGAGCTCCATACCTGGACCCATTACTCGCGATCGCCTGGGTACGTGTGGACGTTGAGGAAGATCAGCGCCACAAATTATGTGATTGCATGTGATGTAGCTAGAGCCAGCTACCTTGCTTGCTTGCGGGTCGAGCTGCTGCGCGGCTGTTGAAGTCTTTGCAATGCCGATGTGCTGATGGGGAAGCACAGCGTCTGATGGTGCTTTTTCTAGATGAAGAAGTATTGAATTGATGGAGGCACCCTGCCTTGTACGTAGCCTGTACAGTGATCAGTAGGAAAGCGGCAGTGTTCTCTCAGAGGGCTTGGTTCTGCAATTCCTGCGAGCCGTGATGCGCCTGTGTTCGCCACTTTCAGAGGTACAGAGTTCGCCGAGGTGGGTACCAGTGTGCAGCTGCAGGTCGTCTTGGCGCCAGTGAGATCTCTTTATGCGCCACTGTAGAAGACAATATGGCATATAGATATGTGAAGAAGGAGGAAATCAAAGAGCATTTGAGGTCAGAATATGGAAGCAGATGAGGTGCGGTCAGTGAAGAAATCGATATGGACGTGATCAAGGCGCTATACCTATTCTAGGGGCCAGTTCTCATGGATCTGCATACTGTTTTCGGTGTGGTTTTCCATGCGGTGTGTACTTCGCAAGACGATGAGGGCGCGGGTTGTGGCCGAATGACGCAGGAGCTTCTTTGGCTACATGTACACAGTGCTCGCGGTTGTGGGAGACAGCTATGCTGTGAGTAGACGAAGTAAGGCGGCACAAACGCCGAGTTTCGTCTGCATAAATGACCATTGAGAGGGGTGTAAGCCAACCATCAGAAATGGCTTCGTCCAGGTTGATGGTATGCGATGAAGGTCGTGTAAAGATACTTGGAGTACCGTTAGCACACGTCTGGAGCACGTTGCTGGCATGCAGAGGTACACTTACTCTGCCCGCGTAGAAGAGGCCTGCCATGAGAGCCATTCGGACCAACGCAGGCACGAAGTCAGTCCGCTGCCCTGCACCAGCCGGTCGCCTCGCCGAGCTCGTTACTCGATCGGACATGTTCGGAAGGCGATCGAGTGTCCAACCCGTTGTCGTCGAACTTTGGACGAGCCACGAAAGCAGTTGCGATGCCAGCAATTTTCACAGGCGCGGACAGAATCTTGGCAGCTGCTACTAGGTTCGAGAGAGCCTAGCTAACATTTTGGATTCCGCTATCTTGCCTAAGGCACGATGAAATAAGTCGTAGAACTAGGTAAGTTATATATAGGAACTTTAAAATAAGTCGTAGGTACTCTATAATAGGTATTAGGTAAGTAGGTAGATAGTATATTCTAAAGTATATAGTATTCGATAAAGTCTATAAAGGAAGGAAAGGAAGGTTAGAAAGTTAGACTAACGCTAAGCACTAAGCCCTGCCTAAGGCACTAAGACCCTAGCTTTACTAAGCTAGTTATATACCTTTTATATACTCTCTAATATAGGCTTCCCTTCTAAAGGCTATACCCTTATAGCTATTTCTTATTACTTATCTCGCTAAGTTATTAATTATAATAAGCCGCGCCTCTTATACGCTAAATCGAACGCTTAACTAACTAATTACGATACTATCTATCTTATTATAAAACCTTACTTTAATATTCTTATATAACTACTACTCTTCTAGCTAAGCTATTATTACTAACCCTATAGTAAGGGTATATTAACGCTATTATAATAGTAGCCTTAACTAATAATAACGCGTATACCTAGCGGTAACCGGATATAGGGAGTTATAGTAATCCCTTTTCGCTTAGTTATTAGTCTCTTAAGGTCTTATTCTATCCCCTTAGTAATTAGAACTATTTCTATTATATACGGCCTACTTTAGCTTTCCCGAATTAGCTTAGGGCATAACCGTAGATATTAGTATTCGGGCGTTAGTATTCGGGCTTCGGCTCTTTTCGAAAGCAGTTACTAAGCCTAATAATCTAGTAGCAACGACCGCCTAGGTCCTAGTTAGATAGCTATTAATTATTACTAAAATTAGTATAACTAAATTTCTATAGCGGCGTATTCGTAGCGTATAAGGTCGAAATCTAGTAGTTATATTTACTTAGTAGATTTGTAATATATCCTAAAGAGTTATAAGCTTAAGGTCTATACTATATCTATAAGAGTACTTCTAGGTATTACCTATCTATAGTTTTACTTTATAAAAGTCTCTTTCTATTCTTTTAGTTCTTAGTCAAAACTATATATATATTAGGGCTAAAGAGGCTATACGTAGTTAGTATATAATTAGGCCGAGTAAAGCTAGGGTCTTAATACCTTAGGTAGGGCTTACCGCTTAGCGTTAGGCTAACTTGCCTACCCTCCTCCTTCCTTTTCTTCTAGATTCTTATCGAATACTACTTATACCTACTACTACCCTATCTACCTGCTAATATAACCCCTATTATATAGTATTCAATCTACCTTTTAAGGGTAGTAGGTAGATAGTCCTTATTTTAAGCTTTTAGCGGTATAGCTACAAAAATTACTAATCTAACTATATTGCGCCCGAGAACAGGACCTATACGTACTATTCTATTAGAATAACCGTACTAATTATTAAGTAAGGCCTTCTATACGGCCTATTATACTAAGTTAATCGTACTAGACCTATACCTACTAATACCGCTATATCCGTACTATAGGGGCCTATAATCTATTATTAGTATTACCCCTTATAATAGCTAGCTTATTACGAAGTACTAATAATAATAACCGTGACGCTTTTAGTAGCGCTAGTAATAACAATACTAGTAGTATAGAGCCTATTAAAGAATCTATAGGTTATAGCGATAATCTATTATTAACTGTTAACGATATTCTTAATAACATTATTAATCGTCGATATAGCCGACTAGCTATTAGCCCCTAGCTAGTAGAGAGACTTTAAGAATAGACCCCGTAGTAGTTCGGGTTAGTTTAGTTTAGTTTGCTAAGTCGAAGATCTAGTATAGTTTAGGTTAGTTTGCTAAGCAACTATAGGAGTAGCTAGTTCGAACTATAGAATTTATTGGTTTCTAAGAAGTATAAGAATATATACGTAACTCGAAGCAAGCCCTTTATAAGATACGAGAGTATAGTAGGTAGCGTAGCCGGCATTTTTTAGTTATAGGAAGGTACTTATATAACCCTAAATCTATAGACAATTAGCTAAGGGCACTAACTAATTATAAGTATATATATATATAAGCTATAATAGTTTAGTTTAGAAACTATATTTACTAGGTATAATTTTTATCCTTTCGCTCGCTATTTAATTCCCTAACTACTTAGTAGAATATCCTTATCTAGATCTAGGTAGAACTTATCGATTTCTCTAGAAGCCCTCCTTAAGTTAAGGAGTTCTAATACTTTCCTACTAAACTATTCTCTAATATTAAGTACTAGGATAGCTCCTCCCTCGGTATTAGTATAGTATATAAAAGAGCTATAAAGCAGCTCTATACTACGTTCTACTAATTACTAGTACTCGCTATACTAAGGCCGAATGCTAGTTCGTATATAGAGACGTTAGTAGGCCTCTTCCTACTAAATAGCTAGCTTGTTTAGTATACGCTACCGTAGTATAGATATTTATTATATTTCCTAGTAATATACCTAGGTTACTTATAAGATTACTATAGCTAGTAATCGAATTACTAAAGAATATCTATACTATAGTAGGATACTATTATTACGCCGACTATTTATTAAAAGGAGGCTTTCGCCTATTACTATACCGGCTATAGATACCGGCTATATTTTAAAGTTTGCTGTACCTGCCTTTTTTCGCTATACCTACCCTTTTTAGCTATATCTACCTTCTTTCCTTACTCTAAGATTACTATAATATCGACTTGCGCGACGCTTACTCTATTGCCTAGCGATACCGCGATACTATCTCTTTCGCTATATATAACCTTCGTATCGATACCTATATCTCTACGCTCTATATCTACTATCTCTATAATATCCTCGCTCCGCGCGCGCCTTCGTATACTTTCGTAACGTGCTCTTTTATTAATTCGACGACTTTTATAATACTAAGTCTACTTAACTAAGTTACGACGTCTCGTAAGAAGGGACCTAGTGCTTCTACGGGTCGTAATAAGACTAGAAGTAGTAGAACGAGTATAGTATATCTACGTAAAAAGGCTACTACTACTACCGCTAGCTCTAGTACTAGAATAAGCGTCGCGGGTAAAGCTCTATATAAGACGACGACTAGCGCTTCTACTACTAGTAGTAATAATCGTACGAAGCGTCGATAGCGCCTAGAAGGTAAGTCTTATCTATAGCTAGTAGCGTAGCTAGTAGCGTAGCCGGTATTCTTACTTTTTTTTACTAATCCTTCTTTAGCCGTAGCCCTTCGAGAGATTCGGATATGTTAGAGTAATAGTAAACTCCTAATTTACAAAGCTCCTTTCTAACGACTTATTCGCAAAATTGCCTAGTATATTATACTAGACTATCGCTTCTAAGTATCTGTAATAGAGGCCCTTTAAGAGGCTTTAGAAGCCTATCTAGTTCGTATCTTCGAATATATAGTTCTCTTCTACCTCTTTTCGAACGCTACTAATACTATTTTAGCGGTTATTAAGGCGTTCGAGACGCTAAAGGACAAATTCTACCGTATCCTAGTACTTACCTAGTAGGATCCGTCTCTTCCTACCTTTCTCGAAATAGATTATAGCGGCTTCGCGATTAGAGGCGCCCTTATCTTAGAAACGGCCGGAATCCGACGACCGGTAGGCTTCTTTTCGAAGTAACTAAACAAGGCAGAGATTAACTACGATATCTATAATAAAGCGATACTTATAGTCGTATCTAGTATTAAGTTTTAGGATTCCGAGCTAAAGTCGTATAGTCCCTTTACGATTTAGACAGACTATAAGAACCTAGAATACTTTATAGTAAAGCGCTAACTATCCGAGAGATAGATCCGATAGTAGGAAGAACTAGCTAAATACTAGTTTACCCTAGTCTACCGGCTAGGAGTCGAGGCTACCCTACTAGATATCTTATTAAAGAGAGAATAGGATACATTAGGCCAAAACGATAAGCTTTTAAGGTTCTAAAGATTTCTAGAATCGGATCTCTCTCTAAACTAGCTAAAAAACGTATAAATCTCTAGCGCTACGATTCGAAACTTCCTACGTATATCTAAGGCGAGCCTATTATTTCTACTCGCGAACGAGATAGAGCCCGTATAACCCCCGCCGGAAGGCGCTAAACTATTCTAGGACCTAGAAATAAACGACCTATAGAAAGATATAGTCGAGAAGGATACGGTATACTAGACGGTATTATAGAAAGTCTAAGAGGGATCTAGGATATTATAGCTAGATATTTAGGTAAAGATTTAGATCGGAGACTATATAATAGACTCTAAGGGGTTCCTACGCTACTATAGCAAGCTCTAGGTTCTAAGAGCCCTAGCTACGACAGAGGCCGAATATAAGGATATAGGGACCGAAGAACTCTAGTAGAATATACTACGTACGAAGATTATCTAGGCCGATCTACGACTTACCGCTTTAAGGCTACCTAGGCCGGGATTCTACCGCTTCTATACTAGGTCGCGACTTTTACTAGCTACTATAGTTAAAATAGGTACGACAATTCCTACGAAACTATAACTATTACGGACGTAATAAAGTATAGAGAGAATATAAATACGGCCTCCTAAAACTACTACCGGTTCCCGACCGTTTCTTCTAGGAAATCTCGATAGACTTTATAACTAACCTACTAGAGTCCGACGGAACCTACTACCTCTAGGTAATTAAGAACCGCCTTAGTAAGTATTACCCTTATCGGAACTCTCTCTATAAAAGCGGAGGAATACGCGGTTTTATTTCTAAAATACTAGGTTAGGTATTACGAACTACCCCGAGCTATTACTAGCGATAGAGGTACGAATTAGATAAATACGTTCTAGAGAGAAATATATCGACTACTTAGCGTAAAGCAAAGGTTAAGCTCCGCTTACTACCTATTAACCGACGGAGGTCCGGAACGCGTAAATTAAGATATATAAGCTTACCTTCGGAACTATATTAACTAAATATAGTCCGACTAGAACTAATAGCTACCTATAGCGGGACTTACGTTTAACGGGAGACACTAGGCGGGATTAGGAATAAGCTCTTTCTTCGCGACTTACGGTTACGAGTCTACGTCCCCTATAGCGCTAGAAGAGGACCTAGCTATCGACTAGCGATTAACTACGGCAAAACGAGCGGAGGAATTTATAGACAAAATTAAGAAGATCTCGGACTTATATTAAGTATAGATAGCAGAAGTAGCGCAAAAATAGGAGGATAACGTAAATAAAACTAGGACCCTAGCTCTAGTATATTATATCGGAGACAAGGTCTAGCTCGACCTAAGGAATTACTAAACCGATAGACCTAAGAAGAGCCTCGACTCGAAATATACTAAGTATACGGTCGAAGAAGTATTATTACTAGTATTAGTACGACTCTCTAGGATTTCTAGTAATATTTACCTAGTATTCTATACTAACCTTCTAAGACTAGCGAGTAGAGACCCCCTACTAGGTTAGGAAATCGACGACGAATAGCCGGACTCTATTTTATTTAAGATATACGAGGAATAGCAAGTCGAAGAAATCCTATACGCCTAGAAAAAGAAATAGAGTAAAGGAAGAGAAGCGCTCGTAAAATAGAGTAGTTACTATAAACCTATATAGGAATCCCTAGATAATATCGTAGATACTATAGCGCTAGACGATTTCGAAGCGAAATATAGACAAATTAAGACGAACGATAGATCTTTAGGAGACTAGGAGAAGAGAGATAAGCGAAAGAAATAAGGCAGTAACCTAGAGTTTTCCCGTAGAGTAACGATTATCGATTTATAGATTTTACGGATTTTACTAACCTTTAGATTTTTGCTAACTTATTAGTTTTGTTTAAGGATTGTTTTAGTTTACTTAGGGAATTTAGAAAGGGAGATATAATTTAGGAGTAGAGAAAGATCTTATTTAGGTATTTATAAGTAAGTATCGGGTCTCTATCCGAAATTAAGAGGTCCTCTTAGGATAGAAAAAAAATAATAATACCTCCGAAACTGCCTAGAGCCTACTAGAAAACCTATAGGAACCCTTAATTAGCAGCTTCTTATACCTTCGGACTGTTACGATTAGTTCCGAGCCTAAGAGTAGTAGGAACCCCCCTAAGTAGTAAGAAGAAGAGGTTAGGGCGACAAAATAGACGGATAGCTATAGAATACTTACGTCTAGGTCTATTAAGCTACGATATTAGCGACGGTGTTCGTTACCTCCGAGGCTACTACGCTAAAAGAAAAGGTTAGCGGGGGTTTTATTACGAAAAACGAAGAAAACTTACCTAAATAATAATCCCTATAGCTAAAGAGACTTTAAGGCCTTCTATATCTTAAAAATCTTAAGAAGGTTAGTATACTTAGCGGCGATAGTGCTACGGGTCGCGCGGGTATAGCTAGCGTAGGCTACGTAGGCTATTTAAGGACTAAATAGTTGGCGAGGGTTTTAGTATAGGAATCGGAGAAACTTATAGTAGAACGTAAGCGATTCTCTTCTAAGTATAATTAGTATAAGCCCTTAAGCCGGCGTATAAGGGTTAGAGGCTAAGTAGTAAGAATATATACTAAACTTTAAACTAAACTAAAGGGAGTACTAAATTAATATAGCTACTATCTATATAAGACGAACTACGAAGAAAGGAAGAAGGGTACCTTAGAGGGAGAGCCTCTTCCTTAGTATCCCGCCCTACGGGCGTCTAGCGCGTCCGACGTATAAGCGTAAGTATATATATCCTACTTGCTAGCTTCCTAGTAAACCTCAACCTCTACCTTTAGGTCCTTCCCTACGCGCTAAGCGCGCGCGCGTACATCCCGCTTATCCGCTATCTCGTAGTACCTTTATTTCCTAGCTAACTTGCGTAGCGCGCGTATACAAACTCGTTTAACCGCTCTTAAGCAAATATATTTCTCCTAGCTCTTCCCTATCTTCCGGTTCCTTCCTACTACTCGGATCTATCCTACGACTCTATATATCTCGCTTGCTATCGTCCGTATATACGTACGCGTAGTTTAGTATAGTCCCGTCGTTTATATATTAATATATAACGTATTGTTCTACTATATACGGCCTCCGCGGGAGTCCCTAAGATATTACGTTATACGGCTAAACAGGCGGCTAACTAGGCGACCTGCTTCGCTAGGTGCCCCTACTACTAAGGTAACTCAAATCCGATATTACTTTATAGTATAGCGGCTAGCTTATAGGACTTGTCGGTGCTTTCTAGGTAGCTACTATAATACGGCGGGCTTAAAGAAAGTTAGCGAACCCTGCGATAAATAAGGCGGATACCTTATAGATTAACTAGCGCAGTCCTCGCTAGAGTTATAGTAACTAATATAGTAGATTCGACGAGCTAAGTAGTAGTAGTAGTAGTAGTAGTAGTAGTAGTAGTAGTAGTAGTAGTAGTAGTAGTAGTAGTAGTAGTAGTAGTAGTAGTAGTAGTAGTAGTAGTAGTAGTAGTAGTAGTAGTAGTAGTAGTAGTAGTAGTAGTAGTAGTAGTAGTAGTAGTAGTAGTAGTAGTAGTAGTAGTAGTAGTAGTAGTAGTAGTAGTAGTAGTAGTAGTAGTAGTAGTAGTAGTAGTAGTAGTAGTAGTAGTAGTAGTAGTAGTAGTAGTAGTAGTAGTAGTAGTAGTAGTAGTAGTAGTAGTTGTAATAAGGGTTATATTAGCAGGTAGGTAGGGTAGTAGTAGGTATAGTAGTATTCGATAAGGATCTAGGAGGAGAGAGAGGAAGGCAGGCAAGTTAGCCTAATCGCTAAGCGCTAAGCCCTACCTAAGGCACTAAAACCCTAGCTTTACTCGAACTAGTTATATACCGATTACGTATAGCCTCTAATATACGCTTCCCTTCTAAAGGCCGCGCCCTCGTAGCCTATCTATATTCTAATCTTTACCTCTATTACCGCTAACTTAGCAGATTAACTAAGCTGTCTAGCCGCGCTAAATTAAACGCTCGACTACCTAATTATATAACATACTAAACCTTACCTTCTAATACACTATCTAGCTCTAACTACGCTATCCTTACATATAATAAAGTAATATATATCTACGAGAATTAAGGGCCCTCGACTAATTATAATACGAGCGCGTCTTCCCTACTATAATAGGTAGGCGTACGAGGTATTATAGTACTACCTCCGCTCTAAGTAATATTATTCGAGTTTTTTACGTCTACTCTAAAAGACCTAGAAATGTCCGCTTCCGAGGGATTGTTCTTATTATTATAAGGGCTATTATTATTCCTAGTTTCGCTAGCCCTAATTAGTTAGGTTTAGTAGCCTTTAATTGTTAATTAATCTTATTCTTTAAAAAAACACAGTTCGTCTAGTTTCTATAGGTAAAGGCTATTATAAGTGCAATAGTTAAGGTTCGCTTCGCTTAAAGGGTTAGAAAGATCGAGAAGTAACCTATTATCCGCAAGATCGACCCCGGCTAGCTTAGCTCTATATTTTTGCTCTTAGTTAGTTTATTAATCGCTTAACCTTTTTAAGCCCTAAGCCCTTCGAACGGCTTAACCCTTTTAACCTAGTTAGTATAGTACGATTTAGCCTTAGGCTATAGTATAGGTAAGGTTATTCTTATAGGTATAGTAACGATAACAAGTAAGGTTAATAATAGTAGCGAGTAGGTAATATTAACAATAGCGGCGCTAGCCGCCTTAGTGCTAACTTTACCTTACTCCTAATTTCCTTCTTTAACTAGCAACGCTTTAACTAGTAATACTATTACTAATATAGCCGCGCCGTCTTTCGATATACCGCTAGCTCGTACTACGACGCTATCGTTATTATCGCTAGCACTATTCGCCTATACGCGTACCGCCTTTGCCGACCGCCTAGGCCTTAGGGCCTCGATAGGACGTAGGAATAAGAGGGGGTCTAGGCGTCGAAAGAAGGGTCTTATAGGGTATACCGGTAAAGAGGTAGATTCCTTAAAAGAGCAGGCGATTAGTTAATAGTTATAGCGCGTTCGTTGTTACTCGGTACGCGTCTATAATAATAGTTCAGTCTTATTTTACTAATAATTACCTGCCTCTAATTAGCTAGCTAATAGTACCCCGGGGGTAGTATTAATCCTAGGTCTTTCTAGCGACATTATAGGCCCTTAGCCTTCTTCTTGTTCTTTATACTAGTCTATTACTCGTCTAACAACTTAGCTATATCCTTAAAGGAGCCTTTAGCTTCCTACGAGTCCTATTTAGGTAAATAGCCTTACTATCTTAATAGGTACTCTTTCTTGCCTTACCTAGTCCGATGCTTTAGTATACGCTCTATAGACTATAGCTCTTTACTATCGGCTAAGACTTCTTCTAACTTAGTAGGCGCTTTATCGCCTTCGCGCTAATAGTATAGTTTAAGGAGGGATATATAGAAGGTGTTATAGATAGTATAATAGGGAGGAAGCTACAAATAATAGGCCTATATAGAGGAGCCCTTAACTTCTCGGATACGGAATAGGCTAATATATCTTAGTGCGAGCTTAGGCCTTGTTTTGCTATTAGGTAATAGGTGTTTATAGGTACGGAGGTTCTTTATACTAAGTATAACTATATCGCCTTGTTTAAAGGTTATTAGTATATAGCGCTTATCGTAGTAGGTCTTTTAGTACTCTTAAGCCTTTGTTAGCTTCTTAGCTATCTTAGTATAGATTTCTTGTATCTTCTAGACACGTTCTATTACCGCTAGTGTCTCTAGTACTTAACGCGCTTCCCTTTCCTTACGCTCGGCCTCGAGCGTTAGTAGGTCTTATAGTAAGGCAGCTTTTTAGCCTATTATAGCTATATATAGTAAAACCTTGGTTAATAAGTGTATACTATTATTATATACGAATTCTATAGGCTATAGAAGGTTAACCTAATCCTCGGGGTTCTTATTAATATAGCTACGTAGGTACTGCTATAGGGTAGCATTCTGCCTCTCTATTTAACCGTTAGTCTATAGATAGAAGGCTGTTAATAGCCGATGCTTTAGTCTTAGCTATAGGCATATTTCGCTCTAATAGTGCGATATTAGTATCGATCTACGATTAGACACTATCCCCTTAGGGGTTCCCTAATAGGTATAGAAGATATTATTCTGTAGCGCTTCTACTATATTAATAGTAGTCTAATCCTTCCGCGCTGGGATATATCGAGCGCCTTTAGTAAACCGATCTACTATAATAAGGATAGTATTAAAGACGTCCTTGCTATCTCTACGCTTAGTAGGCGGAAGGCCTATAATAAAGTCTATTATAAGCTCTATAAATAGCTTCTTTAGAATAGGAAGTAAAAACAACTCGCTAAATAGTAAGTGCTTTAGTGCTTTAATACGCTAGTATACTATATAGGTCTATATATATTCTTTTATATACCGTTTACTATTCGGCTAGTAGTATATACGCGATAGTAGCTTATGCGACCTCTCTATACTATAGTAACTAGCAAGCTTACTATTATAGTGTCGCTTTAAAAGCTCTTGTCTAATCGATTGTTTAGCGGGAATATAGTATCTGCCCTTAAACTTAAAGTAACCCTCGTTATCGATCGACTAGTTACTCTTACTAGATCGAGTCGTTCGCCTACTTATAAGCTTATTAATACGTTTAGTAGCAAAGGCGTCCCTCTACTAAGCCCGTAATAGCTTATCTATAAACGATTAACTATCCCTATTTATAAGGTTATTTAATAGCACCCTTGCTATCGAATAAGGTACGTATTATATATATCTAATAGTACTAGTAGCTAGAACTACTACAACCTCTTCTATAGTGCTATCGCTATATAGGCTATTACTATAGATAGCAATGTCTTTAATCGAGTTATTATAGCTCGAGCAATCTACGTCCTTTCTTTTAACGTATACTAGAAGAACGATAACTCCGCTATAGTATTTGTTACCGCCGCGGGGTCCGGAAGTCCGCTTATCCTACGCTTACTTATTAATAATACAGGCTATAGCAATTTTATACTATAGGGTTGGAAATAATAAATTAATATACTAAGTCTCGCTATCGTAATTAGGTCGCCTCGATAGGCTATTAGTAGGGTTGCTTACGCCTAGCCGATATAATATATTAAAATCGAACCTAGCGAGGTAGACGGCCTATCTAGCCTATTAACCTATAACCCTTATAACCTTAGTAATCCTACGTAGGTTGTTATAGTCTATATAGACCTAAATAGGGTACTAAGTACTATCGAGATAGTAACGCTAATATTTAAAGGCTTCTACGATCGCTAAGAGCTCTTACTTATAGGTCTCGTAACGACGCTCTATATCGATTATCTTTTGTAAAAAGAAGGCAATCGGGTGCTAGTAGTTATTATTATTTAATTGCTATAATATAATAGCTAATATAGCGAACTGTAAAGCGTTAGTTTTAATACGGATCTGCTTGCTTAGTATAAAATAGTATAATAGAGGAACGTTAGTAAAGCGTTGCTTTAGACCGTTAAAAGCGGCTTGTGTTTTATTAGTCTATTTAAACTCTCTAGAAGGGTTGGCCTTAGTCTTAGTAAGCTTAGTTAGTAGCATTACATACCTCGAATAGCTCTTAATAAATCGACGGTAAAAGTTAGCAAAACCTAGGAATAATTAGAGTTCCTTAACGCTAGTAGGGATTAGCTATTTAGTAACAGTTTTAACCTAATTAGAGTCGCCCTTAATACTATTAGTCGATACGAGGAAGCCGAGGAATAACACCTCCTTAGTAGTAAAGGTACATTTAGAAAGCTTGTAATACAAGCTATAGGTCCTTAGGCGATCGAGTACCTTACGGACTATAGCCTAGTGCTCTATAATATTAGGTAAGTGTATATAAACTAGGATATTATATAGGTAAACTATACAGAGGTAGTCTAATAGGCCTAATAGAGCCCGATTAACATAGGACTAGAATATAGTAGAGGCATTAGCTAGGCTAAATAGTATAACTAAGTACTCGAAATAGCTATAGCGAGTACGGAAGGCTGTTTTCTATTTATCGCCCTTACGAATACAGATACGGTAGTACGTATCCTTAATGTCTAATATAGTATAGAAATAGGCACTAGAAAGGCAGTCGAGGGTCTCGTTAATAAGCGGAAGTAGACAGCGGTCCTTAATAGTAATAGCATTAAGTCTACGGTAGTTAATATATAAGCGTAGGCTACTATCCTTCTTTAGAACAAATAGGATTAGTATACTAGTAGGGCTGTTGCTATACTAAATTCGACTATTAGCTAGGTTCTTATCTAGATATTTACGCAATATAGTAAGCTCTCGTTTACTAAGGTTATAGAGGGGCCTAAAAGGGACCTCTTTACCCTCTATAATATTAATCTTATAATCTGTCTCTTTAAATATAGGCAATGTCGATGCTAGGTAGTATTTAAATATATTAATATAGGTTTCTCGAATAGGCTATAGTATACGAGCAAGCTAATTAGGATCTATACTATCGGGGGGTATAGGTTTATCGTTATTACTACCGAGTAGGTTAGCAGTCGGATTAGCTAAGGTTAGGTTGCTAATAAATAGGACCTTAATATTGTTAGGACACTCGCTAACGTTAATATATTTAATGTCCTCTTTCCTAGCGATTCTGAATCGCTACTATTAGCTGCCTAAGTCTATAGCTACGGCGTATTGCTTAAGGATAGGGTTACTAATAATACTATCGGATAGAAGGTTGTCTATATCTACTACGTAGGCAGTAAAATCTAGCAAGCGCTCGTTGCCGAGGTCGTCTCTTAGAACTATAGGAATATAGTAAGCCCTATAGGTTAAGTGCCGAGCGTTATTAAACTAAGCAAGGATTAGCATATTAGTTCTCTCTAGTTGTCGAAGGTCTAATTACTTAGCTAGGCGATAGTTAATAAGGGCACTAACTGAATTTCCTAGATCTAGTATAGCCTTAGTTTAATAGTTAGTTCCGTACGTGTCCTATATAAGACAGGTGCGTATAATAGCTAGCACAATGTCGATAGTTTTACGCCGTACTAGGCTAATAGTTAGTGCGGCGCTTACTCTTTTTTCGAAGGTTAGCCTATAGGGGTAGCGTTAGCCGCTAAAAGGTACTTCCTATATTTAGCGAAAGCGCGGTTAATCCGGGCCTAATCCCTTAGTTTGTCGCATTAGCCTAGTAGATAGCTAGTACTATCGCAGTTAAAGCACTTCAATCCGTTTAGGGGGTTGCTATAACCGTTATTACTACTATTATTAGTCGAGCGGTTAGTATTATAGGGATACGAGCCCCTTCTACGGCCCCTATCGTAGCCTCCTCTATATAGTCGCCGGCTACGGCCTCTTCTACGGTCGTTATTACTGTTCCTATTATTAGTATTGTTATTCTAGTAGGAACCTTAGTTTCCTCCGCGGCTACGGTTGCTACGGTTAGTACTAGCTAGTCGAATCCTCGATTCTAGTTATTACTAGAGCTAGACAGCTCGTTCGGCTATTTCTACTTTAACTATAAATTAAATACGTATTAGGTTAGCTTGTTCGAATATACGGCGACGGTCTGATTCGAGGATAAGCTCCTATCTAAGCTTTAGGCGTATTTCCGAGATCTATATAGAATTAGTCTTAACTAGAAGGTCGTCTTCGAGGGTCTTTAAGTAGGCCTCGAATAAGCGAGCCGACTAATTAGTCTTTTGCTTAGTCTAAAGGTACTAGTCCTAAGCATATTGTTGCCTTAGTATAGGGTTTCTAAGGGTGTCTAGTATAATAGTTTTATAGGTTTGCTACTAGATAGCGGTCTAATTATTAAGGGAGTTAAAATAGTTATCCTAGGTACGTTTTAGGTCGCTATTAATATACTATATAGCGTAGACAACTAATAAATAGTCTTCTGGAAGAGCCTTAGGTACATTTCGCTAGTTAAGCTTATAGTTACGTATATAATTGCTATACTGCTTGCGACTAGAGCCTTTAAATATAGTATAGTCCTTAAGCTTAGTATCCTTCTTCTAAATAGATAGTAAGGAAGGTTCTACTATTAGTTTAGTAGTAGTTATCGGGGCTTCCTAAAGGCGGCGAAGCTCGAGGAGGTTATCCTTTAGCTACTACTCTTAACGTAGGGCAGCGAGCCTATTTTAAGTAGCTTCCTAAAGTCTCCCTACTAGTTAGGGGCTAAAGGCTAGTTAGCTATATCGTCGATTAACAATATTATTAAGAATGTCGTTAATAGGCAATTCTAGATTATTACCTAGAACTATAGGCTCCTTATTAAGAGGCTCTATACTACTGGTATTGTTATTGCTAGCGCTGCTAGCGGCGCCGCGGTTGTTATTGTTTCGTAATAAGCCGGCTATTATAATAAAGGGTAGCACCGACGATGTATTATAGCCTCTTATAGTACAGATATAGCGGAATTAGTAGATATCGGCCTAGTACGATTAACTTGGTATAATAGGCCGTATAGAAGGCCTTACTTAATAATTAGTACGGTTGTTTTAGTAGAATAGTACGTATAGGTCCCGTTCTTTAGGCGTAATATAGTTAATCGATAGTTTTCGTAGCTATACCGCTAAAAGCTTAAAATAAGGACTATCTAGCTACTACCCTTAAAGGGTAGATCGGGTACTATATAATAAGGGTTATATTAGTAGGTAGATAGGGTAGTAGTAGGTATAGTAGTATTCGATAAGGATCTAGGAGGAGAGAGAGGAAGGTAGGCAAGTTAGCCTAATCGCTAAGCGCTAAGTCCTACCTAAGGTATCGAGACCCTAGCTTTACTTAGCCTAGTTATATGCTAATTACCTATAGCCTCTTTAGCCCTAACAGTAGTAGTAGTAGTAGTAGTAGTAGTAGTAGTAGTAGTAGTAGTAGTAGTAGTAGTAGTAGTAGTAGTAGTAGTAGTAGTAGTAGTAGTAGTAGTAGTAGTAGTAGTAGTAGTAGTAGTAGTAGTAGTAGTGGTAGTAGTAGTAGTAGTAGTAGTAGTAGTAGTAGTAGTAGGGGTATATAAAGAAAAAGAGGAAGAAGAAGGGAAAAACAAAAAATATTAATATTCCTAGAAAGCGATATAAAAGTAAAGATCGTAAAAGCGAAGGAAGGCGCGAGTATAAGTAAAGCGTTTAAAAAAGCAGTTACAGCGCGTTTTAGAAGGCGGTTAGTAGGTAAAAGAGCGCAGCCTAGAAGTCGCGAAGAAAGTAATAGTCCCTAAAACCTAGTATATAGTAACCCTAACTGGAAAGTAGTAGAAATCCTAGGCGCGCGGAAGGAAACTACGAGCGCGTTACTTTAGAAAGCTTAGATAAGTATAGATCTAATCTCTAAGGTAATAGCGCTAGAAACTACGAAGGGCGTTCTATCTCTATAAAGGAAGGGGAGGAGGACTAGGGTAATATAAAGGGCTACGCCCTAGGTAGAAAGTACTAGCCTTAGGCATTCGGCCTACGCGATTCTAACCTACTACTTAGCGCTTAGCGTACCGCACAAAGCTATTCGGATTTACGTAGATAGACTTAGCTCTTTATCGAACCTATTAAGTCTTATATCTAGCATCTACGTACGCGTTACTTATCTGTAATAGTTAGTACTATCTAAAACGCTTATAGTATCTAGATCGCTTATAGTAAGTACTATCCGGAAGCCTTATAGTACTAGGTACTATTTAAATTTTAAAACGCTTATAGCGAGTAGTAACAAGTTACTAACAACTTAAATTCGAAACGCTTATAGTAAGTAGTAAGTAGTACTATCTTAAACAGTAAAGCACTATTTATAGCCTAAGAGCTTATAGTAAGTATTATCCGAAACGCCTACTATAAGTAGCACTACCTAGGACATTAATAGTAACTACTACTAGAAAACGCCTATAGTAAGTACTACCTATAAGTCTTATAACGTTTACAGTAAGTACTATTCGGAACGCTTATAGCAAGCTTATAGTAGTAAATACTATTCGTAACGCTTATACTAAGCAGTAAGTACTATCTAGAACGCTTCTTATTCTAAGTACTATCCGGAATACCTCTAGCGAGTAGTAATTATAATGCCTACAGCGAGTAGCATCTACACCCTATAACGCCTATTACGAGTAGTATCTATAAAGCCTATAGTAAGTATTTAGAACGCCTATAGTAAGTACTATCTAGAATCTCTATAGCCATTAGCGAGTAGTGCTATTTAAAACGCTTAGTATAAGTACTATTTAAAGCGTATAATAGTTCTAATCCGGAACAGGTATAGTAATCCTAATCCGGAGCGCGTATAGTACTTCTAATCCGGAATGTATATAGTAACTATAATTTAGAACGCGTATAGCAGTCCTAGTAATCTAAAACATATATAGTAGGTTTTATAACTTTTATCTAAAACACGTATAGTAGGTACTACTAGTAATACGCAAAGGAAGTTCTATTTATAATACCTATAGTAAGTACAATTTCGAACGCTTATAGTAATTACTACCTAGACCGTTTATAGCAGCAGTAATATTCTAGATGCCTATATTAAGTACTTCTAGGATACGCGTACTATCCGGAACGTCTTTAGCGAGATATTTCTGAATGCCTTTATTAGGCATTATCTAAGAAATCGATTAAAAAATACATAAAGAATATAGTAGGTCTTATCCGGAACGCTTATAGTAAGTACTACCTAGAACGTCTATAGTAAGTCTTAGCCGGATAGCGTATAGCAATTCTAATCTAAAACGCCTATAGCAAGTACTATCCGAAAAGCGTAGAGCAAGTCCTGTCTAAAACGCGTATAGTAAGTACTATTTAAAAAACTTATAGCGAGTTATATTCGGAACGCTTATAGCAAATACTATCTATAAGGCCTATAGTAAGACTAATTAAAGATGTTTAGAGTAACCCTTATCTATAACGCCTATAGTAAGTCTAGTCTAGAACACTTATAGTAAGTCTAATATAGAACGCGCCGGAACGCGTATAGTAGGTACTGTCTAGAACGCGTATAGCAAGTCTAATTCGGAACGCTAGTAGCAAGCGCGATTTAGGACGCTTATAGTAAGTAGTACTATCTAAAATACCTATAGTAAGTACTATATAGAATACTTATAGCAAGTCTTATTTAAAACGCTTATAGGAAATACTACTAAAAACGCTTATAGCGAGTATATAATATTTGAAACCCTTATAGCGGCAGATATCCGAGATATCTATAGCGAGTAGTACTATCCGAAACGCCTATAGCAAATACTATCTAAAACGCCTATAGTAAATAGTATTCGAACGACCTATAGCGAGTACCCTATATAGCGCCTACTATAAGTATTCTATAAAACGCCTATAGCGAGTAGTACTATCCGGAACGCGTAGGATAAGCCTTATTTCAAACGCTTAGTATATTTAGTACTATATAATTATTATTTATAAACCGCAACGTATATAGTAAGTCTAATCCGAAACGCCTATAGAAAGTCTTATCCGGAATATATAAAGTAGGTCTAGGTCTAATCCGAAACTAAATACTTATATTAGGTACTATCCGGAATGCTTATAGCGAGTAGTACTATCTAGAACGTCTAGGACGTATATAGTTCCTCTATACGCCCTAGGCCCGCGTCTACGTATAAAAAATATATACTTTATATAATTGTACTTCTATTCTTTAAACAAAATTTTAAATTACTATTATTAAAGATATATTCTAATAATAGTCTGTTCTAGGTCTACTAAATTACTAATAATACTAAATATATTATAGTGCTATATAGGTTAGTATTATAAGTTAAATAGTAAAAAATTAATTAAACTTAAGATTTAGTTATAGTAAAGCTAAAAGTAAAAATAAAATACTAAAACTCTACTAAAATAGATAAATAAGACTAATTAAAATCTATTTTATCTATTTTATCTATAGGATATCTTCTAAAAATTAAGTAGAAAGATAGTAAATAGACTAATCTCTACCTAAACAAAGAACGCCTAGACGTAACTGTTCTTGCATTTACTATAGAGTTTCCCACCCACCGGGGTTGATATCGCCCTCCAACTTCCTACTAATAACGGTGGGGATCCCATGTCCCAACCAGACTTCCCTTAACAAACGCTCATATCGCTTCTGATTTAAGAACAATTGGTGGTGACGTCTAAGAGTAGGATCTGGCTCTCCGTGCCGATCCAAGTATGGGGCGTGCGCAAAGCTTCCCTGCCCACCAGGACCATGCAAGAACAAGACCATACACTTCCGAATATTGATGAAGATACCCACCTTTAAGCCATGTGTAGCCATGTGTTGATAGCAGCCTCCCTTAGATCGGTCTTTCATGCAGCAGACGGCCTGTGAGCAAAATATGTCGCCGCATAGTAGGCACACCACTGGATCTGTGACTTCTTTGCCAGTCGTGGGACAGCGGCGTTTGATAGCTTCTTCCGTGAGGGTGTCGTAGTTCTTCGGAAGACCGACGAGCTCAAATATCGCTGGGTGAGAAAGAGTGATCGAGGAAGTGGAAAAGATGTCTTGCTCCTGTTGCCTGACGAGACTGGCTTGAGAGAGCCAGCGCTCAGTGATGGAACGCAAGTTTGTGCTGCCGGCGACATTGCTCGTGAAGATCTCGCAGATGTCGTCTAGCGATGGAATATGCAGCAATTTCGTGAGTCGCTCCAGCTCAGGAGACTCTGAATCAATGTCGTAAGGGCATTCAAAGTCAAGACCGTAGCGGATGAGCATCAAAACTGCGCTCTTGCGGAGGAAGACAAGAGCGTATCTGTCAACAATAATACGAAGCAGGTCGATCTGTGCCTCATCCAGTGGCAGAGCAATATCGTTGGTCATCGCGTGGACAGCACTGGCGAAAGCGTTGTTCAGATTACCGTATGCTTGCGGCGGGAGAATCTTCGACTGTACGATGGATCGAAATGCGAAGATCGCCTTGACGACCTCAGCCCAGAAGCATAGCTGCAAAATAGAGGAAGCTTCCGCCACGTTCGGTGCCATAAAGGACAGCCAGTCTGCGAGGAAGAGAAAGATGTCATCCTGAAACAAAAGCTTGCCAGTAATCTCCTTGAGCTTCATCATAGCAGGATCAGAGTCGACGCCGAATAGCTGCGCCGTGATGAGATCGCGCTTCCTAATCGTCTCCCTTGCGACCACATTCGATCCAGATCTGAGGATGTTGATAGCCAAGTAAGACTCGATGGTTTCTGACAAGATTCGCAAGTGCGTCAAGTGCTGTTCTGATAGATCTTTTACCAATGAAGTGGCAAACGGATCGCTCGGCCCAGTGCCTCGGTGTTGAATCTCAAATGAGGATATAGTCAAGCCAAGAGACCTCGACATCGCTACCACGGGTGTAGCTACAGCAAGGTCGGTACTCGTGCCGCACAGTTGATTTACCTTGATGCTTTCCTCTATTCGATGATATGCATTGAAGAGATCGTATGAGCGAGCTTCGAAGGGAGTCTGGTCGATACCAGTAGGTGCACTTGTTGGCGTGCCGCCGGAGCCTCGAAGGCCAAACAGCCTAGACAATGTAGCAGTCCCGCGAAGTGGGTAGCGATGTGGCTGCTGAGGACTCGTGGGCGACTCGAGGTTTAAATCCTGCATGTTCTGCATCAAGCTTGGTGCAAACATCTGTGCCATGTGCGCCATGGCTCGGTTTGAATAGAACTCCTGGACTTGCTGGTAGCGATGCACGGCCGCGGGTGCAACGATATCCTGCATGAAGGTGAGATCAGGCTGGTAGTTGTTACCAACGTCTGCCAGCCAGTCGTTGAAATTGCGCGAGGCGTGGAGTTCATGTTCTTGCGCGCAATCTTTGCCTTTCCAGATGATAGGCAGGAATGTATTGCCAAGAGCTTTGCAGAGCGGGCAGATGAATTCCTTGTATTCTATACGTTCAGGGTGGTTCCGGGCGATCTGCTGCGCATGGCGACGCTGAGTTGCAGTGAGATAGAGCTCAAAACAGTTGTAATGCATGATGTGCCCACAGCTGGTTGCAACTGGCCCCTTGACGCCCTCTCGCTGGTGCGGGAAGCCCTTTGAAAGACCTTGTCGCTCGACAGTGACAACCTTGCCGTCAGGGCCAACTCTTTGTACCTCGACTTTATTCTTGCCAGATACACCAAATGGGCGAATGTCGTCTGCGACCCGATCGAGGCTATGGGGCGTATCAATCACTTCTTGAACGTAGTCTGGGTCATCAACGGGTGTCTGTCGCAGAATGTTGCTCTCGCCCATGAAAGCGAACGTGCCGTAGAGTCTCTGGTCATCAGTCTCTTCTTGACACAGGATACACGTTCCCTTTGGGAAATTCCAGGTCTTGCGCAGATTCTCAGATCCATCGGTGATGCTCATGTCATCGCCGAGATCTTCAAAGTCGTCATCATCAAAAGCAGAGAGGCCTTGATTCTGAAGAAAGCTGTTCTGTTGCTGCTTCATCTGCGCCATGACCTTAGCCTGCCGAGCCTTCGCCTCTGCTTTCTTGCGCTCCTTATCCTCAGCCGAGAGTGAAGCTGGGGAACCAGTATCTGACCTGTCCAGTATAGCACCAAGTGGCCCAGCTGCAATCAGCTTATCTGGCTGTCGAAGCTGCATCTTACGCAGCACATGCTTAATGGCTGGGTGGACGGATGCGTACTCATCCATGCCGGATACGGCGAGGAGTAGTGATACGATCGTGGTCTGGGTGCTCCACGGTGTGACTGTTTGAAAGTTGCAGGCTTTCGATGTTGCAAGATAGACGAAGCCAATATCTGCGCTTTCGCCATTCTTATCCTCCAGTACGGCAAGCAGCGTGAGGTGGAGCACCATGTGAAGGAATGTTTCCACCCTGGGGACTTGAACCTTGGGAGCAGTGTGCTTGACATCGATCGCAAAATTCAAGGCCGCGCCAATCACCTGAGCGAAAAGGGATGTGGCAGTGAATGCCGCTAGACTGCTGAACAGGCCATTCTTGATAGGTTCCAGATGCGGCTCATAAACGACATCTTCGGCCTTTTTCCCCGTCTTTCGCGCCATGTGTTTCTTGTAAGTCTGCTCGGCTTCCTCGCGATAATTACGAGAGTAATGAGCGTAGTATGGATCAACAAGCTCGATGTACTCTGGCTTCAACTCAAATGTTCCAGTGTCTGAGAGACCTTCCGGTGCGCGGTAATTTGTCATATGCTCCAGCACTCGTTGGAAGTCATCTGATTCGCCTACCTTCTCGGTCACCCTGGTTGCAAGCTCGCTGAATGAGAGTGGTTTGAAGCATAGAGCGTGCGCGATCTCGTGCTGGAGGACGCGATCTTGTTGCTCTCTTTCATCGAGGCCTGTCAAAAGATTGCTACGCTCAGAAAGAACGATCACCATCAAATGGAAGAAGTCTTCAAAGACATCCATTTGCTGCGGTTCCTCAAAGCCAGGCACCAGATCGTAGCTGCCCTTGACCCACTGATCAATCTGGAAGCGATCGATCATCTGCGCCAAGTAGCGTTCTCCGGGCTGTTCGTCGTCAGAACCGCACAAGACCAGCCCAGCTTGGGTCATCAGGATGTCTCGCTGATATCCAACGTCTCGGTGCGACACACTGCGGTAGGTATGTGCTTGGTGGCGTAGGGTGATACCATTACGTACCCACATACCGGCCTTCATCTGTGCGAGCCAGACGCAGACGCGCAATGGATGATCAAAGATCCCACTGAGGAGCTCGTCCGATGTTAAGTTTGACGGTGGGGGAGCAGCTCTTGTGGCGTTGAAAGGATCTTTGAGGTCGTCTGGCGAAAAGTGCAGAAGTGCACGCATCTCGTCGCGACTCATGCTCTTGGCGTTTTCCAGCAACCAAGACAAGACGTAATGAAGTGGATGGTGGAAACTCATAGGCTCCTTCTGCACCTCATGCCTTGGCACACTGTACGTTCGTCCTTCAAAATCGAATGGGCCAACCATATGCCATGCCAGATCATCCCTGATCTCAGCGGCTTGAAACCGTTTCCGCTCGTAGCCAAAAGCGTTGATCATGGTGACTTGGCCTACAACGCGAATAGCGCGGTGCAGGTTTGCGTTATGATCGTCGAACTTTGGATCAGGCTGAAAAGAGACCGCCACTTGTTTGCACAGCTTATTTATCTCCTTCACAATCATGCTGGCGCTTATCCATGTATCCGACTCGTACTCGACATGTTCTCCGATCGCTCTTACGTTCGGGCACACGCCTTGGTGCAGCTTAACCAGATCCAGAAACTGGAGGAGGTAGCGAGGCTCGAAACGCATGCGGAAATGGATAAGCTCCGACTGAAAGAGCCATCTCAGGTCCAAAAAGAAGTGAAACATGCGCCTGTTGGTGACTGCACCAGCCTCGAAAGCAAGTGTCGCCTTTGGGTTGACATCTTCAGGAAACCCGACTTGACGAGTTGTCAAGAAGGTGAAAAGGATTGCCATGAGATTGGTCAAGAAGTTGCCCCGCTCAACGACCTCTTGAGTGATGGTTGGAGTGGTGAGCATCTGCACACTCAGATTGATTATTGAATGATCTGGTTCTCGATCTGCAATGAGGTACAGCTGTGCCAGCGCAGTGTAGAGTCCAGCGAACCGCAATCCCAATTTGCGTTTAAAATGAGGTATTGTCACCACTGTGGTGATATAAAGATGCCTGAGACTGATCCTCAGTGTCTTCCAGAGTCGGAGGTCGTACAGAATCAAGAAGTCTAGCCTGACTCGTTGCCACAAATCCTCACAGGGCTCAGCTGGTCGCGGCGCCTTGAATCCCTCCGGCTTCTCAAGCCAGTGCTTGCTGGGTCGGATGCGTTTTGGGGCCCGTACTTTGGGGGTTTTGGGAACATTGTCGAAAGGTGCGTTCGTACTTGGTCTTGATTGCTCGGGCTCTTCTCCATCGCTTTCCTGGGGCGTTAGAATGCGCTGTCTCTGCTCCCGAGGCGGTGGCGGGGGTGCAAATCCAGTCGCATCCGCGTCGTCCACATCATCAAGAATGTCGATATCCATGTCCGCTGCATCAATCGTGACAGCAGCGCGGAGGTCTTCAACCTCAATGTCCATACCATCGTCGCCTTCGTCCATATCGTAGTCATCATCGTCGCCATTTTCGTCGTCGTCATCGTTAGTGTCCTCGATGTCTTGCACGAGGGCTTGTATCGCGGGAGCGTTGATCGGTCGCAGGCGATTGACCATGGATCGATTTCTCTTGCGAATCTCGTCGTTATCTTCGATTTCGTGGTCATCGATACCGTGGATGCCAATGTCTTGGTTTGATGCTTGGCTGCCTGTCCGCCAGGGCTTCAGGAGTTCTTCGCAGACAACAGTTCTCAGCAGGTAAGGCTCGTTTCCCACAGCACAGCCAGCTATGTCAGAGATCCAATCGATGATGGTTGAGCACATTTGCTCACGGAAGACGTCTCTCGCAGAGCGAATGGTCACGGTAAGCTTGAGCTGTTCCACCACGCCAGCCATTCTCAGCAGTTCATTGCGGTCTCGCGAATAGTGGACGACAGATCTGCCAATATCGTTGACTTCCATAGCCTTGCTCAAACCAAACGTCTTGGACTTGCTGCACGCTCGAGCGACCTGGTTCTTGACATCGTCAACGGTATGCTTCTCATCATTCCATAGGATGAGAGCGTATTCGGGGTGGTCTTCCACAGGCTCTTCGCCATACATGCCACCCAGCCTCGATGTCTGCTCGTCGGTCACTATGGACGCTTCGGATTTCGGAAGGCGCAATTGCTCTGGCGAGCAGGAAAAGACATCGCACAGATAATCGACGCTTCTCGCGATGGTCATGCGGATGGACTCAAGGAGATCTGGTGGGAGCTGAGAGGCCAAGGAGCCCAAAGGAGCTTTCTGCTTGTCCTTCGCGGCGCTCTTGCCAGCCGTCTGCGCTTCTTCGCCCGGACCTGCCGAGTGTATTGAGCACTTTACATCTTTCCTCCAGGCCTCGTGGTCTCCGCAGTCACAGCATCCACTGTTCCCAGGCGAGACGGAGATGAGAACCATGTGGCCCTGGTGGTCACTGCTGTCAAAGCACTTGGCACAGAGCACGCACGTGTCGTCTGCAGCACACGTCTTGCAGTGATACGTGCTTTCGCCATTCTTGAAGATGTGCCCGCATGCTGTGCCCCTCGCGGCCGCCGTGTACTCGGCCCCTTCTATTGCACCCTGCGCGTGTTTCAGTGACCAGGGTTCTGAGCGATCAGTCGGCGTGCCGTTTGGGAAGAAGAAGGCCAAGTAGTCTTCACGGTTGTTGGCGAGCGATGTGAAGAGGATGCGGCGAAGCTCGCAGTCGGCGGCAGATGTATAGCGGTGGGAAGAGTTGACGGGGTGGGTGAGCAGACTGTTGCATAGCTTGGCCTCGTGCGGTGATAACGACTGCATCTGCATCTGCATCTGCATCGTACGCTGGGATGGTGGGATGGTGGGAGCGGCGCTGCGTTGTGGCTTCAGGCGTCAGTTGATTTGCGCCTGGCCTGGCCTGGTCTGGGAGGTTCTGCGTTCTCCAGGTGACGCCTAATGCGGATGCGGATGCGGATGCGGATGTCGACGTCGATGCTGATGTGTACTGATGCTCGGTGGTGGATGGAGGGCAAGGGCAATCGCTGTCCAGCCTTTGCCTTTGTTCCCGCTGTGTTTATGCCATCGCGCTCTGCGATCTGGAATTTCGCTCCTGATTATGTGCGCACTCGTTTGACACCTTGTCTCGGTGGGCGTGGCGTGGACCGAAGCGTTGTGCGATATCAGATACCTACGTCTACGTCGACGGTATTCCAATATGCGCGGCAACTTCGACCTCTACTCATGACGTATCGTCGTGATATTTGGAAACTACATACAGGTACATGTGTGCAACCCGATCAATACATGCTCCTGCAGCTCGCAGAAATATCGATATGGGAGGCTTCTGGTGAGTGTATGCTACGGCTATGGCGATGGCGATGGCGATGGCAGTCTACAAATCGGACACTGGACACGTAATGGTGGTGGAAGCATGTCCATCCCATCCCATCCCACCATCCAGCCTGACCTGCCTACTTCAAGACCAGTCTGCTTTTGCGCCTGGGATCTGTTGTCCCTCCGCGACATGCTCTCGCTATTCGTAATGTAACATGCTTTGCTGCCTTTATTCGCCCCATGCCACGCCCTGTCCCCTCCACGCCGCTGAGCGTGCGCTATTCGTCATCCTCCTCAGCCTCTCCCGAGTCCATATACTTGTGCTTGATGTCTTTCCATTGTCGCTGTGCAGTCCGATTAGCGCGCCATACTGCCTGCCCATGCCTCTGCTGTTGCACATACGCCCTTGTTTATTTGGTCCCAGATTCCGTTCGCAGCTGTGTCGAATGCGCTGTATGCTCGTCAGCCCCTGTCCGTCCTCCACTCGCCATGCAACCTTTCCACTCACATATTGGTAACGAAGGCGCCGGCGAAAATGGTCGTGAGGAAGATGGTATTCCTGCACACCGGGAGTGAGCACAAGACTTCTTCGGAGACATGGCGCGGTCCCTACCTCTTGATCAGGCCGTTGTACAGTCCATTCAGGATTCCAGACATCTTCGCGACGCTTCAGAGGAATATGAAAGGGTCAGATCAGGGAGGAGGTCTGGCTGGCCGGTACTGCGTGTGTTTGCAAGCTGTGACGTCCAATGGCAGAAGATGAGGTGTTCGGGGGAGAAGGGCAAAGGAAGCCTTTCGCGCAGCCAATCACGACGCAAAGCGAGGTCGGTGGCCAGAGGTTCGATCTCGAGTCAAATCTTCGAAGTTGAGATGCCACTGCCGCTGCACCTTGGAACTTGAGGAGCTCACCATCTCCATTTCCATCACCACCTCGGTCGCAGCCCCTTCAGTCACCATAATGCCAAGCGTCGCCGAGGGACATATCTCCAAATCAGGCATCCGGAAGCTGAGCAACGGCGAGTCCGTAATTCCTTCCTCAACTCGTGCCGATGGCTCAGTCCGAAAAGAGATTCGGGTGAAGCCTGGCTACAGGCCCCCGGAAGACGTTGAGGTCTACAAGAATCGCACCGCAGAGGCATGGAAGAATCGAGGCAAGAGCGGCGTACCTGGCGCAGATACAACAGAGGAGAAGCTGCCGCCGCACAAGGCCGCCGCCGCAAAGAATCTGAAGCGCAAGGAGGCCAGGAAGAAGGCCGCA
Organism: Pseudocercospora fijiensis CIRAD86; assembly: GCF_000340215.1. Lineage (NCBI taxonomy): Eukaryota > Fungi > Ascomycota > Dothideomycetes > Mycosphaerellales > Mycosphaerellaceae > Pseudocercospora > Pseudocercospora fijiensis. Next base: position 4,558,027 of record NW_006921537.1, read on the forward strand.
GCTGCTGAGGCAGAGGGGAGGCGGGATGCTGAAGGCAATGCTGCTGGTGGCGCGCAGTCGGCCAACGGCGAGCCCAAGGTTGCCGATGCCAAAGCTGAGGCCCTCGATGCTGACGAGCAGGCTGCTAAGGAAGCCCGCAAGCTGGCCAAGAAGCTTCGACAGGCGCGCGAGCTTAAAGATAAGAAGGAAAAGGGCGACAATTTGCTGCCGGAACAGGTCGAGAAAGTGATCAAGATCAATGAGCTCATCCGACAGCTCGACAAGCTGGGCTTCGATGCGGAAGGCGAGAAGAAGGCGGCAGAAGCAGAGGCTGACAAGTCTGCGGACTGAAAAGCCCACCCTCATCCGACGCCCTCTATCTCAACTACGTGCCGCTCGCAACGCTGCCGTTCATGCGACATGCACGGTCAAAAGCACTCCACGCCCTCGCATGGTCTCGCATAAGCCATACTCAGTCACAGTGCGAAAGTTCACCGTCTCCAGCTCAACTTCGACCCGAACCAGGCATTTGGGCGCCACGGTCACCTTCGTGGCTGCTGCCTTGATCTGCTTTCGTCCTCCAAACCACGATGACTTCGACTGCGGCACGGCTCGCTGGGGTAGAGCTTCCTCCACGGCTGAACTTGTTGCATCGCCAGCGACCTCTGCATACATTTGCTGCCGCAGCAAATCCAGTGCTTCCTGTTGCGTCCAGAACGGGCTATCGTCGAAGTCGCCCTCGAGCTGCACAAGAACTGGTCGATCATCTTCGGCAAAGCCTACGAGCTCGCCTTTGCTGCTGACGCTCTCTACGCAATGTGAGCAATCCTGGGCGACGATGCCAAATTCTGCAACTCACTTTGGTCGGAGGGCAATATCAGCAGTGAGAACCTGGACAGCCCTCGCCTTGCCCGTTCTCTCACCTGCGGTAGCAATTTCGAGACCAAAGCGGCTACATGCTGCCATCTGGATGCGCCAATCTCTTCTCGAATACTCAACGCGTGCGGTGCTTTTGAGCCGCTGTCCCAGGTTGCTATTTGCCCTGTGTTGCTAGAAGTGACTTCCTCGTAACTCGGAGGATCCATCTTTACACGCAGCTCTGCCAGTTGGAATCGGCTTCAAGTCGTTCACGACTCCGGTGAGGTATATTCTTGGAAAATTAGAGGCCGTATGGCTGTGGCGGCACTACCAAAGTAAGACAGTCTTCGCAAATGTCAAACAGCGGTCATGTGCCCGGATACTATGGGGCTGTGGAATGCCTCAGGATGTCTGCGTCTCCAGTTACTCAGCAACCTGTCTATCCCCGGGGCTGAGTTTGCTGCGGACTTTGAGGCCGCCCGCGGATACCACTGCGTCAGTTTCTGATTGATCGCGAACGAGAATCTCACTACGCCCTGCAGTCGTAGCCACAACCTCCCGACTAATAGCGTTGTTCTTAGGATCTTCTTTGTGTGCTTCTACTGTCAGGTACGTCAATAATAATTATCTGGCAGCGCTGCCTTGGAGCGAGGTCCATCATAGCCGTGGCACAGCTTGCGCTAGCTCCCTCCGGATAGGTCGGCATGCAATTCACCTAACACGGAAGCACATAGAATGAGCAAAAGGTAACTCGACATTGTTATTCTGCAGTCATGCCGAATACCGTCTTTGTCTCTGGGCAAAGTCCGCGGCATTGACTTCACACACCGGTCACGAGAGATGCATGTGCATGCAATACGGGCGGCTCAGCAAGCGACCTTTGGGACAGTTCTAAGACTCACAAGTATACAGGTTGCAAGCGGTCACGAGGCCGTGCTCTCGAATTCGCTCTGCGGCATATAAGACAAGCTGTCTTCTCACAAGACCCCGTTCTTTTGATTTCTCTTGTCACTCCCTTCCGCCATACTGAAGAGCAAGGCAGAGTCCATAAATTATCCATTCCGTGCTTCTCCCATCGATACGCCCGGAAATTTCCCAAACGCTCACCCACTGCTGACTGCTACACGGCAATACCGCAACGATGTGGTATCACGTCTCCGAACCTAATTCGTATCTCGCCGTGACTGGCGCAGGCATCGAAAATGTTGTCATCGCGAAGAAGAAGTTCATTATGCCTTTCCAGAAGGTCACGAAACTCAGTATCACGCCATTTGACTTCAGCATGTCACTGCAAGCCATGACCAGCGAGAAACTGCAATTCTCCCTTCCGGCAGTCTTCACCATTGGCCCCGAGGACAATCTCGATTCTCTTACAAAGTATGCGGTGCTTTTGACTGGGGATAGTGACGGACAGGTCTACACCAAGGGCGGCATGGTTGCTACTGGCCGAAATCACGTGCAAGACATCATCAAGGGAATCATCGAGGGCGAGACGAGATCGATTGTTTCAAACATGACAATGGAGGAATTGTGAGTTCATCTTAGGGGGTGTACTCGACGTTGGCGAGGACGGTCTTTCGACAAAAGCTCCAGTGTCTCGGATTCAATAGACCTCCTGTCAGTGGTCTCCCACAAAAAATGTCCGAGTTACAAAGGCGTATGTCCAGACCTTCTCGCCAATTGGCGGAGCACCCTTCCTCTGACCATGGAAGGGATCAAAATTGACTCTCTAGATTTATAGGTTCAACAATCGACGAATCTTCAAGCAGCAGGTCATCGAATGCGTCCAGAAGGAGCTCGATCAATTCGGTATGAAGGTGTATAATGCGAACGTCAAGGAGCTGCAGGACATGGGTGACAGCAAGTACTTTGAGTCTCTGGCTCGGAAAGCTCACGAAGGCGCTCAAAGCCAAGCTCAAGTCGACGTTGCCAATGCCCGCATGATTGGTCGCGTTGGTGAAGCAGAGAAGGAGGGCGAAGCCAAACAGCGCATCGCCAAGATCAACGCCAATACAGCCGTGCTCGAGACAGAGCGTAAAGTTGAAAAGGCCAACGCAGATCAAAAGCTGCGAAGCCGAGAAATCGAGATCTCTCGAGCCCTGAACATCGAGCAAATCGCGGCCCAGCGCGCTGCTGAACAACGCGATGCCGAACTACAAAAGGATGTCGAGCAGAAGCGTGCAGAGATGGAGCTGGAGCGTCTTCGAGCCACCACAGTGACACAGGCCAAGATCGCAAAAGAATCTGCACAAGAGAAAGCCGACGCAGATCTTTACACTCAGACCAAGAAAGCCGATGCCCAGCAATACAACCAAAAGGCCGAAGCCGAAGCTATCTACTACCGTTCGGCACAGGACACCGATGCCGCGAATTACAAGCGCACCAAAGACGCCGACACCATGCTCGCAGCTCGCGAGAAAGAGGCACAAGCCATGTACCTCATGAAGGAACGTGAAGCTCAAGCCATGTACATACAGAAGGAAAAGGAGGCCGAAGCCATGTACCTCACTCGCGCTCGTGAAGCCGAAGCAGCATACATGGCGCGCAAGAAAGAGGCGGACGGTCTTAGCGAACTCAGCAAGGCTTATGGTGCTCTCGCGGACGTCATGGGCGGGCCTCAAGGTCTGATGCAGTTCCTCATGCTGCAGAATGGGACCTACGAACGACTCGCGGATGCCAATGCCAAAGCTATTCATGGTCTGCAGCCTAAGATCAATGTCTGGACTACCGGCAATGACCAAGGTGCGAATCAGAGTATGGCACCGATTCAGAATCTCTTCAAGTCGATTCCTCCACTCTTCAGCACGATTCAAGACCAGACCGGCATGACGCCGCCCGCTTGGATGGCGAATATACCGCAGCAGTCTCAGGAGGGTGGTGATATGAAGGTGGCGAAGAGAGAAGAAGTAAGGCATGATTCGAAGGGGATCAATGGGCACAAGTGAGGCGGTATTTGATCTAGTCTCGTGGATATAGCTCATGCTTCTGTTTTGTCCAGTGCTTTCTATATGGGCGGGGTTTGATACGCTGTAGAATGTTTTGGGCCCTGACTGGTTGGTAGCTCGGGAAGATGCTGAATAGCATTGCAACTGCGCCCCAGATCAAGGCTATCACATTGACGGTAGAGCCCGGGAATGTCGGCACGTATCATTTCTTTTTCGGTAGACAGACACCGGCACGACTCACCCCACCTCCCCATACTGAAATACCTTCCCGCGTGCCGGCGAAGGAAATGAGGCTACCGATCGATCATATCAGCACCAATGATGGATGGCACGCGTCGGAGAGGATGGTGCCGCACGCACTCGCTGAAGAACAGACACGGCGGTCCCGCAATGGTCAATGCCGAGGCGACGAGCGTGGCCAGCGCGTCCCATGGAGCGAGCCATGAGCCAGACCAACCACGCTCCCAGAGACCACACAGTATTGAAGCCTTCCCTCCGCTCCTCCGTCTCGCCCGGCTTCACCATGGATGGGCGCTGCGGGCTCCCAGGGCATGTCGCCATGCGTGGTGACGGCGTGGTCCGCGGAAACATCTCCGCCCCGCCATCATCATCAATCAGGCCAAGCCGCGCGCTCCTCGCGTGCCGACGATCTATCTCCCTTCTCCCTCCATCGTCCAATGCCGCCGCATCCACTGCACCAGCTTTCTCTGCAATCACTCTCGCCAACTACGAATACATCTTTGCATACACGTTCAACCAGTCCGGCGGCATCGACATCGAGACTCGTTGACGCATAATCCAAGAGTTGAGGACTGGCCTGTGATGCCGGTGGAAATTCATCAGATTAATCTTAGATCCGCCGACTTTTTTGAGGCTAATCCGAGTATCGATGTGCCATCATCGAACAGGAATTTGGCGAGCGAGCTTGCTATCAGAAATGGGGAGCAGGTTCATGGGAATAGATGTTGCAATGGGAATGGAGCCAATGGACATTAGAGATGGGATAGTCACACTCAGATTCTTGTGCGAACCAAAGGCGGTGCAATTGAATGCATGCTTGAAGCAAATGGTCCGCATCTCGCCACGCCAATCGTCGTATTCACAGGTTCTCCTCTTCGATAAGCACTGTCTTCTCCAGCCCTTCCCTCCACGCCCAGTACCCAGACTCTGAGTCCGGCTCCCGCAAACGATCCATGATCTCACCCATAGGCATCGATGGCACGATCCCGAGGTGATGAGGTGAACTGACGTCACAGACATTGACACTCGCAGGTGGATACGAAGCATACATTCTACGCCAAGACGCGTTTGCGTATGCTAATGCTGAGCTGGTACTGTGAGTCCGAACGACAGGCAAGCAGACATTGGTTGCGACGAATGGTCGTGTGTGTTTCCTGGGCGCGCGATGATATAGATACCCTTTCCTTTGCATCCAGTCTCGCCATGATTCGTCCCCGTATAGCATTATCGCCTCCAGCCGTTGATAGTCGGCGTCCTGACTATAGAGCTTCCCAAACCACGGATAGATGCGCCGGTCCATCCACCCTTTGATGTCCTCGGGCTGAAACATGCTTTCGATCAGTGGGTTCAATCGCCGCACCTGCTCGTTGTGGTCTCGCGGGCTTGACTCGGATTCTAAGAAGAGCGCTTGTCTAATTTGCTTGGAGCTCAGTATGGTGTCTCGGAATTGCGTGCTAACACGCTGGGCGAGAAGGAGGTCGAGTGCCGGCAAATGGAGAAGTATCAGCTCGAGCAGTTCTGGCACGTTGAACGTCCTCGCCGCAGCAGCACCGAGGATTGTAGCATTGTAACCGTCGGTCAGTGACATTGCGTCGCCACGCTGTATGTCCAAACGACTTTTGTCAGGCAAAGTCGCAAGTGGGTTGGCTACGCCATCAATTATTGTAGAAGGGCCAGACGGAAGATCACGCATTGGAGCTCGAGCGCATGTCGTGTCGGTCGCTTCCGCAAACCTGCGAGGCGAGCCTGATTTCGTTCCGACCAGCGGCGCTTTCAAAGTTTGCTTCGATTTTAGGGCGTTCGCGCGATGGGCGATGGGCGATCGAGGTTGATCATTGCAGCAACCTTGGTGCCTGGAGTTGCTATCGTCCTGGGTGCAGGCGCCGGTGGTTTGCGACTTATTGTGCACCGACTAATGGAAAGGACGAAGGATACAAACGTCATCCCTGCTGTCGCCGGCCGCGCCTCCTCACATGCAAGTGCCCTCAGGGCGTCACAGTCCGGTCGATTTTGAACCTCTTCCGACCACTTTCCGCGTCGACTTCGTAGCCGATCTTCTCCAGTTGTTCCCAGACAGCAGGATATTTATCCTTCGCCCACTCCTCAATCTCAGCTTGCTTCAAATGGCTTTGTCCGCCATCATACAAACTTCCCACTAGAAATCCATCGACCTCGAGCTCGTTGTTGGCCTCAGCTTCCTCGATGGTCTTAAAGGCAAGCTCGTTGTCGCCATTGCCGGCTAAAGCTGCTGCGTATGAAGCCCACATACTCTGATCAAGATCCACATTCATCTTCCGTAATCTCTCCCATAATTCCTTCGCTTTCAGGTCCCCGAAAGGAGCCTTCTCGCAGGCTCGTAGCACAACGTGAATGCTATTGAACGTCGGTCCTTCTTTGCTGGATACAATATCGCTCCAGAAGTTGATCGCCTTTCGCGGCTGCCCACACGCAGTATACGCAATTATAAGTGCGTTGGTGAGATAGGTGTTGACGTCGATGTTAAAGTCCAGCTTGAGCTGATTGTGAATGACCTCCAGGCTCTCAAGATCCCGGAGCTTTGCAGATCCTAGGAAGGCGGCCACGTAAGTGTCCACAGTAGGCATGGTATCAGCGCGAGTGTGTTTCCGCATCTCTTGGAAGACATTGACTGCCATGTCCGGTCGCTCTCGGTCAAAGAAGTTCTTCATAATGTCTGTGCGTGGCTCTCGGGGCGTATCTTCGAAAATCTTACATATCACCGAATAAGCATCCCACGAGCGTGAGGTCGGCGTGTTTGAGTCCAAACAGAAAGCAAGGATGGCATCTCTGACTCTGTCTCGATCAGCTGCAGAATAGTGGTACGCATGGGTATTGAGCAGGTCCACAACATCGTGTATTTCGTCGCGGTTGAGATGCAATAGAGCTAGGGTCGAGACAGTTTCTGCCTCGAACCGTGCTCGTCTGTCTGACAGGTCCATGGCAACATTCATGATGGTGTCAAAGCTGTGCCGCTTTCCTCTGCATAACGCCACGATGAGTCTATTGACCGTAGGCAGGTCTTGATCGGAAGAGGTGTCCATTGATTGAAGATTCTTGTAGGCGATCAGGGCGCCGTCCACATCATTGATCTTCAGTCGATATTCCATTTGAAGTTGATACGTGTACGCGTCAGGCTCTATTCCTTTCGATTGGCCCAAACCAATGAAGCGTTCGGCCAGATATGGATCGGACTTAGAGGTGGCGTATTCGACTAGCTTGTTGATTGTGAAAATATCAGGCACTCTCCACTGCTCCGGGTCAGAGATTTCCCCATTCATCTTTTCCATGACACCAAACATGCGACCAATCTCGTCTGCCCCTTTTCCAGTCCCAGCAGCCCAGACGAAGATAGCATCCCAGACACTTTTCGGGGGAATGCCAGTCGTCGCTTGTCGCACAGCTTGGTGCCCGAACTCAAATTCTTTATGCTCCAGACACCATTGAAGCACGCGATGTAGATCTATGCCCACGGATTCGGCCGTACTGCGGTCGAGGCTTTTCGACTGGAAGCTGCGCCAGAGCTCTGCAAACCACGATTTAATATCGACTAGCCGATTTCGATGTATCGAAAGGCGCAGCATGACTGAGGCAATCGGGACTTCTTGCTGGTTGAACCAAGAACGCTCTCGCACCATGCGAAGTGTCTCGTGTGCCCGGGGCTCGTCATTTTCAATCACGAATCCGATCAAGACTTGGATCCACATGCGTTGGATTGGGCCTTCACTCATCTCGTTTGTCGTGGCCCGATCACGTTTTCCGCTATCCGAAGCAACAGGCCCTTCAACCTCGAGACCGAAGCGATTGCCCTCTATATCCATCGTCACCTGCCTCGCTTCAATGGCCCGTCCCGAATGCGCAAGCATACTGACATACGTGCACTGGATGGCACGGTAAACGGGCGTTGACTGTTGAGGGGTGAGAGTAGCAATGAGATACTTCACGAAGTCCAAGTGAGCCAACGACGGCGTTCTCTCGCTCCTGCTTAATACTGTGGCCACGCGTTCCATAGACTTCTGGTCCAAATACTTGGGGCCAGTCGGACCGCCGTCAGTTCCAGTTGTAGATGATTCGGACAAGAAGCGCAGGGCTCGCAGGACCAGTTCTGCCTGGGTGTCGCTCATAGCTTGAGTCTTCTGCTTCTCTTTGTGTTTGAAAAAGACGCTTAAAGCGTCTTTAATATCGTGTGGCGGTGGAAGTCGAGCTCGCATTCTTTGCAGCTTTGCAAGCTGCATCATGTCTTCTATGCCGGGGTCGATATCTGCTTCCTTCGCGGTGCTCGTTTTGGCGCCAAACATGCCCAACTTGAGGAAGCTTCGATGCTGCTGACGAGCGATGTTGCGCGAGGCATTGTGTCGTAGCGGAGGCACGAAATGATTGTGTGTCGCTGGTCTGGTCGTGCTGTATGCGTGTGCCTGTCGTCTCAGGCAATCTCTGTGTAGAATGGGCTCGTTGGCAAGTATTCGCCGGCAAATGTGGCGGCTTAGGTGGGAGGGCATTGTTGCGGTTGTTGATCAATGTAGTCCGTCTGTAGTCCGCATCCTTTCACATCACAAACAGTCCTGAGTCCTCTCTGTCGATGTATAATCTCCTCCGTGGAACTGCATGCATGAAATGTCTTGGCATTGCCGCGTCGCCGCAGAGGATCGACGTCTGGCGGCTTCACATCATCATGCCTCATGTCGCGCGTGCGTACGAGACCATCGGCACACAGCAATCATGTCGCTCGAACACGCATTCACACGACTTTCCATCAGGCCGTCGTCGGTATGTCGCCAATGCCGTCGAAGTCTGGCGACGAGCTCGCAACCGCAACAGCAACAGCAACCGCAGAATCGACGCCAAAGCGCGACTGCAGCCTTCGCTGGTAATTCCGCTGCCTCTGCCATGGAAACATAGCAAAGCCGTGCCGGCGCGTACTGATCAGCCCAGATCTCCTGCAAAGCAACCGCAATCAGACGCAAGCCCAGGCTCACACTGCCGCACCAACACCCACACCAGCCTCGCTCTCCTCCCCTCAAGCCCCGCTCCGAGCCAGCGCATCGCCATCGACCGCCTTCCTTAATACTCCTTCCCCGACATCGACCGCCGGCTGGAGCATGATGCAAGACGCCGTCAAGACTGCGACTCAAGCCCGCAAGGAAGCTGCGCAGCGGCAAATGCTCCTCGACCAAGAACGCGGCTGGAACCGCCAAGACCTCGAACGGCAAGCCTCTCACCGTCGCTGGAAAGCCGGCGATGTATACGCGCCGCACGATCTGACAGGTGTCGAAATGGCAAAGTGGAAGAAGCTGCGACGGAAGCCGAAACCGCGCTACGATGTCATTGATCGATTAGGACTGAACCCGCTGCATCACTATAAGAATTTCTCCATCATGAGCGAGTATATGACCGAGATGGGCAGGATTAGGCATAGCAATGATACCAATTTGAGGCCGGTGAATCAGAGAAAGATGGCCAAGGCGATCAGAAGGGCGGTAGGCTTGGGAATACTGATGCCCGGCACGCATAGACATCCGGAGATTTTGAGGATTGACATGAATCCAGGGAGGTAATAGAAGAAGTTCTAACGCGTTGAACCGAATGCATGTGACTGCCTTGGCGCACAATATCAATTCTTCGCTACTTCATCCAACCACACATTGTAGGCCCCGATGGCACATCTCGCCACAAAATGATGTCCGGAGGTCTAGCTCAACGCGTCTATACTCCTCTCCGCTTCACAGACTTAGATTCTGAGTTGCCACCACTCAGCAAGTGCGACGGCCAGCTTCCCAGCCATCTGAGAAGCCAGCGATGTCGACTGTACTTACAATCATGGAAAGCAACAGGGTGACATGGTTCTGATCGAAGGAGGCCACTTCGCGAGGTGGGCAGTGGTTGCGCCATTTCAGCGTCATGGCTGTTGAGAGGGAAATGGATTACATGAACCTATTCAAGTTCACGCTGCACGATCATGACAGCGTTAGTCACGAGAGACTGGAGATCCGCATTCCTCCACACTTGAAGCGGGAATGGAAGTCAAAGATCTTTGATCATGTCGAGGAGGTCAACAGGCAGGGAGGCGCGGAAGGCTTGACTGGGGAGAGAATTGTGGATGCGATCATGGCAAAACCATAGTGAGGGATGCAGGATCAGAATGAGCAAGGCGAGGACAAGGCGGCCATATCCATCGGCGAGCTGTGGATCAAGCGCATTGTCGAGCCGCGTCCCGCGGATGGACATCACATGGCTCCTGAACTGAGCCTGTGGTAGGCTTCATGAAGTCTCTAGGACTGACCATAAAAGTGCTGCGGGTGGAGGGATCGTCAAGCGGCAATTCGGGCAACTGTATGAGCCAGCTTTCGACCCATCGACTGCCAGTCTTGCCATTTTCTTCTGTTTCGGCGCCATTTTCAATACCCTGGTTGATTAGACCATTCGTTTCAGCGCGCGACGGGACATCGTCACTATATGCTGCATTGAGTCGACAGTAAACGGCTCGAAAATTGATAATTGTTGCAAGACATGCAGAAGTGAGGTCGGACGGAGCGCAACTCCTCCAATTGTCTTGGCGCTTACCAAAGCAACCTTGCCTCGGCAAGCACCACCTCAAGATGAGGGCCACCATGCCTATCATTGCCGACGAGTCAGAAACAAGATGTAACCGCTGCATCCATTCCGGGTACTCTTGGACATCCAGGTAAACATGGCAGATTCAAAAGGCAAGGAGCAATCACAAAAAGCAGCCGAACGAGCTTCCCAGCTTTCGGGACATCTCGAAGGGAGCCAACAGAATAAGCAAGCACAGAAATCCAACACAGGCCGCAGAAGGCGGAAGCAGGAAAAGGGTGACGGACTCCCAGCTGACTACAGCGACATCTTAGCTCAGTTGCAGAAGTTGAAAGAAATTGCCGACACTCCAGACCATTCACGTCGAGGTTACGTTCGACAGAAACAAGATGGGAAGCTGTGGGTTCGCGAAAGGATCCAAAAGCTTCTCGACAAAGACTCGTTCCAGGAAATTGGTGGGGCGACGGGCCACGTAATTTGGAAGCAGCTAGGCGGAGAGAGAGAAGAGGTCGAATCCTTTCTCCCGCACAACAATGTTCAAGGCTACGGATGTTTGAATGGTCGACAAATTGTCTTCACTGCTGACGACTTCACCATCAGAGCTGGTCACCAAGATGGAAATCTGATGGCTAAGACACTGTACACTGAGAAGTTGGCCTTGCAGATGAAGATACCTATGATTAAGCTGACTGATGGTTCTTCCGGAGGTGGTTCAGTGAGCACAATTGAGAAAACTGGATTCTCTTATGTGCCACCGATGCAAGGCTTTGACATCGTGACGAAGCAACTGAATATGGGCATTCCGAATCTGGGAGCGGTGTGTGGACCTGCAATTGGTCTTGGAGCTGCGAGAGTAGTGTCCTGCCATTTTTCAGTCATGGCTGCGAATGTAGGAAGTCTGTTCAATGCCGGGCCGCAAGTCGTGAAGAATGCTACCTTTGAAGAGGGCTTGAGCTTTACAGATCTGGGAGGACCGGCGATGCATTGTACGAATGGAACGATCGATAATTTGGCCGAGGATGAGGAGGAATGTTTTCGGCAGATCCGGCAAGTCCTTGGATATCTACCGAACTGTGGAACGGATGTGCCGCCTGTTGTTGTTTGCGAAGATCCAGTGGAGCGGGAAGACATTGCATTGAGATCCATCATACCGAGAAAGAGGGAGCGAATGTATAATCCAAGGACGGTCATCAGAACGGTCGTCGACAAAGACTCCTTCTTCGAGATCGGAGCGCTTTGGGGCCGAACATCAATTATTGGTCTGGCACGGCTAGGAGGCAGGCCTGTCGGCATCCTTTCGAACAATGCAGAGATCTCAACTGGAGCTATCGATGCTGCTGGCAGCCAGAAGCTCGCACGGCATCTGAAGTTTTGCGATGTCTTCAATCTGCCGATCCTGCAATTCGTCGATGTTCCGGGCTATGCTGTGGGTACGGTTGCGGAGCGAACAGCGACCATGAGATGGGGCGTTGAGCTTACGAAAGCATACTACACGACGACTGTGCCATTGTTCAGCATCATCATCAGGAAGACGTATGGCGTAGCCGGTGGCGTAATGGTCGATTGCCGAGATCCAAACATGCGTGTGGCATGGCCGTCAGGCGAATGGGGCAGCCTCCCACTGGACGGAGGTATAGAAGTTGGGCATTCCCACGAGCTCCGACAGATTGAGAAGGAGAAGGGAGTAGAGGCAAGGAAGGCAAGATATCTGGAGCTGCAAACAATGTACAGGCGGCTGATGAACCCCGTTCGAACTGCAAACCACTTTAGCATAGAGGAGATCATTGATCCGGCCAAGACGAGACAGGTCGTGTCTGAGTGGTGCAGGATGGCGTACGAGTCTCAGCTGCCGCAGAGAGTGCTCGAAAGAGTATGCGGCAAGCTGCAGCCGCTGTATGCGTAGACAATCGCTTCAAAAAAACTTCTGCGAATCTTTGCTGCCTGCCGCGTCGACGTTTGAGCGAGCTGCATCATTCGTTACTGTTCGCATTCGATTTAGGCGCCGTGTTCTCGCGTGGCTGTAGGATAATGTAGTTCGATGGCACAAATCCATAGGTGCCTTGAAGACCAACCAACGGCCAGTCAGGGTCGCGCGCGTCAAAGATCTTTGACGGCGAGCTCCTCGTCAGTCATGCGTTTATAGTCGTGGTGGGCAAGGTTTACAAGAGCAACTCCAGAGTCCAGAGGTCTCCCGTCAGGTGGAATTCGTGCCAAGACCCGCCATCACGAATCGGGGAAGGCGCACTTTCCAGCGCACGCAACGTCAAATCTGCGCCTGCGCCCAGCTTCGAACAACTCTTTTCTGGATCATCATCAGGGACAACACCTGCATTGCCACAGACAACACCGCCGCAATGCCTACCAGACTCACCAAGACCCGCAAGCAGTGAGTGCTCTCTATTACCGTGTGCGCAATCCTGGTCGACCAGCACGACTTCCACTTTGCGCCGCATTGGTCTTCCTCGGCCGCGACAAATCACTGACATGGCATCTCTACAGCCGCGGTCATGTCTCTGCCGGTCACGGTCGAGTTGGCAAGCACCGAAAGCACCCCGGTGGTCGTGGTCTTGCCGGTGGCCAGCACCACCACCGAACCAACATGGACAAGTACCACCCAGGTTACTTCGGAAAGGTTGGTATGAGATACTTCCACAAGCTCCAGAACCAGTTCTGGAAGCCAGTCATCAACCTCGACAAGGTGAGCACCGAAATGTTGAAGGTGACTGTTTGCAATTCTGATGGAAGTTCTAGCTCTGGTCGCTCGTCCCCCAAGAGCAGCGCGAGAAGTACCTTGCTGGCGGCAGCAAGGACACCGCTCCAGTCCTCGACCTCCTCCCACTCGGCTACAGCAAGGTCCTCGGTAAGGGCCGCATCCCCGAGATCCCAATTATCGTCCGCGCCCGCTACTTCTCCAAGGACGCCGAGCGCAAGATCAAGGAGGCCGGTGGTGTTGTTCAGCTCGTTGCATAAACGCGCGAAGCTACGCATTCTCAATGAGATGCTTGCATGACCGGCGTTTTGCAAAGAGATGACTGGGTAAAAGTCATGAAAGAGTTTGGCGTCATGGGAGCCTGCCCTTCGATTGGCGGCGTGGGATGATACCATAACCTCTTCAGCGTGGTAGCTGAGAGATGCCTTTGCGCACGTCGTACCATAGACCAATGCAAGCATCTCTGAACAGACCTTCTGACGTCCTCGCACGAGGATGAGCTGTCCGTTCCCTTTCTGCATGATTCATGCTTCATGGTTCGTGCTCTGGCGCTCGCCAGTCTGCTGATTCGCAGGGTTAATTCCATCGAACGGTAAGCCGTACCTTTGCTGTCTCGAAAGCTTTGTCAGTGCCATATAAGCTCCCGGCACTTCACCACGAGCTGCGTGCTGGATACCTCTTCAGACATCCTTGCCTGGGAGGGAGGTGGCTCATTCTTCACACTCAAAACAATTTATTACGCCACCGAAGCGCATCCATATGATCATCACCACTGCTTCATTCACTCGGTTTTCCTGTGCCGCATGTACCCGCTCAAATTCATATCAATTTGCTCTTTCGCCACGGAACGTGGCCACGACGCTGCCTTTCATCTTCTTTCTCATAGCATCTCTTCATGATCAGTGAAGCAAGCGGCCCTGATCTCGGACTGGAAGTCTGCAACGACCCTAGAAGATAGGTATTTACTATTTTTTAAAAGACATCTACTTACTATCTAGGAGAACGTATTTACTATCCGAAAAATATCTATTTACTATCCGAAGGATATCTACTTACTATCCGAAAGATATCTATTTGCTATCTAAAAGATATCTATTTACTATTTGAAACATATATATTTACCATATGAAAGATATATACTTCTCGTTATCATGGCCTCTTTTGTAGTAGTGTAAAGGGTCGATCTTGAACGTGAAGACATCATGGGTGAGACGGAAAATGCAAGCTTTGATGGATAATATACGCGCTTCTTTCATTATTGAAGCGAGCCGTTTGGAAAGGTCGAAGCTTTATACTACTAATACTTCAAGTCTGGTTCGTAAAGTCGTCTATTGCACCAGCGATCGATCGTAAAGTCCTCTCCCGTAAGGGAACAGGTCAAGCAAATGCGCTCCTATAGCGCCGCGGGTCCTGCTCCTAGGCCGTATAGTCATGCATCCATCAGAGAACTAGCAACTCCAGACTGATTCGCCTCGCGAACTCAGTAAGGTGAGTTCACTATCTCATTCCTACTGAGGTAAGATCCCCTACCCTTGCTTCGACGTGGCGTGGCCATGATGCTCTCGCGCGTCGGTCTCTGCAAAGCTCGTCTCGCAACCATGTCAACCTCGTTCGGCAGAGCAACAACGATGTTCTTGTCGGAGTTGTATCGGAAGTTATCGGCCTTTACTTCCTCCTGGTAACGCTTAATCTTGTATGGGTCCTTGCGACCAGCTACGACCTTCTCAAGTGACCAAGTAACAATGAATGGGCCTGTTGCAGTAATGATAGTAGTCTCATCGGAGCCCTCACCAGTATTGAAGCGAGCGGGAGTGAAGGATAATGCCGCACCAGTCTCGTGCTGGAATTGCGCAACATGTGAGGGCGTCAAACCGAGACGACGAGGTTGCGGCTTGCTGTCTTTGGCGAATGCCTTCTCGAAACCGAGCTTGCCTTCATTCTTGCCGTCTTTCTGGAGCGCGTCGATGAGCAGAAGGTATGTGCGTGTAGTGGCCAGAACCCATCGTCCATCGGCAGAGACATCAAGGCCGATGATAGGATCGCCAAGTGCTGGCAGAGCGGTCTTTGCATTGATACCCAAGCGGTCGAACATGCGGATGTCACCCTTGTTGGAAGCAACGGCAATGTAGCCTTTCTCGGTCGTGGCAGCCGCAGAGAAGTCATTCTTGCTGACGTATTGCTTCAGCTCGCTGTCAACGAGCTTGTTGCCAGCCAGACGCGGATCGACACGGTAGAGTGCGTTCTTGGATAGACCGAGGAAGGTCTGCTCGTCAGTCGTTTGAGCAAACTTGTTCTCGGGTGCGAAGACATTGATTGGGATGTCATCATGCACCTTCCACTCGTCGACCACTTTGCCAGTCTCGAGATCCATGCGATAAACGCTATTGGGATCGTTTGGATTTTGCAGCACCATGTTGCGATCGCGAGCGTGAAGCATGACCTTGCTAGGCGCGAAATTCTTGCCCTTGAGCGTGGCGACATTGTTGATGCTCGTGCTGAACTGAAGCTGATTGTCGTCGGTGTGCTTGAAGACGCCAATCTTGTCTCCACGGACCACGAAGGACCTGTCGACTGAAGCACCAACGGCAAGTTGGCTATTTACCTTGCCGTCCTTGTCTAGATTGACCAGCTCGTCCTCGTCTTCATCCTCATCATAGTCGGGTTCAGATTTGCGGTCCACAGCATCTTCAAAGTCTTCTTCCTCTTCGTCTTCCTCGGCCGCCTGACGCTCACGCTCATCGTCGCGAGCATCTTCAAGCACCAAGTCGTTGAAGGCATCGAGCAGATAATCACGCTCAGCATCCTTGACAGCCTTGTGCCACTTTGTTTGATTCAGATGCTCCCACAGTGCTTGCATGATTCCTTCTTGGAAAGTCTCCATGATTTCGCGCTCGGAGAACTTCAATAGCCAGGAGTAGGCTGAGCGGTCTTCGGTGTAGTGATTGAAAATGAAACTCAGGTACTCAAAGTTGAAGACGGGGTTGATGTCCGGAGTCACCTCTTGTCCCAGCCATTGCTGCTTCTCGCCGGTGATCTGCAGCCAGTATGCCCAGTTGCCAGTGTCGGTGACTATGGCCTGCGCGTGTGCATCTTGCAGGATGAAGGTGCCGGAGGTGAAGTCGAACAGGTGCAGCTCTGCGTCGGCCTCGGCAAGTGTCTCTCTGCTCGCTGGCACCTCTCTCGGAGCCGGGGCTTTGGTGGGTGTCTTTGCGACGGCCTTTGAAGGCGTGGCCGGTGTCTCGCGCTTAGCCGATATACGTGCCATGGTCGGGCTGCTGGTGGCGCTTCCTTCTTTCAGATCGACCAAGCTTCTCGCAATCGGGCTCACGCCTTGTTCTGAAGTCGCGGTGGGGCTCGCAGTCGGAATGTCCTCGTCGTCTTCAAAGTCGAATTCTCTCAGATTCTCCTCGGTTGCGTACTGGTGGGATCGGCGATACTTTCTCTCGAACTGGCACTGCGCTGCGACCGCCTCGAATGTCTTGGCAGTCTCTGGTCGAACGCTCTCGTCGCAGACAAATTCGTAGAGATCGCCTTCGTCGCCGCTCAGATCCTTCCACGCAAGCACAATCTGACCGTCGTGCTTCAGGTCGACGCGGAAACGGATGTCTTCGTCAAGCAGGAAGGTCTTCTCGTCCTTATCTCCCAGCACTCCTTCCCCTTCGGCACCTTCCTCTTCTTCCAGTAGCTCTGCCTCTCCCTCTTCGTATGCGCGTTGAATCACAAGCTGGTACTGGAATTCGTGGCCTGCTCGTCGGATGAATGCGGCGGCGTCCTTGAAGATGAGCTCGCTGAAGCCTTTGGGCGAGCGTGGACGGACGATGTAAAGCTGTCCTTGCGGGATCTCGCTGATGTTGGATTTTTCGCCTTGACCGAAGAGATATGAGGAGAGCGACTTGAGTGCGAACATGACGCCGGTCCGTCTAGACGAATCGTGGTCGTTGCAGCATCACGATGGGTGAGAAGTACTTGTAGTTGGGCTGCTTTCTTTGACGCAGCTTGCTTGGTCGCGACTTCT
>NW_006921537.1:4576135-4601906 GCF_000340215.1 Pseudocercospora fijiensis CIRAD86
GAGAGGTTAAGGATATACATTTTCTGGCAGCCCGACAAGTCGTGAGAATTAGGTATAGCGACCAATATACTTTCATTTCTACTTCTCTGGTGGGGGGGGGGGGGGGGGAATAACAACATGCTGCGCCGAGCCAGGTCAAAACATCATTGTTTCCACGTCCGACCAAAACCACGCTACACAACGTTCAACCACCCGCGCCATCGCTAGTCGACCGTTTCATATCCCATGAGGTCGTCGCGTCATCGTAAATGAAGTGAAGAATATGCAAAGCCGAGACTGATCCTGTTTCATAATGTGCATCCAGACAATTCGCATCGTCTGTTGGAACAGTCATGCGCTCCTTCTATGCGTATGCAAGTCTATTTTGTTGTCCTGCCGCCCCCGATAGCACCGAACTTGGCTTTCTCATTCTTGCCATCCCACGCTGATTTGGCTGGAGATGAAGTCGAGGCGGTGCCGTTGGTCTTCGGTTGGGCGTCGAAATCCATGTCGAAAAGCTCTTGCTCCTCGTCGATACGTTGGCTGATGCTGTTCGAGCTGACATTACGCTCCATACTTGCTCGAGCCGAGCCATTGGAGAGCGTCCGCTGTGGTACTGCAGGTGCAGGAGCCTGAGAAGAAGATGATGCTGACCGTGCTGCATCGAGCCTTGTGCGCTGCAGCTCCTGTGTGAGCATGCTCATGCTGGCTTGCCGTGGCGGACTGCTGATGCTTGGGCTCAGCTCTCCACTAGCTGCCAAGCCTGCCGGATGCGATGTCGGGAAGGAAGAGTCACGGAGTCGCGATCCTACAGGACCGAGCGACGAGTCGCCTCGCATATTCCTTGCGAACATGGCCGTATATCGGGAGGGACTAGAAGAGTGAGGGCTGCCAACTTTGCTGTCCTGCGAAGGCGTGCCATGGTTCGAAATCGTTCGTCTTTGCGCTGCGAGAAACGTAGCGGGACTATCGTCATTATTCCTTGACCGAGATGTCTTTCTCGGCCTACCTTCTGGAATGAGATCGTGCAACGATGACGGCAAAAGATCCTCTTCCCGATCCACGTCATCATCGTCTTCTTCGTCCGAGTATTCGAACGGTCGGGTTGGGAACGAGCGAGTACCTAGGCTTGCAGACATCATTGGAGCCCGCGAAGCACGGAGTCGATCTGAATGCAGTGGCCTCTTCTCAAACTTCAGAGGTTCATCGGTGCCACTCGGCGGAGAAGATCCCATGCTGGCAATCAGATTGTCCATCCCTCTGTCTCCAAATGCAGAACTATGGAGATCACGGAGTGCAGTATTACCAAGCTGGGATTTGCGCGGAAGGGATGAAGGCGGAGAGTCGACATCGCTGAATCTTGCTGGCATGCTGGCACCAAGCTGACCATGCATCGCTGCCCATGATATACCATTGGAATCGAAAGAATTCGGCAGAGGCGCATCGAGCACGGAAAGCCCTCTTTGTGGTGGTGAGGAAGCGATGCGATCGTTCTGAGGAGGAGACCCGTACTTTGGCGAAGCAGACGTGTAAGTCATGTCGATCTGTTGGGGCATCTCATAGCCATTTCGTGGACCGTATTGGTAATGCTCGAAATCTGGCGGAGGACCCTCTCCATTCGGCCTCTGTTCGAGACCTTGCGCTTGCATGGACAATAGCCCTGGCGGAGGTGGAGCGTATGCACCGGGTATCTGCGGAGGCACACCCGGCATGTATTGCGGAGGAGGTGGGTAGTGGTGTCGATTCACTACCGTACCATCCTGGGTGACATGCAGGAGTGCGCACTTCCGACCGAATTTGCAACCACCTTTTGCAAAGTACTTGCACGGTGCTGGCCTCGTTGTTGACTCGATATCGTGTGAGAAAGGGCACATAGCTCCGGCCTGGCACTGGCCTTGAAGGAAAAATTTACACGGCACATGCTGCGTGTCTGTCCGAATGTCAGTCAGTCTGCTCTCCATCTCCCCCATTCGTCGCGCATATGTACGCACTCTTGTTCTTGGGTGGACTCGCAGCCATACGTAAAGGCATGCCTGCATTCTCGCCTGACCGCGTTGGAAAGCGGTTTCCAACGGGCATTGGCATAGCGCCGTTCCGCTCCGCCTGCATTCTGCCGAGTGGGGTGTTCGAGATTGCGTCAATCGAGCGACGAGTGAGAGAAGGCGGCCGGTGTGATGTGCCGTTCGGCGGCGAAAAGGGAGGTGTCGGGTGTGGTGAGAAGGCGTTCATTTCGAAACCAAATTTGGCCTCGTGCTTGGTTGATAGTTATCGCGAATCACATGCATAAGTGAATGCGGGGTCTTTCGCGGGTCGCGATAAGTAGTGTGGCTGGAACTAAGAAAGGCTTTGTAGCTGCGTAGCACGTACGTACCCAGTATCGTCCGGGATGGAAGCAGCGAGGAGAGATGTACGGACCAATTAATAATAAGAGGAAAGAACGAGATGCTCGTCAGCCAAAGCGACGAGCAATGCAGTCTCGCACGTGTGCAGAGATTAGATCAGAATCTCTTATGATGATGGAATCGGCAATAATGATGAGGTAGAATAGAGGGCGGGCAAGCCTGACTCGATTGACAGGCGGTGATCGACCGACAGTCCGATCCCAAGTTTAATCTCCGTTCTGCGCTTGGTCTCGGCTGAGCAGAGCAGTGCTCGTGGCGGAAGCACGGCGACAGCGAGATGTTCGATGAAAGGCATAGGTACAAGGTGAGCAGTCAAGTAGCTGGCGGTGAAGAGGAAGAGGCAACGAACGCACATCGCCACCTGATCAGTGTCTCAGGCACAGGCACAGCGAGCCGCACGTGGGATGGACTGAGGAGCAGGAGCAGCTGGAGGATGGGCAGAGGACGGTCCATGTGATCTCAATGCAGACAAGATGGAAGTATGGAAGTGGTGCCGAGGTGATGATCAGATGACGGCGATTATGATAAGAGCTTGGTTGGGGGGATGCGAATGCCATGGTTGGTGGTTGGAAAGCTTTCGATGATACTGAGGCTCACGGCGCTGTGCTCAAGGCCTTGATGGATCCATGATGAGATGGAATTCGCCAGGAGCTCGTCTGCTGTGCTTTGCTGTGCGTGCTCCGACCCCTGGAAATGAGTTGCACTGCAGCGGGCCGTCGATGTCGCACAGCATGAAGATTCGCGGAGGATTCGAACTCCAGACGCCATCGCCATCGAGTGGATGACTGGAGCAGCATGTCTTGTATCTGGAGAACACCTACGGACTCCGTGCCTATCCACTTGAAGGGCTCGATCAGGCCGTAGTACGTACCGAGACACGGCTGTGTTGGAAGCAGTCCAGCGTTTGTCGTCACAGCACCACAGCATACGGACGGCAGTACACATATGCCTTCCAGACCCGGCTCGGGAGATTGCAGGCTGGAGGCCTTCATGTTGCATTTGAGATGCTGAGCCACTCGAAGCACGAAAGCTGAGCTTGTGTCCGTTTGCGTGTCAGAGGTCGTGCCGTACCCCTTGGTCCAGAACTTGGCGCTCACCAGCACGGCGCCGAAGTGAGCGATATGGGTAGAGGGCAGATGTAAGTAGGCTGGTGGGACTGAAATGCATGTGAAGGCGAGGCGTCGCCAGTCGTCTCATGTGTTCCGCGTTGTAAATCCTATTGCGCGCGCTCAAATCGGACACAGCTTCACCCATCTGATGATTCATCTACCTCACCTCAGCTGGAGCAGAACGCGCCTCAGAAGAACGCGTTCTTGCCTCATCAGGAAAGGACGCTAGTGCAACGTCTGAAAGGTTATGTCAAGGACCCTTTTCTCCCTTCCACTTCCAGGTTGACCTCAACTTCAACAACAACAACACCACACGCGCTTCTCGCCGACGCTCCATCCTCAGCCAGTCTTTACCTCGCTCACTCACCACAGTCATTCGTTACTTCCAACCCGCTATTCCCATCCGATGAAGCCGCCACTCGTCCTGGCCGCCATCGCGGCTGCCGCAGTCGATGCCCACCATTGGAATGGCACGTCCAGTTACTGGAAAAGCACAGCGTACGTATGATTCCTTCCCTTGTGCGCACCTGCACTGCCGCCGCACTCCACCTTCCTCCCTTGGCCGGCGATGACGAAGGAGAGATACGCGCATCTGTGCATGACTGTCGCGGCCATGTCCTCCTCCAGCATCCAGGCACACCAGCATACACCAGCCAGCACCTACAGCACTTGCATAATTCACCAAGTCGTTTAGCCAGTATGCCTCGCAAGAATCAGATGAAACCACAAGCACCTCCTACAACCGCATACATGCATACACGGCCGACCCACATCGGCCGAATCGACTCAAAGCACACCTCCACGCAAACAGCCAGCCAAGAGAAGCCGCCAGAACAGCCCCATACAGAGCCTAGGGAAAGGCTGAAAGCAGGGTCCGAGAATGGCATCTTTGATCTTCTACCGACGTTCCCTGGAGACCGGCGTCTGCATTCGCTTGAGGACACGACCCACTTCACCGATCACTGGCCATAGCTTGGCAGACGTCTACCATACTGGAGAGAAAACACGATGGCCTCGATCCTACTTCTGATCGTTTTCGGCATCGGCTGGCATATGCTTGACCACATACTTACATCTACTAGGGCCTCTGCGACATGCTCGCCCATGACATCTACTGTCTACGTCCCGTTCACCGAGACCCATACTGTGTACTCGGTTACAACGGCATCGCCCACTTCGGTTGAGGCAGCTGGCATAAGCGGCAGCGCCTCGAGTGCTGAGTCGTTCACCACCACATCGACCATCACTTCGACATCGACACACACCAATACTGTTACGGTTGCGCCAACGAACGCAGCCGGCTTGGAAACTTCCTCCTCCACCACTCCCTACGTATTCCACGTCACATCTGGAACCACTGTCTGGGAGAATGGTAATTCTCCAAGTAGCGGAGTCTCGTTGGCAATCGAGACATCCTCCGTGTTTCTCGTGCCTTTTCCGTCCACACCAGAGCCTGATACGACGACGACCGTTGTGTCGACTTCCCACATAAGCACAACAACAACAATCACTGTGCCAGACTACACGTCGACGGTCATCAGCTTCACTTCGCCTGGTTCTACGACGACTCTGACCAGCACTCAGTTCACAACGATCTCGGTCTCGCAGGTACCTTCTCATTCCTCGTTTACGGGAATGAATAGCGCCGGCTGGAATGCTTCAAGTACATTGTCTACCGCTCTTCCAACTCCAGAGGTTACCACAATGACCATGGTCGTAATGCAAGGAAGCGGTAATGCCACCACCAACACCATCACGACTCGAATTACTGCCACCATTGGTGACACTCTCACACAGACTCTTGTAGGCCCGGTTGCAACGAGCAGTGCTGGTAAGTGTTGACCCTTTCATCGTTCATTGCATGTCACCTACAGCGCTTTAAACCCAACCTCTTTCCTGGAACGAATCATCGTTGCTAACTTCTCATTGCTACAGGCACCAGTGCGTCCGGGGAGTCGGTGGTTTTGACAATGACAGTCGGGACAAGCAATTCTGCCTCAGCATTCAGCACAAGCATGGAGGTTTCTGGCTCTGCTCCAATCACATCCAATGCACCTGTCTCGGCCGAATCCGCAGGTACTGCAGGCTCACAATCGAACTCTCAGTCGTCCTTGGTGCCTGTAACGTCAACCTTGACGGCATCTGCTGTTACTTCCAGCCTCGCCTGGGCAAGCTCGTCTGCCAACGGAGTGCCGTCCCACAACAGCCAATCTAACACCTCGGCCCAACAAACGGCTCCATCTAACAGTGCGACCGTCTCTTACTTGACAAGAACAAGTTTTTTGTCTGGATTTGACACCACATTTGTGATAATATCAACTGCAATCGCGACCACGCCGCGGATCACCACTGTTAATGGCACAATATCCACTTTATCAGCGGCAAGTGACTCCCCGACGCGCCTCACGACTAACAGCACGCTGTCTCGAGGTGGTCCTCTTTCGTCGACAATTTCCGTCGAGTCTACCATATCTCAAGGACAGTCCTTGGGCGCGGCTGAAGCCACATCTTCAGCGACCACTGCTATCGGAGAGACATCCATTCTAGAATCTTCTCCACCATTCGTGGCCTCCATGTCTTCAACTACAGTCAATGGACAAGAGAGCAGCACGGCGACGACCTCTGGATCGGGAGGCACTACTTTGACTACGTCTCGTGCACAGACGGGATCTTCAATATCCTCACTACGCGAATCGGGATACTCATCAGAGTCGTCGCGAGTTTCAACCATTACCAGCTCAAGCCAGAGAAGTGATACTAAAATCGCTTCTAGCACTATCGCAAGCTCTTCGACACGTGCGCGAAACAGCGCCATCTCTGTGACAAGCAGACCAACGGGGGCCTCTACGTCTAATAACTCATTCCCGCAAACTTCCAATACAGCCATTTCAACACAAGGCTGTGGCGAACAGGGAGATTTCACAATGGATTTCGATGACCTTCCAACCTTCAATGGAGGCAGTGCTAGACTCTTCAGACGCCAGGGTATGAACTCTACGACCGGCAACAGCACATCCAACGGCAATGGCACATCCGAGATCACTCAACAGCCACCATTGAGCTTGCGCCCATACCGCCATATGCTGTTCAGCAATGGCTACGTCTACGCTCCTAAGCCTGTAGAGCCTTTCGTACCCGCATCTCCACCGAATGTCGCAGTCTTCCTTGCCAATGGCACCGGCTTCAAATCTGGCCCACAGCCCAATGGCCTTGAACCTGGCGAGATGGGTGATGGCCCATATCACGAAGGAGATCCAGCCTTCTTCTTCGATGCAAAGGGAGCCGCGCTTGGCTGTGACAATGCTGGCCCTGGACCATGTACGTTGGAAGTCACGAGCATGGTTTGGGACAACAGGACCAGAGACGATATTCCTTCCGAATCACAGAACTACACCTTGCCAGCCTGCGAAGGCTTCCAGGACTGCCAGTTGACCAAAGTCGACTTCCCATCTTCGTTTCGCAAGCTGAGCGGACTGCGAATGCGTGCCGTTCGTAATCAAGAGCCACGAATGTTTTTCGTGGATGACATGAGAATGCGCTGGGCGGATAATTCCTGCGCTGCTGGGATGAAGAGACAGCGCAGTCAGTAAAGGCATCAAAGACATCCAAGTGCCAACAATACTGGGCCGCAACTATGCATCTTTTTCTGCAACGTGGCGAGTTGCTGCATCGGCATGAGCTATGCAATGACGGGATGAGCGATGGACGCAGTCACAGAGGCTGTTTCTTTTCCGTATATCTGGCTTCTTGCATGTACGTACTATCGAGAATCGCAAGCCGGTCAGGAACTGGCGAGCTTTAATGGGACTGCAGAATTATGTTCTTCGTCTTCGATACAGCGATGAAATTGGTGTGCTTACCCAAAGGTATGGAGTCCCAAGTGGCAGATGAGAGTTCCCGGCGAAGAGTGATTCGCGGTGCTGACTGGAGGCTTCGTACTCAATTTGGAGACCTGTCCATTCAGCGCTCGCAATTTTCACTTACCTCAGGTGGCACTCGAATAGCCAGTCCTGCGAGGCAGAGAGGCTTTACTGACAACCACGGAAAGCTAGAGGCCAGCTGGCCGCACAATCCACTCAGGATTTGCGCACATCGAGCTCGTTGCGACCTGACACCTGACATCCTGATCTAGGACAACTTGCGCTAGTATTGCACCAGCAACTCGTGGCCTGGTCGAGAGCCAACGAAGCCGCCAAAGGAAAGGCAGCGACGAGTGGGAATCCTTTCGAAGAGCAATCGGCGCGATTTATACAGGCGACGGTCCTGCAAAAGCGAAAATGACAACACCAACGCAGTGTCTCGAGCAGCTCCTCCGTGCTTCAGCGAGCAGACCAGTCCTGCAACGCCGAGGGCCAGGGCAGACAGCCCTAGAATCTGCTGAAGAAGACGACGCCAGTCTTGTCGAAGCAGCAGGGCACGTCGAGGTACTCGCACCCAGAGAACCCGGAAGCAATAACCCATGGCGCAGTCATAGATCGCCCACCGTTGAAGAGAACGACGATGACGCTCTACCTTCTCTCAGCATTCGAGAGGCACAGAATAATGCAGCGCAAGCCGAAAACGGCCAGGTACCGACACCTTTTTCCCAACAGGACGTTTCAGCTCAGCATATCGAAGTTGCCCAGCAGCGGTATGCGACTGATCCAGCAAGTTCGGCAGAAGTCGAGCAATGGCTTGCTGCTTCGCGCATAGTTCTGAGTGATCCTTCCAATGGAGCTCAGCGCCTACGTGCAATAGCAGATGCTTTGACAAGCCACGATAGCGATGAAATCTCACGACTTATCGATGCTATTCCCATGCTGCCTCGCAGCTCATCGGCGTTGAAGCAACAACTGGCACGCCTCTCGGCCGTGATTGCGAATCATGTGTCTCCAGATTCTGTCATGGATGCGGGCAGCTCTGCTCAAAATCGACCAAAGCGACAGGCACGAGTGAACAATCTGCGAGCCGCGGCGGAGTCGTGGCGTCCGCAGACAATCGCATCCGACAGCAGCATGAAGCCACACGCGGACCCATTCGGCAGTAATGGTCAGATGCCATCTGGCTCTAGCTCGAACTTAAGCCCGATGTCAGCCAAGGCGGCTGGCAAAAGGCGAGAGGTCCGGGAGAGCGAACAGGCTTGTGGAGCGAGAGACCGCCACGACAAGGATGTGCCAGATCCATTGACTGTCCAGCCTAGACGAAGAAAGCCCACCGAGGCCCAGTGCAAGCATGAAATGAGTCAAGGCAGACCTCAAGAAAATGGCAGCGATGTGTATTCAAGACTCGCCGCTCCCACGTCTGCTTGGAAAGCCAAGCAGAAACCAGCGGTGCAGGCTAAACAAAGCGTCTCCGCCGCAGACAATTCATTGACAGGGAGCATTAATGGGAACGTCAAGACGGGCCAGGAACGAAGATCTCGGTCGTCGTCGACCAGCTCAACACACGACCAGGTTGACGTGCACAGAAGAAGTGTCGGAAGGGAGATGGAGCACTTGAGGCTGCAACTCGACGCAGGAACTTCCAACACGAACAAATTCAACAACCAACAGCTGGGAGCGAATCATGTTAGAGTCTTTTCTGCGACAGTGGTTGGCCCGGTTGCTGCCCAGAGACCGCGAGAGCCTACCGGGCGTGTACGCCAGCAGCCGACGCGTGTGCATGCTCCGTTCATGAATGGGACTCATAACAAGCAGAAGGTAGCCGTCGCACCAAGATATGCTCGCCCGGACCCATTCGCTCCAAAATCAGATCCAACAACACGGAACATTCGTCCAACGTATACAGAGAGGCATCTGCAGCCGAGATCCGTCCCGATGCCTCCAGCAAGACCAGATCGGCAGGCCCAAAGCAATGTCAGGCTGCGTCCAAGGCTTGTGGAGAGTCGGCATAGCGCGCATGCGCCGATCTGGGAGAGACTAGCACAACAGCAGACCAGCTCTTCCACCGCGAAGAACAAACGTCGTGCACTGTACGTGAAAGCTAATGGTACAGATGAAGGTGCATTAATACCAAGGTCCCCGCGCAAGAGCGTAACAAAGGCTGACCAGGGTGACACAGATGCTGAACATAATGCGCAGCTGCAAGACGTAACCAACGCTTCGAACTTGGCAACTCGAAAACAAGTTACAGAGCCACCGAGACGTGAAGTGCCCTCCCAAGACCAAAGATGCACACCCGGGCCTTCAAGTCGTGGCCAGGAAGACTCCAGACAGGACTCTGTAGCTGTTGCGCGCAGTGCCTCCGCTCCTCAGTCCAAGGAGCGATCTCTGAATGTTCCAACAGAGCCTCGTCGTACACCACCTGCAGTTCCAGTCGCCAGCGCGGGTCCCTCGAGTGCCACAAAACGCAGATCGGAGTCTATGTGCTCTGCTTCAGGCATTTTATTCACGTCTCGCAACGATATGGATGAAGCTAGGCCTGATGTTACGCCCAAAGATGCGGTGCCGATAGTCGCAGAGTGTGTAGGCGTAACCAGACGTGACGAGATTGCGATGGCACCTGAGAGTTCTTCGCCAGAGGCAGACACCCAAAGGGCTCTAGAGGCAGGGAAGGCGAGGAAACATTCGGTGTTCATGTCCAGCGTCAAAAGTGCTATGAGCGCCCTGAAGAAATTTCCGTCCAAGATGGCTGGCATAAGAG
The DNA here is from genome assembly GCF_000340215.1 of Pseudocercospora fijiensis CIRAD86. Classification (NCBI taxonomy): domain Eukaryota; kingdom Fungi; phylum Ascomycota; class Dothideomycetes; order Mycosphaerellales; family Mycosphaerellaceae; genus Pseudocercospora; species Pseudocercospora fijiensis. Next base: position 4,586,247 of record NW_006921537.1, read on the forward strand.
ATTCAGCCCGTACCGCGCGCAGAGAGTCTGCAAAGCAGACAAGAAGACGCAGCTCAGGCCACTGGAAGGAAAAGGCGTTGCTGATCTGGAGGACGAGGCAAATGGGCCGGGCAGCCTTGTAGGCCGGCCGTTTGTCGTGTGTCATTCGTCGCTAAGTGATACCCGGAAGATTCCAATGGAAAGAATGCGATTAGTGAGTGTCTTCTGCTCGTAGATATCTATCGGGCTAACTAGGCTCACAGGGAAAGGAGGCGTCAGCTAGGGGTTGATGGATAAGGGAACGAGTGTAATATCGGAGTGATTGAGGTCGAAGCGTGTTACTGTATTGGTTGGCAAGGGCAGAAGGTGAGGTCGCGAATAGTCTAAACCACAAACGTTTTGCCGAATGACATGGAGCACGTCACTGCAAGCACCTCGGTGACATCGCATACACCTCAGGTGGCCAACGACTTATGTACAAGATGTAAACCAGTCTTGCCCAGTACTCGGAAAACTAATAACATACCCAAAGAAATGCCTCTCGCGACCGTTCACCTCGTCGCCCTGGCATCGGGAGCTTCGGCATCCCAATACCTGCGAGCATTGAAGTCTTTCCCAGTCAAACCTCTTGTGGCAGCAAAAGTCGTAAGATGGATCATCAAACCCGAAAAGCTCTCCACCCACCTCTTGAAGCAGAAATGGGACCTTCTTCTCATCCTCCCAGCCGACCAACCCATTCCTGAGATCTGCCTCGCACAGGAATGGGTCCATCGACACTGGACAATCACAGCCGGAGTACCCAAGAGCTTGATCCATAATGGCTTCGAAGAAAAGAATCAGAAACTCCTTCACCCATCTCCAGACGCTGTCCCAGAACTCACCGGCTCCCTTGACAAGCCTCGAAAAGCATCCTCGGCCCAGGGCCTTGAGCTCACAGACGAAATCCTGCAATGGTCTTCCTCGCATCCACAAGACCATGCAGTCAGCATGTTAAATCTCCTCTCTTTCAACCAAGGCAAACAAGCTCATGAGTCTTATCTGAGATACGGCAAAGCTTTCGGCGAATCCATTGGAGCCAAACGAGGAGGTCACGCCAAAATCGTGGGAAAAGTGATCCCGGATCAGAAGACGCCTGGAGAGGATAAGTATGGTTGGGATGAGATTGCTTTGGCGCATTACCCGAGTATTCGGCATTTTATGGATATGTTGGGGTCCGAGGATTATCAGGAGGTTAATCAAAAGCATCGTGTTCCGGCTTTGAGGGATACTTGTATTCTTTGTACCAGTGAGTTGGATCAAGAGTTGACGACTGATAAGGCGAAACTTTGAGTCGACGTGAGAGCATGAGTGGCCGAGGAGCGAGCGGAGATTTGGATATTGTACATATCGATTGTGATTGTGCGGTTGGCTCGAATGATCCAGGGTTGCGGCGTATCCAGTAGCTCAGCCTGCAATGCATTCGAGGAATGACAGCTCAAGTCCTTTTGAACATACATCCAGATTTAGCGATCTCTCGATTTTACCCGGTGTGCTTCGTTCATGACACATGAGCAGCACAGAAAAAGCTATACATTCGCAGAACGAGATAAAGCATCGAATGATGCCTGTTTCCACATGTTCACTGAAAACCTGTCGTCGACGTCACCAAAGCTCGAAATACAGCCCCAGTGGACCATTCATAGTCTCCAATGTACATAGAAAACGTCAAAGCAATGAAGGGTCATAAGGATTCGTATACAAATATACAAGGATACCTTCGCCATACTCGCACCTGTCGCATTTTCTTGGATTTTCATCATCCGCTCGTGGCTTGAGATTCGGAGTATCCGAAGTAGTGGTTGCCGAGACGATGTATATCGAGATGAGAAGCGGTGATCTCAGTGCTCGAAGACACGCGAGTCGTGGTCCAACAGCGCACCGAATGTGTCATTCTGTCTGCAGGAGCGAGCGATCGTGCGTCTACCTGAGACGATAAGCGAACACGTAGGTATGAGTCGTGCATTCTGTTCTCTCGTTGATGTGTGACATCTACATGACACGCACGACGCGGAGTTCTCAAGATGACATTACGAGTCTATAACTTGCACCAGGTTCGGAATGTGCGACGCGGAGTTCACGACGAATTCAGATGTGCTGTGAAGATTCCGAAATGGTGAATGAAACAGGCAACGCAGAGCTTTCGTGCAACAGAGATTGGGTGATATGCAGCGATGTGTGATGTTGCATCGTTGTTTCCTGTACTTCGTATTCGGCCTGTTCAAGGTAAACGAGCGTCAGAGCAACATAAGTTCGTCCAATCGTCAAGCATTCTTCATCCCCCTCGTTCGTTTCACAGTCTGATCCTGACCCATCAGCCATATGTGCATATACGGATACTGAGTATCAAGCGATCCAATACATTTTCAAGCTTCGGGACCCTGCACCAGGCTCGCCTAGTACTTTCCGCCGTCGCTGCACTCAGCCTTGCGCTGGTCGAAGATCTCAAGGACGACCTCAGCTGCCTTTACACCAGAAAGTGCCATAGCGCCAAATGTAGGCCCCATGCGGTTGGCTCCGTCGACTTCGGACAGCTCCATGCCTCCGACAACGAGACCCGGTGCGATCTCACGGGTGCCCTTTACGATAGCATCCTCGGCAGTGTTCATATCGAGACCACGCATACCTCCGAGAGTTGGGATGACACCCATAGAGACCAGGCGCTTGACGGAGAAGGCTCCGAATGGACCTCGTTGATGTTAGAGAAGGTAAAAGTGGGTTCGAATTTATCCATGCTCACCATCGTGTCCGGTCGTCGAGACAATGACTGGCGCATTGATTGTGTTTGGATCCATGCAAGATTGGTCATCGTGGTGCATGCTGACAAGAGTCCAGTTGGTGACGACACCAGCAAGCTGGATGTGGCCATTGGCGTTCTTGCGAGTGATCAAGTCCTCAACGGCGGTAGCGTTGAAAAGCTTGACGTTTGGAAAGTGAAGCACCTTGGACAAGAGCGTGCTCGTGAACAGGGCTGCATGCTTGACCACAACAAAAGCAGAGTCCGGACCTTCGTCCTCGTAGGGAACGCCAACGTCGCGTAGGAAAGCATCAGCGGGCTTGCGCATTATCATGGCGGAGAAGAGCTGACCACCGAGCCACGCTCCACCACCTGGAGCAACGCCGGCCTCGATGATTGCAATCTTGAGATCTGGACGAGCCTTGGCCAGGCAGTAGGCAGTAGACAGGCCACATGAGCCAGCACCGACAATGACAACGTCGGATTCCGCGTACGTGTCGAGGTCGGCAAAGTAGCGCCTGGTCATGGCACGGCTGACCTGGCTTTCACGAATGGGAGCGAACGAGAAGTCGCTCCAACGCCCAGCCATGTCGTCGATGGTAGCAGTCTTGGTGAGTCCATTTACTGGTAGGGCGTTGTGGTGTGGCAGGGCAGCCAGTTTTGAAGCTTGAACAGTGTAGTTGGCGTTGCTGGTTGTGGCAGGCTCTTGGAAGCTCATGGCGGGCGGAGACATGTTGACGATTCAAGGACTGCGAACATCAGCCTTGCTGCACTGGCAGCAGATGAGTCGCGAGAAAGCATGATTCTTTCGCTGGTATTATCCAGAAGATCAAGTTCAGGCCGTATAGTCTCAGAACGGGCAGGACATGCGGCATCTTCTCCTCGACAAGACGAGGGTGGAAGATGGCAGCATGGTGCGCAAGCGTCCACCGGCTCAGCTTTCATCGGTACTAATGAAAATACCTTGATCGTCATTCGGGTTGTGACCATTGAAGAAGCGCAGCCCCATCGCGGCGTGTGCGTTGCGGCCTACCAAAGTGGAAGTGGGTGCAGAAATAGCGCTGGATGGGTTGTCAGCGGGAACATTGAGGACACGTGGTAAGCGTACGGGTTGGTGGATGCGGTGGATGCGGTGGATGCGGTGGATGCGGTGGATGCGGTGGATGCGGTGGATGCGGTGGATGTCGGTGTCGTTGTCTTGGTGCAGAAATTGGCTTGACGAGAGTTGGGAAGGCAAGGCAGAGTCGAGCAATGATGCTTGGTATCATATGGACATTGCTTGGCACTTGCCCGCCCTGCCAGCTCCCCGCACAAGATGGAAGGAGCTGTGGTGGGGCGGGACTCGTCCGGCATCGGCTTGACCCTGAATAAGCGAAGCGAAGCGTTGCACCAAGTCCGGAAGCAATCATTATTCCCGCAAGGCCATCACGATAAGCGCGACGTTAGAGCGGCAGCACTGTTACTAATAATAATAATAATGAAAATTCGAAGGACGAAAATCACTTATCTTATAATTAATCTATACCTAATCTAGTCGCGCCTGCCTACTACGTATTACTTAGTAATATATAAGCTAGTAGTACTATTAATAACTGTTATATATACTAGCTAGGTACTCTAAACAATATATAGCTCTATCGCTAGTATCCTATCTATCTTACAATTATTAACGCCTTTATAGCTTATTATAGTATCTATAGTACTAGCTATTAGGCTAGTATTCGAGATAGCTACTAGAATAACTATTAAAATTAAAGTCTATTTTCTATAAAAACTCGTCGCCTTAGAGCGTTCGTCGGTAAAATAGATATTAACTCCTATAGTATCTACCTAGTTAGTATATAGAAGCCGTTTTATAGATATATAAATAGGCTTTAACTAGTCTCGGTTATAGCTACGTTAAGCCTCTTAAAGCGCTTAGCTATAGTCGCTAATATCGGTCGCCTATATTAATTTAATTATCCCTATAAATTCAAACTCTAAGCTGCTAAGAAGTATATAATTACTATATAATAGCGAGCTTCTAAGCCTTTATAAAAGAGGCTTATAACGACTATAAAGTTATAATTAGCTAGATATATTTGCTAGTTTACTAGACGATAATAAGTTAAATACTAATTAGCTAACTATAGAAAGAGAGCCGATTTTTAAGAAAATAGGAGAACTTATACTAAGCGGCGTAAATAATAAGGACTTAGTAGTTATAAAAGGAGATAATAACGTTAAAGATATAGGCGTAGATAGTAGGGTAGGCGGATTATACTATCTAGTAGAAGGAGATAGAATAGAAAGTATTAGGGCTAAAGAGGCTATACGTAATTGGCATGTAATTAGGCCGAGTAAAGCTAGGGTCTTAGTGCCTTAGGCAGGGCTTAGCGCTTGGCGTTAGGCTAACTGGCCTGCCTTCCTCCTTCTCCTCCTAGTTCTCTATCGAATACTACTTGTACCTACCCCTACCCTATCTACCTGCTAATATACCCTTCTTATATAGTATTCGATCTACCCTTTAAGGGCAGTAGCTAGATAGTCCTTATTTCAAGCTTTTAGCGGTGTAGCTACGAACAAGACTAATCTAACTATATTGCGCCCGAAGAACGGGACCTATACGTACTATTCTATCGAAACAACCGTACTAATTATTAAGCAAGGCCTTCTATACGGCCTATTACACCAAGCCAACTGTACTAGACTAATATCTACTAATTCCGCTATATCCGTATCTTAGGGGCTAACAATACATTACTAGTGTTATCCCCTATTATAATAGCCGGCTTATTACGAAGCAATAACAACCGTGCTACCGCTAGCAGCTCTAGTAATAACAACGCTAGTAGCATAGTGCCTACTAAAGTGCCTACTAGAGCACCTACTAAAGTGCCTCCTACTAAAGAGCCTGCCGGAGAGCCTGCTAAAGAAGAACCTGTAATTCTAGGTAATAATCCGGAATTGCCTGTTAACGACATTCTTAACAATATTATTAATCGACGATATAGCTAACTAGCCTTTAGGCCTTAACTAGTAGGGAGACTTTAAGAAGCTACTTAAAACAGGCTTACTGCCCTACGTTAAGAACAATAGCTAAAGGATAATCTCCTCGAGATTCGCCGCCTATAGGAAGCCTTAACAACTACTACTAGACTAGAACTAGTAGTAGGACCTTCTATTTAAAAGAAGGATGCTAAACTCAAGGACTATACCGTATTTAATAGCTCTAGCCGAAAGCAATACAACGACTACATTCGTAACTGTAAGCTTAACTAGCGAAACGCACCTAGGGCTCTTCCGGACGATTACTCGTTAGTCGTCTATGCTATACAATACATTAATAGAGACCTAAAACGCACCTAGGATAAGTATTTCGACTCCCTTACTAATTAGACCGCTGTTTAGTAGCAAACCTATAAAACTATTATACTAGACGCCCTTAGAAACCCTATACTAAGGCAATAGCATACTTAGGACTAGTATCTTCGAGCTAAGTAAAAGACTAATTAATTAGCCCGCTTATTCGAGGCCTATTTAAAAACCCTTAAAGACGACCTTCCGTCTAAGACTAATTCTATATAGATCTCCGAGATACGCCTAAAACTTAGATAGGAACTTATCCTCGAATTAGACCGTCGCCGTGTGTTCGAACAAGCTAATCTAATACGCATTCAATTTATAGTCGAAGTAGAAACAGCCGAACAGGCTATTTAGCTCTAATAACGACTAGAATCGAGGATCCGACTAGCTAGTACTAATCGTAGCAACCGAGGCCGAGGAGGAAACTAAGGTTCTACCTAAAACAATAGTGCTAACAATAGGAATAGTAACGACCGTAGAAGAGGTCGTAGCCGACGGCTATATAGAGGAGGCTGCGATAGGGGCCGTAGAAGGGGCTCGTATCCCTATAATACTAACCGCTCTACTAATAATAACAATAGCTACGGCAGTCTACTAACCGGATTGAAATGCTTCAACTATAATAGTACTAGCTACCTACTAGGACAATACGACAAACCTAAGGATTAGGCCCGGATCGACCGTACTACCGCTAAGTACCGAAAGCACCTCTTAGTAGCTAACGCTACCCCTATAGGCTAACCTTCGAAAAAAGAGTAAGCGCCGCACTAACTGTTAGCCTTATACGGCGTAAGACTATCGACATTGTGCTAGCTATAACACGCTCCTACCTTATATAGGACACGAAGGGCACTAACTATTAAACTAAGGTTATGCTAGATCTAGGAAATTCAGTTAGTACCCTTATTAGCTATCGCCTAGCTAAGCAATTAGACCTCCGACAACTGCCTAGGACTAACCTGCTAACCCTTGCTTGGTTTAATAACGCTCGGCACTTAACCTATAGGGCCTACTATATTCCTATAGCTCTAAAGGACGACCTCGGAAATGAACGCCTACTAGACTTTACTACCTACATAGTAGATATAGACAACCTATATAGGGGAGCTACTATTGTTATTAGCAACCCTGTTCTTAAGTACTACGCTATAGCTATAGACTTAGGCATTTAGAAGTAGCGATTTAGAATCGCTAGGAAAGAGGACATTAAATACATTAATGTTAGCGAGTGCCCTAACGATATTAGGGTCCTATTTATTAGCAACCTAACACTAGCCTCTACCTTAGCTAATCCGACTGCCGACCTGCTCGGTAGTAATAATAATAAACCTATACCCCCTAATAGCATAGACCCTAATTAGCTTGCTCGTATACTAGAGCCTATTCGAGAAACCTATATTAACGTATTTAAACACTACCTAGCATCGATATTGCCTATATTTAAAGAGACGGACTATAAGATTAATATTATAGAGGGCAAAGAGGTCCCTTTTAGGCCCCTCTACAACCTTAGTAAACGAGAGCTTGCTATATTACGTAAATACTTAGAAGAGAACCTAGCTAATAGCCGGATACGGTATAGTAACAGCCCTGCTAGTGCACCTATCCTGTTTGTTCTAAAGAAGGATAGTAGCCTACGCCTCTATATCGACTATCGTAGGCTTAATACTATTACTATTAAGGACCGCTGTCTACTTCCGCTTATTAATAAGACCCTCGATCGCCTTTCTAGTGCCTACTACTATACTATATTAGACATTAAGGACGCCTATTACCGCATCTATATTCGCAAGGGCGATAAATAGAAGACAGCCTTTCGCACTCGTTATAGCTATTTCGAGTACTTAGTTATGCTATTTAGGCTAGCTAACGCCCCTATAACGTTCTAGTCCTATATTAATCGGGCCCTATTAGGCCTATTAGACTACCTCTGCGTAGTCTATCTAGACGATATCCTAGTCTATATACACTTACCTAATATTGCGGAATATTAGGCCGCTATACGTAAGGTACTCGACCGCCTACGGGCCTATAGCCTATATTGCAAGCCTTCTAAATGCACCTTTGCTGCTAAGGAGGTGTTATTCCTCGGCTTCCTCGTATTAACTAAGGGTGTTAAGGCTAATCCTAACCGGATTAAAACAATTACTAAATAGCCTGTTCCTACGTCTATTAAAGAGCTTCAATTATTCCTCGGTTTTGCTAACTTCTACCGCCGATTTATTAAGGGCTATTCGAGGCACGTAATGCTATTAACTGAGCTTACTAAAACCAAGGCTAATCTATCTAGAGAGTTTAGATAGACTAACAAGATATAAGCCGCTTTTAACGGTCTAAAGCAACGCTTTACTAAAGTCCCCTTATTGCACTATTTCGTACTAAGCAAACAGATCCGAATTGAGACTAACGCTTCACAGTTCGCTATATTAGCTATTATATTATAGTAGGCTGATAACACCTACTAGCACCCGATTGCCTTCTTCTCGAGGAAGATAATTAATACTAAACGTCGCTACGAGACCTACGAGTAAGAGCTCCTAGCTATTATCGAGGCCTTTAAGCACTAGAGGCACTACCTCGATAGAGCCTAATATACAATATAGGTCTATACGGACTATAACAACCTCCGTAGCATTACTAAGGTTACTAGGGTTATAGGTCGACAGGCTAGATAGGCCGTCTACCTCGCTAGGTTTAATTTTAATGTATTATATCGGCTAGGCGTAAGCAACCCTACTAATAGCCTATCGAGGCGACCTAATTACGGTAGCGAGACCTAACACATTAATTCCTTGTTTCTAACCCTATAGTATAAGATTGCTATAGACCTTGCCGTAAAGCAAGCGTAGGATAAGCGGACTCCCGGACCCCGCGGCGGCAACAAATACTATAGCGGAGTTGTCGTTCTTCTAGTATACGTTAAAAGAAAGGACGTAGATCGCTCGAGCTATAATAACTCGATTAAGGACATTGCTATTTACATTAATAGTCTATATAGCGATAGCACTATAGAAGAGGTTATAGTAGTTCCGGCTGCTAGTGCTATTAGATATATATAATACGTACCTCGTTTAATAGCGAGGGTGCTATTAAATAACCTTGCAAACGGGGATAGTTAATCGTTTATAGATAAGCTATTACGGGCTTAGTAGAGGGACGCCTTTGCTGTCGAACGTATTAATAAGCTTATAAGTAGGCGAAAGACTCGATCTAGTAAGAGTAATTAGTCGATCGACGACAAAGGTTACTTAAGGTTTAAGGGCAGATACTATGTCCCCGCTAAACAATCGATTAGATAAGAGCTTTTAAAGAGGCACTATAATAGTAAGCTCGCTAGTTACTATAGTATAGAGAGGTCGTACGAGTTACTATCGCGCATATACTACTAGCTAAATAGTAAGCGGTATATAAAGGAGTATATATAGACCTGTATAGTATGCTAGCGAGTTAAAGCACTAAAGCACTTACTATTTAGCGAGTTGTCTTTACTCCCTATTCTAAAGAAGCCTTTTATAGAGCTTACAATAGACTTTATTATAGGTCTTCCCCCTACTAAGCGAAGAGGAAGCAAAGACGTCTTTAACGCTATACTAGTCGTTATAGACCGATTTACTAAGGGCGCTCGTTACATTCCTACCCGAAAGGATTAGACAGCTATTAACCTAGCTAAGTCGCTATAGAACAATATCTTCTATAGCTATTAGGGAACCCCTAAGGGGATAGTCTCCGATCGAGGCTCGATATTTATATCTTACTATTAGAGTAAGATTTGCCTATAGCTAAGACTTAAGCATCGCCTGTCTATAGCATTCTATCTATAAACAGATAGCTAGACCGAGAGGCAAAATGCTACGCTATAGCAGTACCTACGCAGCTACATTAATAAGAACCCTAACGACTAGGTTAACCTCCTATAACTAGCCGAATTCGTATATAACAACAGTGTCTACTTATCTACTAAGGTATTACCCTATTTCGCTATAATAGGCTAGAACGCTGCTATGCTATAAGACCCCCTACCGCTCGAGGCCGAGCGCAAGGAAAGGGAAGCGTGTTAAGTACTAACCCCTAAAACACTAGCGGCTATTAAGAGGGTTTAGAAGATACGAGAAATTCACGCTAAGATAGCTAACAAACTAGCAAAGGCATAGGCCTATTAGAAGGCCTACTATAACAAACACTATATACTAATAACCTTTAAGTAAGGCGATATAGTTATGCTAAGCACTAAGAACCTCCGTATCCGCAAACACCTATTACCTAATAGTAAAACAAGACCTAAGCTCGCACTAAGATACATTAGCCTATTCCGTATTCGAGAAGTTAAGGGCTCCTCCGTATAGGCCTATTAGTTGTAGCTTCTACCTTATTACACTATCTATAATACCTTCTATGTATCCCTCCTTAAACTATACTACTAGCGTAAAGGCGATAAAGCGCCTGCTAAGTTAGAAGAAGTCTTAGCTAATAGTAAAGAGCTATAGTTTGTAGAACGTATCCTAAAGCATCGGACTAGGCAGGGCAAGAAGGAGTACCTATTAAGATAGCAAGGCTATTTACCTAAATAGGACTTATAGGAGGCTAAAGACTCGTTTAAGGATATAACTAAGTTATTAGACGAGTATTAGACTAGCGTAAAGAACACGAAGAAGGCTAAGAGCTTATAATGCCTATAATGTTACTACTAAGCCTAGGATTAATGCTACCCCCGGGGTGCTATTAGCTAACTAATTAAAGGCAAGCAATTGTTAGTAACAAAGGACAATAAGACTATACTACTATAGTAGATACGCACCGAGCGTTAACAAACGCGCTATAACTATTAACTAATCGCCTGCTCTTTTAAGGAATCTACCTCTTTACTAGCGCATTCTATAAGACTCTCCTCTTAGCGCCCCTCTTGTTTCTATGTCCTATTAGGGCCCTAAGGCCTAGGCGGTTAATAGAGGCGGCGCGCGCGCGTAGGCGAATAGTGTTAGTAATAATAATAGTAACGACGGCGTTACGCTTGTACTAAAGGGCGACACGGCCGGCGCGGCTATATTAGTAACGGTATTACGGAGTATATTATTAGTCGAAGAAGGAAATCGAAAGCAAGGTAAAGTTAGCGCTAAGACGACTAGCGCCGCTATTATTAACATCGCTTGCTATTATTACTACGCCTATAGATACAACCTTACCTATATAACGAGCCTAAGGCACCTTTGATTAAAACTTTGATTAAAACTTTAATTAAAACTTTAAGCCGCTTAAAAGATTAAGTAGCTTAATAGACTAACTAACTAAGGGCAAAACTATAGAGCTAAGCTAGCCGGGGTCGATCTTGCGGACAATAGGTTACTCCTCGATCTTTCTAACCCTTTAAGCGAGGCGAACCTTAACTACTATACTTATAATAGCCTTTACTTATAGAAACTAGACGAGCTGTGTTTTTTCTAGAAAGATAAGATAAGATTAACAATTGAAGGCTACTAAACCTAACTAATTAGGGCTAGTAAAACTACGATAGTAAATAATAGCCCTCGTAATAATAAGAGCAACCCTCGGAACGGACAAACCCTCGGAGCGGACATTTCTAGGTCTTTTAGAGTAGACGCAAAGAACTCGGTACGACATTACTTAGAACGGAGGCAGGGCTGCAATACCTCGTGTGTCTACCTATTGTAGTAGGGAAGACGCGCTCGTATTATAATTAGTCGAAGGCCCTTAATTTTCGTAGCTATATATCACTTTATTATGTATAAGGATAGCGCAGTTAGAGTTAGACATTATATTATGTTAGAGGTAAGGTTTGATATAGTTACATAATCGGTAGTTGCGTATTCGATTTAGCGCGAATCGAGCAGCTTATTAGACCTGCTAAGTTAGTAGCGATAGAGGCTAGAACAAAGACCGGCTACGAGGGCGCGGCCTTTAGAAGGGAAGCGTGTATTAGGGCTAAAGAGGCTATACGTAATTAGTATGTAATTAGGCCGAGTAAAGCTTAGGTCTTAGTGCCTTAGGCAGGGCTTAGCGCTTAGCGTTAGGCTAACTAGCCTGCCTTCCTCCTTCTCCTCCTAGTTCTCTATCGAATACTACTTATACCTACCCCTACCCTATCTACCTGCTAATATACCCTTCTTATAGAAAGTAACAAGTCGCTATAAGCTACTAACTAGTACCTCTTAGAGTCTTACTAGTAGTAGGTTAATTTGCCTATAGATCTATATAGTAAACTATCGTTATATTAGGGCTAAAGAGGCTATACGTAATTAGTATATAACTAGGCTAAGTGAAGCTAGGGTCTTAGTGCCTTAGGTAGGGCTTAGCGCTTAGCGTTAGGCTAACTAGCCTACCTTCCTCCTTCTCCTCCGAGATCTCTATCGAATACTACTTATACCTACTACTACCCTATCTACCTGCTAATATAACCCTTCTTATATAGTATTCGATCTACCCTTTAAGGGCAGCAGCTAGATAGTCCTTATTTTAAGCTTTTAGCGGTATAGCTACGAAAACTATCGATTTAACTATATTACGCCTAAAGAACGGGACCTATACGTACTATTCTACTAAAACAACCGTACTAATTATTAAGTAAGGCCTTCTATACGGCCTATTATACTAAGTTAATCGCACTAAGCGGATACCTACTAATTCCGCTATATCCGTACTATAAGGGGCTACAATACACTATTAGTGCTACCCCTTATTACAATAGCCGGCTTATTACGAAGTAACAACAATCGCGGCGCCGCTAGCAGCGCTAGTAACGACAACGCTAGTAGTATAGTGCCTGCCGAAGTGCCTATAGAGGAGGCTGCTAAAGGGCCTACTAAAGAACCTATAGTTCTAGGTAATAATCTAGAATTGCCTATTAACGACATTCTTAATAATATTATTAATCGACGATATAGCTAACTAGCCTTTAGCCCCTAGCTAATATCGAGACTTTAAGAAGCTACTTAGAATAGGCTTACTACTTTACGTTAAGAACAATAGCTAAAGGATAACCTCCTCGAAATTCACTACCTATAGGAAGCCCTAGCAACTAATACTAAGCTAATAGTAGGGCCTTCCTTACTAGCTATTTAAAAGAAGGATACTAAATGTTAGGACTAAAGAGGTTACACGTAATTAGTATGTAACTAGGCTCGAGTAAAGCTAGGGTCTTAGTGCCTTAGGCAGGGCTTAGCGCTTAGCGTTAGGCTAACTTACCTACCTTCCTCCCTCTTCTCTTAGATCTCTATCGAATACTATACTAATTTACTACTACCCTATCTACCTACTAATATAACCCTTCTTATATAGTATTCGATCTACCCTTTAAGGGTAGTAGCTAGATAGTCCTTATTTTAAGCTTTTAGCGGTATAGCTACGAAAACTATCGATTTAACTATATTGCGCCTAAAGAATAGGACCTATACGTACTATTCTATCGAAACAACCGTACCAATTATTAAGCAAGGCCTTCTATACGGCCTATTATACTAAGTTGAGTATACTAGGCCGATATCTACTAATTCCGCTATATCCGCATCTTAGGGGCTAATAATATATTATTAGTATCGCCCCTTATAATAGCCGGTTTATTACGAAACAACAACCGTGCTGCTACTAGCAGCGCTAGCAACGACAACGCTAGTAGCATAGTGCCTACTAAAGTGCCTACTAAAGCTCCTACTAAAGTGCCTCCTACTAAAGAGCCTACTACTAGGCCTACTAAAGAACCTATAGTCCTAGGTAATAATCTAGAATTGCCTATTAACGACATTCTTAGCAATATTGTTAACCGTCGATATAGCTAACTAGCCTTTAGCCCCTAGCCGATAGCGAGACTTTAAGAAGCTACCTAAAACAGGCTTACTACCTTGCGTTAAGAACAATAGCTGAAGGATGACCTCCTCGAGCTCCGTCGCCTTTAGGAAGCCCTAATAACCCCTACTAAACTAATAGCAGGACCTTCTTTACTATCTATCTAAAAGAAGGATACTAAACTTAAGGACTGTACCGTATTTAACGGCTCTAGTCGCAAGCAATATAACGATTATATACGTAATTGCGAGCTTAACTAGCTAAATGTACCGAGGGCTCTTCTAGACGACTATTTACTAGTTGTCTACGCTATATAGTATATTAATAGCGACCTAAAGCGTATATAGGATAACTATTTCGACTCCCTTAATAACTAGACTACTATTTAGTAGCAAACCTATAAAACTATTATACTAGATACCCTTAGAAACCCTATACTAAGGCAATAACATACTTAGGACCTATATCTTCGAGCTAAACAGAAGACTAATTAATCGGCTCGCTTATTCGAGGCCTATTTAAAGACCCTCGAGGATAACCTTCCGGCTAAGACTAATTCTATATAGATCTCGGAAATACGCCCTAAGCTTAGGTAGGAGCTTATTCTCGAATTAGACCGTCGCCGTATATTCGAACAAGCTAACCTAATACGCATTTAATTTATAGTCGAAGTAGAAATAGCCGAACGAGCTGTCTAGCTCTAATAACGACTAGAATCGAGGATCCGACTAGCTAGTACTAACCGTAGCAACCGTAGCTACGGAGGAAACTAAGGTTCCTACTATAATAACAATGCTAACAATAGGAACAGTAACGACCGTAGAAGAGGCCGTAGCCGGCAGCTATTGTAGTAGGGAAACCCGGCTTAGCACTAGTGTATACACTTATACCCTCTCTCCCTTATTTTATACCCCCGAACATACATAACTACCTTTATAATTAGAGACACACATACACACACACTATATAAGGAGACACAGCTACGACAATATATAGTAAGAAGGACATAGGAAATGTACCTAATCTAGCTACAATATAGCCCTCCCTGCGGCTATTCTCTTCTCTTTAATATTTACAACGCCTTCCCTTCGAAGTATATAATACTACGCCGACCCCTCGCAGTTACCTAAGAGATACTAAGTACCGGGCCTATAGTATACAGTTCCCTATATATGTACCTCTACCTACGACCTACTCGTTCCGCCTATATTTTCTAGAGCCGAAGGTAGGGCTATCTTTATTCATTTAAAGGTGTAGGTATGTATATAGTTAAGAAGAAACGTTTACAGCCTTCGCCTAGAGCGAGGACTACACTACTAATGTAATGCTACCGCTAAAAAGACCTTAGTAGTATCGAGACGTCCTACTACTAATAAACCGTTACCGACTTAAAGCAAAAGGAATACCGTTACCGACTTAAAGCAAAAGGAAATACTATTTACGAATGTTACGACTCCCTACCTATCTATAGCAGGCGGGACCTTATAAGAAACGACCTATATAGAAAGAAACCTAAGAGCCCGCTATAAGAAACTAGAGATAGGGATACGAAGAACCCCGAAAAGTCGATAGCCCCCTATCCCTTCCGCTAATCGGCGCGAGCCTAACTTAAAACCTCCTTCCGGGCTATTACGACCCTTCCGCGGTACTATAATCGACATACTACGAGTTAATAGAAATTAATAAGAGAGGAACAAAGGGGGCCTAGAACGGGTATAGCGGGTATACTAGCTAGCTAGCTAGGTAATATTCGCCGCCCCCTTTATTCT
>NW_006921537.1:4602006-4618285 GCF_000340215.1 Pseudocercospora fijiensis CIRAD86
CCTCCCCTTGCTTCGAGGACATAGACGCGATACGCACTATAAAGTACGCTATAGCCCGTCTACGCTCCCTCCTTACCTTAAGTATACCTAGTAACCTATCTAATTTTATCGATACTATATCCTTCCTATTTATTCTAATCGTTTATCGTCTTCTATAAATTGTTTGTTCTATCGACGAAATAAGCTCCTAAGAAAACAATAATAACCCTACCCCGGCGGAGCCGCCTTTATAGGCCCCCTCTAATACCGGTACCTACCGAGACCTACCTCTAAACTTTATTCGCAACTACCTCGATACTAACTCGGATACCGAGAGGACTACAGCCTCGGGAAGCGATAAGGATGCTAGTATAGAAAATAGAGAAGCGGCTTAAGGAGGCACTACCTAGGAAGGCGGTACTCGAGAAGTTCCTTAGTAGCTTATCTAGGCAATTAGAGGGCTATCCCCTTAACTTCTCTAGAGTCTTCTTTAGGCCTTCTCGGACTTAAAGCTACAGATGCCCCTCCTAGGGACCGTTAAGAACCCCCTCTTTACTAGAGAAAACGCTACTAACTTTGTTAAAAGGTTTTCTACTATTCTTAAGCGATACTATCTAAGGGCTAAAACGGCTACTGCGGTAAAGCTCCTTATAGCTAATTGTAAAACTAGCATCCGACCCCGAGTTGCTCGGCTCCTAGGTAGTAAGCCTCTTACGTAGGAGGCCTTCTTAAAGAAGTTTAAGCGCGAGTTTGCTAACTAGGATGTCGCGGTTCGGCTAAACTCCCGCGAATACCTTAAATAGCTATATATTAGATAAACGGCTAAGAGTAATACCCTTCGCTTTTACTAGGACTTCTATAGCATCGCTAAAGGGATACCGAGGAGGCTTCTTAATAATATTACGAGGAGCCGTCTGTTTCTAAAGGGCTTAGGAGGTTCTATGCCTACTATTATGCCTCGGATCTACGAAAAATGTAGTATCTACCCTTACGATAAGGAATCCTATACCGACTTCGAACAGATTTATCGTACTAAGTACGACCTAGCTCGTAGCCGATAGGGCTTCTCGCTCCTTACTAGTAACGATAGTAGCTATTTAAAAGAGCTGCGAGAGATAGTTAAGAAAAGAATGCTAAGTATACGCCCTACCCTAGATATCTAGCGATAGGGGGTAGCCCTTAAGCTAGTTACGGACCCCGGTATCGACGACCTTATTAAGCAGTTCTAAGACCTAAAACTTTACGTCCTCTCCCGAGACAATTAGAAGGGCCCTACTATAGATCCGGTTAATACTAATACCGATTCGTATGCCCTATAGCGCCTCTATCCCCTCTAGAGCGACAATACCCTTATAACTTAGATATATAACAACTAGTTTGTATAAGGGCTAACTATCGATGCCTTTGCCTTTCAATCTATCTCTAGTATAGAGGGTCGCTATTACTATTGCGGAGCTAAAGGCTACCTTCGTCTAAACTATAGGCCCTATCGGTATATATAAGACTAAGGATTCTACTACATTCGAGACCGAGCGTAGTATTTCGGGCCCCTAGGTATACTATACGCTACCCCTTTCCGCTTCTATAATAGCCCTACCCTCCTAAAGCTCGCTATTATACTTCCTCTTCTCGAGGCCTATTATTAGTAGGAGATTGTCTTCCTACCTAAATTTAGAATAGAGGCCCTTCGAAAGCAATTTAACTACCCTCCTTAGCAACTAAGGCAGGCTATAGCTCCTAGTGCTATAGCTTAACTAGGCCCTCGAGCCCCGACCCCTCGAGCCCTAGTTCCGATAATTCCGTCTACTCTTCCCCCTCTACCTTTAAAGTCTCTAGGAAATCCTTACGGAGGGACCGCCTCGAACGATGCTCGAAACGGCCTACCTACCCCTACTACTACCCCTACTACTACTAGGCGAGTTATACTATACTAGAGGCCCTACGATCTAGGAGTTGTTAAGGAGGCCGACGAAGAACTAGATTTTAGCAATTACGAGGCAGCTATAGTCGTAGACACCCTTGCCTATACTCGTAGCTAGGACGCTCCGCTTAGGAATAGTCTTCCCGTTACCGCTATCGCCGACACGAATCGAATTCGGAAGGCTGCTACTAAGTAGAGGGGTACTATAAAGACTAAGGGCATTCGTAACGTAGTTTAAGGGCTTAGTATTCGTAAAGTAGAGGAGGCAATTCGAAAACAAACCTAACCTCGAAGAGCTACTTAAAGGTCCCCGAGCCTACTACCTCTAAGAGCAAGAACCTAGCCTAAGGAAACGGTTAGCCGTAACCCCCCTACTACTAGCCCTTCTAGTACCTATAGGTAACCTACGGCTGAATCCTTAAATAGTAACGCTAGCCTACCTAAGGATAGTAATTAGGAAATAGATAACGCACTACCGCCTACCCCGAAGCCTACCGCTAAAGAACTATCGAAGGGGGTAAACCCTCCGAGCCGGTAGAGAGCTACGCGGAAAGAGCCTAAGACAATTAACATTATAAAGAATCTTTAGAAACACTATAAGGACCCCGACTTTTAGGTAAAGAAATTCCTTAGTAGGAACGGTATATAGCTTAGCAATGCTAAGGCCCTCGCCTATATTCTAGAGTATTAAAAGCTCGTTGCACGCTAGCTAAACGACAACGCGCTTACTATAAGAATTTAGGAGCTAGAAAAGGATAAAACCGATAAGATCCCCTACTAGATTATAGAAATGGTAGGTAGGGTAGCTACCTTAGCTGCTAGGAAAGGTAGACCTAGGCGGCCTAAAGACTACCCTATTCTAGTCCTTACCTCCGCCCGGGAGTTCTTTACTAGCCTTAACGAGGAAGAAAGCTACGAGGAATACGAGGCCGCTAACGAAGAGGTTATCCGGGACCCTAATTCGATTAGCCGGAGAAATAGACTTAATTGCTATATAGTATAGGTTATTTTATCCGGGGTAGACGCCCTTCCTAACGAGATACTCTATATCGACCCTAGCTAGATTCGCCTCTTATTAGTCGACGATAACTTCGCGCTTGTTCCTAGCCCGTATATTACTATTACTATTAATAGGTGCCTTAAAATCCGCGCTCTTATTAATAAAGGCTCCGAGGGGAATATACTAAACGCGAAGTTCCTATAGCGAGCTAGCCTTACCCTTTTAAAAGGTCTTATTCTAAATATGCGAGAAGCTAGAGGAAGGGCTAAATTTATCGGTATTAGCACTTCCGTTCCTGTCTCTACCTTTAATATCGAGTATAAAACCGACTTCCTTATTATATCCCTAGGGGATAACGACCTCCCTATTATTCTTAGTCGCCTATAGGCTCGTAAGAACCGCCTTGTCGCTCGAAACATAGACGACGGCTCCTAGGAAGGAACTATTTCTACGCGCGGGGGCCGCTCTACTACCTTTACTACCCTTACTAGCTCTAAGAATTGTATCCTACTTAAGGAGCTCCTTAGTCGTAATAATACCTAGTAGTTAAAAAACTAGGTAGCGGACGAGAAACTAGCGTCGAGTCCGCCCCTTTTTCGAAACCGCTAGGTAGGGATATTATACGCACCGTTACAACCTATTATTTAATAAGAAATATTGTTATAGGGTTGTATAGCAAAAAGGATAGTAACCCTAAGGTATACTAGCTAGCTAGCTAGGGTATATTAATTAGTCCGGCGGTCGGCCTGCCCCCGCTCCTACTACCTTTTCCGACCTCGCTTAGACTAGCCCTAGCTTGTCCTAGCATTCCCGGCGGCCCCGGCATTCCCGCGTCCCCGCAATTGCCCTCTAGTAGCACCCTATATAAAAGCCGCCTAGCTAGGCACTATATCTAGGAGCGGGTATACGACGACGTACTAGTCCTAGCTATATAGCGCTAGTTCTCTCTCGAAGATCCTTCCTAGCTATACCCGACGATTAGCCTTACTCGGCTCGGGCGTACGGAAGCGATTCTCGAGCCTATAACTCGTAACAACTAGGCGATAATCCTTTAGTAGTCGGAAGCGAATAGGTTTTATAACTAGCATAAGCGGTACTATAGGTTTTAAAGCTTTCGAAGGTTCTCTACCTAGCTACTATCTATTAAGAAAATGCTTAAGGAAGATTCAGATACTAGCCGTACGGTCGGAGTTTATAGTATATATAAGAAAAAGATAGATAAAGTAAGACGGTAAGACCTATAGAAGCTAGTACTACGATAACCGGGAGTATAACGACCGGTAGTAACCCTTACTAGAAAAAGAAACGGCTTGCTCGAGAAGCGTTGCTTCTACCTAGAACCGGGCTATATAACTAGAAGTACTTAATTAAGAAGTTCTTAGATATACTACGCGGCTCGCGCCTAACTAAGGAAAGGAAAGCAAAGCTTCTTATTAGAATAGAACTTCTTCCTAAGGAGTTAGATCTGTTCTACGAAATGCTTTATAATAGGGAGAAAGCCCTTACCTAGAGCTTTGCCGAAATTAGAAGGGTCGACGCGGATATAGCACCTCCCTAATAGATCCGAACAATTCCTTATAAACCCTAGAGAAAACCAACCTTCCGCCTCTAGCCTAGCCTAGTAAACATTATAGAAGAAATAATCCGAGAGCGAATTGCAAATAGGGTACTTAAAGTTAGCGAAGGAGTATACCGGAACCTATAGTTCTTAGTCTAGAAGAAAGGAACTAAGAAATATCGCCTAATTAACGCTACTATAGAGCTAAACCGTTATATAATGCGGGACGGAAACCTTCTTCCTAATACTAATAGCTTTACCGAGGATTTTGCTAACTATACTATCTCGTCCCTAATCGATTTCTTTTCTAGGTACGACTAAGTCCTACTTTACGAGGCCGATCGAGATATAACTGCCTTTAATACCCCGCTTAGCCTTATACGAATAACTACTCTTCCGTAGAGAGCGACAAACTCCGTTGCCTAGTTTGTCCGAGTAGTAATAAGAATCCTTTTTAACTACATTTCCTACTATGCGAGGCCGTTTGTTAACGATATTAGTATTAAGGGCCCGAAGACCCGATATAATAATAAAGAGGTCGAACCTAGCCTAAGAAGGTTCGTTACTAAGTACATTTAATAGATAGATAGTGTTCTTACAGACATTAAGCGTATAGGGTATACTGTTTTAGGTCTAAAATCTTAGTCCCTCTATAAAAAGCTAAAATATATCGGCTACGTTATTAATATTTCCGGAAGACACCCTAATATAGAGAAAGTTGTAAAGATTGTCGTATAGCTAGTACCTAAGAACTACTCTAGCGTACGGGCCTTCCTTAGGGTTTGTATCTACTACCGTATCTAGATCGAGGGCTTCGTAATAATAGTAAGACCGCTCTTCTACCTCCTAAAGGCCGATATCGAATTCTTATAGGGACCGGATTAGCAAGTCGCTATAGATACCTTAAAGGCTGCGCTAACTACTACCCCTACTCTTGTCTCGATCGATTATACTAAGGGTACTAGGTTAATTGTCCTTCTATTAGACGCGAGTAGATCCGGATATAGTAGCAGCCTAAACTAGTGCGAAAGAGATAATATGAAGAAGCGTTACCCTATTCGATACGAAAGCGGTCTTTAGACCGAAAGTAAAGCCCGATATAATACTAGTAAACGAGAGTGCCTTACCGTACTTAAGCTACTAAAGAAATTTAAGAAGTATCTCGTTAGGTAGTACTTTCGGATCGAAATCGATGCTACTACCCTTGTCTACTAACTTAACAAATCCGCCTCGGACCTCCCTAACTCGGCAATAGCTCGCTAGGTAGCCTAGATCCGACTGTTTAACTTCGAAGTTAAGTATATCTCCGGGCGGAAGCACTCTACGGCTAATAGTCTATTCCGTCGTAACCCTACTAAAGAAGATATCGCCGAACGAGATAACTAAATCGACGACGATAACATAATCGACAACGACTTCTTTTGCGGCATAGTATAGACTAAGCCTGTCGATCCCTTAGCTAAGTCTAGCTTCCTTAACGAGGACAAATATTAGTCCCGAGAATCGCTTCTTATCGGATACTTTAAGTCGACCCTTCGCTTTCTATAAGGCATCTCTCGAAGCGAAGCCCGAAGGGTTCGACGTACTACCTAGAAGTACATTATTAAGGATCGGCTCCTTTTCTACTAGCGTTATCCGAATTGTCCCCTTTAACGAGTAATTAATAGCGAAAAGGCTAGGGAGGAAATTATTTAATTACTTTACGAGGATTATAGCTACAAAGGCCGGGAGGCAGTATACTATCTAGCCTCGAGAAGGTACTTCTAGTATAGGATATAGTCCTAAATCGCTATATAGGTTCGGTCCTATCGCGTATACCGGATACGAGAGGGATACAAGATTGCTAGGACGCTTTACCCTATCTATATTCGAGTTGTTAGCCGTCGCTAGGTTGCCGATATGCTTTATATCGACAATAAGGGGTCTATTGCCTTAGCGTATAAGGTTGTTAGCGGCTAGGTAGAGGGGAGGATATTTAACTGCTCGGGCAAGTCGGTTAGTATATACTAAATAGCTAAGTTCCTATACGAAGAGATCTATTGCCGATATAGCTACCCGGATGAATTCGTTATAGATAACGGATCTAAGAATCGGAAGGACACTAAGGAATTGCTTAAGCGAATAGCTACGTACCGAGTACGAATTTCCCTATACTACCTAAAGGCAAATAGTTAAATCGAAGTTAGAAACCGACCTATCCTAGCTGCCCTTTCTAAACTAACGAACGGCACTATAAAGAATTAGAGAAAACACGTCCTACCTGTCCTATAGGCCGACCGAACGATATACTAACGAACGACTAGAAAAACGCCTACGGAAGTTATATATAGAGGGGCCGACGTTATCCTTCCTATCGAGAATACCTACCGAACCTTCTAAAAGGTCGACTAGGATGCTATACGCAACACTGCCTCGTTACTTATATACCGTGCTTAGTAACTAGTATATATACCTAACGATAACGAAGAGGCGGCCCTTCGGCTAAAGAGGACTCGCGAAGAGAATACTCGCTAGTACGACGAAAAGGGAGTAGTATCTAATACTCCCCTTAAGATTAGATCCCTTATACTTATTACTAGGAGCGAAATCGAGTACTCGAGGTCTAGCAAGCTTATATTTCGCTAGAAGGGCCCCTTTCGTATTACGGGGATTACTGCCTCTAGGACCTCGTACTACCTTGCGGAACTTAATAGGGCTAATCTAGCTATTACCTTTCTATACGATCGACTAAAGGAAGTACCTCTATTCCGACCTAACCGGATCTCGGGTAAAAACGCTACTACGACGGACAACGAACCTATTAATAGAGAAGTCGAGGCAGATAGAGATAGCTAGTCTAAGTCCTCCGAGTCTAGGGACGATAGCTAGTCTAATACTAGGTCCGGTAAAGAAAGGGATATAGACGTCTATACGGTTACATCCCTTCCTAGGGAGGAGCAAAGGCGAGCCTTTTAAGCCTATACTATAGCTATATACCGAGTCGACCCTAAAGTTAATCCTATCTCTTAGATTAACAACCTAATACGAGACCTTCTTAGCGTACCCCTTATAGAAGATTATTCGAATAACTATCTCTTCTTTAATAGCTCGACCGAACCTAATAGTTTTCTAGCTTTTAATTACCTAGCCCTATTTACCTAGGGAGGGGTAACCTAGCCTTTAGCTTAATACTATAGATTCGGCTAGATAGTAATTCTATATAGAAGGTAGGACCTATACGAACAAGCCTACTACGTTAGCGCTCTTCCGAGGCTTACCTAGGACCCTAGCTTTCGACTAGCACTATAGCGAGACCCTAGCTAGTAGACGACCTAGAGAGTCTAGGTCTACGACGAGATAAACATATTAAAGTTCGAATACAACCTATATCTCCTTAAGGCCCTAGTAGAGACTAGCCTTACTGCCCTAGTATATACTAACCTATTCTCGCATATTGAATCGGTCCTTTAGCATCTAAGCAACGGCTTCTAGTACTAATAGGCTGTAGGCGATAATAATTATATTATCGACGTAGATAACGATAATCGAGCCGCTAACAACGTGTTTAAACACACACACGTTAGTCATTATTAGTACAAAGTCTAGGCTCTTTAAGTACTTCCGAAGCTCTTTATACTATAGCATTAGTAACTGCTTTAGACTATATAGTGCCTTTAGTAATAGGCAAACTATGCCCTTACTACTACGGTCCTTAAAACCGTATAGCTGCTTAACGTAGATCTTGTGCTTGTCGCCGATAAGAGCATTAAGGAAGGCAGTTAGGATATTATACTGTTTAGCTTCTAGGTCGTAATAAGCAATTAAGCTAAACAAGGCTCGAAGTGTATACGGCTTAGCAACAGCCGTATAGGTCTCGTTATAATCCTGTCCTTCAACCTATATAAAGCTACGGACGACCTAACGAGCCTTAAACCGACTTACCTTGCTATTAGCGTCGCGCTTAATAGTAAACACCTATCGGCTACGAACAACCTTGCGACCTTCTAGCACCTCTAACCGAGATACATACACCTATATATAGTTGTCGATTAGTAACTTATATTCAGCCTTATAGGCCTCCTTCTATTGTAGCTAGTATAGCGACTAAGTCGCCTCCTTGTAGCTCTTTAGAATAGGAATAGTGTCTCTATTAGACTGTTTAGCAACGTAGCAGGAAGCTATAAAGCCCTTTATATAGGCTATTAGCATATTAGCTATTATGCGTCGAGTTGACCGCTTAACACTATAATTAGCTAGATAGCTACGCAACAGATTACGAGCTAACTTGTTATTGCGGGTTTTACGGGTAGAACGAGCGCCTATCGTATTAGGTCGCTTAAACTCTAGTAACTAGCTAGGCTTACCCTTCTTCGCATTTAGATTAAAAGGCGGAGCTTAATCTTCCTTAGCTAACTAAAAGCTATCTTTATTACTTAAAGCTAGTAGTTGAACGTCTAGAAGGTTATCCTCGAGTAGCAATAGATTAGCGACCTTATTAGGCATTTGCTAAGCAGGGTCGTCTAGAGGCTCTTTTTGCTAGGCTAGAAGCTACTAGACTATACTAGCGGCTTCCTATAGCGACGGTGCCTCGTTGCTTATAGAATTGAACAGAGCCGGCATAATAGACTCGAGTATAACAAACTCGTTCTTAGCTAGGTTATTAGGATTAGCGTATAGGTTTATACCCTCTAGAAGCGACAACTTGTCGTCCCCTAACTTAATAAACTAGACATCCTTCGAGGCAATAACCTTGTGTTCGTTAGATAAGTAGATTATATATTTGCTAGAGTCTACTAAGTCCTTCGCATAACTAACTAGTTTGCTAAGCCTTCTACGAGCGTTAAACTTCTTGCTACGAGCTATACTATAGTCGTAGATAATAGCAGTATAGCTATAGGCTCGAAGGTGTTAAAGGCGTAGCTACTTCCGAGACTAATTGAGCTCCCTAGCTATAATAGTATAGGGGCTAAGACCTTCTAAGTTTCTAAGAGTAATATTAAGGACCTATATAGTAGTAGTAACTGTATACGGCTATAGGGCTTTTAGCAAATTCGCATAGAGCATTATCTTCCGAGCGGTCGTATATACGATATAGTTGCTAACCTTAGCTAGGCTATTCTAAGCAGAAGAATAAGGTGCTATAACCTGCAGTACAATGCCCTAATTACGAGCCTAGCTTAATAGCTGATTTCCGCCGTACTTACTCCCTCTATCGAGGCGGTAGATTAGGATCGAATAGCTAGTTTGTATACGGACGTATATACGGTAGTCCTTAATTGCTACTGTAGCTCCTAACTTTAGCGAGCTAGCATATTCGTGTCGATAGGCTAATTTGGCGTATATAAACAACGTAAAGTAGCGTTCTTATAGTAGACTAGGGTTAGTAATAGTAACTATATCTATATAGACAATGTAGTAAATAGTAGATAGTCGCAGTCGTAGCAGTCGGTTATATTCCTTATATAACATTGCTATACGATAAGCGATATAGTTTCGGAAGTCGGTCTTGTTTCTAGTAATAACAATCTAACCCTTAGCTTCTATTCGTAACAGCTTGCGGTAATAGATATAGCTATATCGTAGATACTATTCTTCTATCGTACCTATTAGCACCCCCTTCTTCGATAGAAGCGCAACTACCTAGCCGTTAGGACTAGAGGTTAGTATATGCAGATAGGGGAGACCATTCTTTCGGTATGTCTAAGCAACAGTGACTTCCGAGCCGTCAACAATAGTAAATAGTACGCGCTTATTATTCCGATAGAAATAGCCCTTATCGGTAAGCTTCTTAGTTAATAGGAGGTTAGCTGCTAGACCTAGTATATGTAGTATATTAGACAACTTTATGCTGCTTATACTACGCTTATTAACAACCTTAGTCTAAGCTATACCAACTATCGTAGCGTACTTCGTATTGCTACTAAACCGGACAGGAATATAACAGCCTTCGTATTTAATAAGCAATAAAGGGTTATTAACTATGTGTATGCTAGTACCTAAGTCGACAACCCAATTAGTAGTACGAGTGCTAGCCGTAAGAGCCGTAGAAACCTAGTCGCTAATAGTAACTATAGTGGCGCTTGTAGTGAAGGCGTAATTGTAGTTTAGGTCTAATAATACCCCTAGGGTAGCATTAGCCGTATATAGGCCCTAAGCACTATTCTAACTAGATAGTAGTTGCTATTGCTACTAAGTAGTTAACGCCTGTTATTGCTTCTTCTTAGCCTTCTGCTTCTCGCGACGAAGACGGTCTTCTTCCTTTAGGTAAGGGTATTTAGTGTAGTAGCGGTTAGAAGGGTATAACCCCTAACAATAGGCGCACTTCTTATAGTTAGACTAATAACTATTCTAGTTGCTTCTACCGCGGCTACGACTATTGTTGCTATTCCCGCGGCTACTACGACCGCTACGGCTCGAGTTACCTCGACCGCTATTATTGTTGCTATTGCTACCTTGCTGTTGTAGTTAGCGCTAAAGACTAAAGAAGCTATTATATTAGGCCTAGTTCAATTGAGCTACATTCTTATTAAGCAACGCGCTAATAATGTTGTTAAGTGTATTATCGTTAATAGTATATTCGGAGGCGCGTATCTGCTCTCGGCGTATCTATACGAAAGCCTCGTAGAATAGAGAAATCTGTATAATAAATATATAGATAGCCTAGTATTAGCTAATAGCTAATTTAGTATCCTTTAAGGCACTAAGCTTCTTCTTGTACTTATTACAGAACTTCTTAATGTCCTTGCTATTATACCGAAGGGTAATATATTCCTAGTAGAGCATAAATTTAGTAGACCTACCTTTACTAGTATATTTCTTCTTAAGGAAGTCCTATACTTCCTAGGATATAGATAGACTAAGCAGTAATTGTTAAATGTTACTAACACAGTTAGCAAAGATCTAGGTACGTGCTATTTGATCTTTGGAGTCCTATTCATCTTAGCGGTCCTTAAACTCCTTAGAAGACTTACTAGAGGCCTTAGAAAGGGGTCGCTAGCGAGTGCCTTATATATAGCGCTAGACCGACATACCTTTAAGGGCGCCTTTAGCGGTATACGACTATAATAGGTAATTCTCCTTATTCTTTAGCTTAGGAATGTTGCTTATATAAGCGCTAGAGGTTGTAGGGGGAGCTATTGCAGACAGCGACGGCGATAATGTAGAAAGAGACTATTATAGACTTATCTTAAGAGGCGGCCGACAGGCGCGCCTAGGTCTTAGTATAGCGGACAGCCGATACTGTTGTTAGGAACCGGTATAGCGGACAGCTAACACTAATAGTGACCGACTCGAGTCGGACTAGTACCTACTAGAGCACTCGAGGGCGGCGGCGGCGACGGTATTAGTGTCGGCGCAATTTTTAGTAACGGGCGCTAGCTACGCAGTAGTCGGATTAACTATTAGAACACGTATAGAATACGTTAGAAACGCAGGGGACTTATAACTACTTAATGTAACTAATGTATTAGAAAGAAGGACTAATCTATATAGAAGTCCGAAGATAAAGTATAGTAGTTGTAGCCTTAGGCATTAGGCACGTAATAGACCCTAACACCTAGGCATACACTCTAAGTTATAGGCGGCGAGGCATTGGATTTCTCGCCTAGGAGGCTATAGACAACGTTGCGAACTAGGGAGACAACGAATATAGGCTATCCTTAACAAGAACACGAGACAGGCTTCGGCTTACCTAGATCGAATAAGAGGAGCTCCGCTATACCGCCAACTCTAAGGGCCTAGGCTTAAACCCCGGAGCTTTTAACGAACCCTTAGAAGCGGAGTAGGCTATAGAATGCAACGAAAATAGACTACTACTACCTTAGTAGGCCCGATAAACCTATAACTACTCGCGTATAGCCTCCCTTTTGCTCCTATTTACTCGCCTTATACCGAATTTTTCACTCGCTAGTACCCTTATTCGCGTATTTAAACGGATTATCGACGTATACTAGGATCGATTGTCCCTTTACACATTAGCAGCCGGATAGAGTACTACTACTAGACCCTTATCGTTGCTTCTTTTCCTTTATACTACTACTAACGAGGGTAGGGGCTTTAGTAAGGAGCCCCTATCCTTAATAATATCCCTAGACCTGCTCCCCGGGGTAGTCTAAGTACTAGCCTACCCGCGGAGCGAGTAAATAATTTTAACTCGGTAAAAGGGGACCTACTAGAAGCTCTACGTTACGCCTAGCCTACTAAAACCGAAGCCTACCCTACGGAGTAAGCCTAGGAAAACCTTACCTAACCTTAAAGATTTCCTTTATTTAAAAACCTTTCCTTTATATTATTTCTATAGCCTACGCCGGCCGATATGTCGAGATTTCTAAGAATCCCGGGAGCTCCCGCCTATAGCAGCTAGCTAGCTAGGATACATTGCGACTGCTACTACTACCCCTATACTGCCCGGAGGAGCCCTTGTAACTGTGCCTTAATACGGTAGGGGGTTGATATAGAGGGGTTAGTGCGTTATATAATGCCTAACTCCCTAGATCTAAGTGCTCTAGTCCTACGCCCTCGAATCTCGCTACTATACGAATTACCTAGACCTCTAGAAATATCGCCGCTACCTACTACTAACCCTTTACTTCCTTTAGAATACGTGCCTTACTTTCGGATTTATATACAAACGCGCGTATACGCGCAAGGTAGGTGCTTCCCGTCCCTTCCTATGTACCCGCGCTATTGCTACGACAAAAAGGCGATCTTTCTCGCGCCTAAACTTCTTTATAAATAAATATACCTGTATCGCCCTTCCCTCGATAAAGCGATAGGCGCTTATAGCAAATACTACCCTCCTTAATCAACTATTAAAGACCGACAAACCCCTACCTCCTCTACGCGATCCGATACGTAAAACCCCCTCTACCGCCTCGTAAGCGCGCAATAGTAGAAGCCTCTAGTCGAGACCTTATTACGAGCGTAGCCTATAGCGGCATTTCCTACCTTCCTTCCGACTAGCGACTAAGCAATTACAACACTCTACTCGAATAGGTATAATATCTTTAATCCGCTAACCTATCTAGCTAAACTAAAGTAGATATAATCTACGACAACCTAGGAAGTATTAACAACTTTATTAAAGGCACTAAGCTAACCTATTATCGGCTTAAGGAGGCGCTCTTTAAAGGACTGCCGAAAGAAATAGGAGATGTTCTTCGTACCCGAGGATCTACTATAGTATAGGCCCTCGAGTAGTATATAGGCGACGAATTTGCTACCCTATAAGCCGCCGCTACTCGTAGGAAGGCTACGGAAGATCGCCGTAAGAACGATATTGCTAATAGCCCTATATTCTTTAGGAACTACCTAGACCTCTATAATGTCCGAGGTAATACCGTAAAAGAAATAGCTCGAGTCTTTAGGCTATAGAAGTATAGAAAGCTTAACAACTACGCAAACTTTAAGGACGCTAGCTAGGTTTCCGAAACTTAGCTTATTCTTCGCATTCTAAGCAATTACCTATACCGCCGAACGCTTAGGGCGAGATAGGGACGGGCAGATATTAATACCGTTACTATTACTACTAAGGACTACGTAGTAGATAAGGAGGACGATACTCGTAAGGAGGGTAAGAATAAATTCTTCTCCTAGAGAACGGAGGCTAGTAAGGCGAAGCTTAAGGCTATCGGTATTCGAATTAGCTAATACGAAGGCCCTCCTATAATTACTATTACTCCCGACGGGCGCCCTTTTTCGAGACCGCTAGGTAGCTATATTAAAGGCACTACTTCTAGGACCCTAGGGCTTAATATCCCTCGATCCCGTATAGGCATATATAAGCGAATTAGCATACCTATTAGATTACTAGTTATATACAACCCGGCTAGCGACCCTCTAGCTAGATAGGACAACTAGTAGCTATTACCCGCTCGCCCTACTTAGCCTATCGGCTCTCGCTAAAATACGCCTTTATAACGTAATACGACTCGCTCTAATCTCCTAGTCGAAAACTCTGCTTTACTACCCGATCGGACTAGTAGTAGGAGTAGTAATAATAGCCTTGCTCTAGGGGCTCCGCCTGCTCGTCGAATTCGGACTACTACGCCTATCCCCCCTCTAGGAAGGACCCGCAGATCGAACAGACTTAATAAGCCGAGTAGAGATCTTACCGTATCCCTCGAGGAGAACCTAACCGACGACCTTAATACCTTAGGACCTAAGCGAGGAGGCACTATATACTACAAGGAGCTAACCCCCGATAAGGATACTTAAATTAGAAACAGCCTAGCCTACTATAGCTATAATAGATTCTCGGAAGCCGACCGTAGTGCTTTAATGCAGTACGATAGTAAATCTAATAACGCTACGTAGGGAAGAGCAATTGCCCTTATTATAACTGCCCCTTACCCGCCTTACTATACTTATACCCGCTACCTGTTTAGGATAGTAGTTAGGTTTCGAGGAAAGGTTAGTCGAGAGCAGATAATAGAAACCTTAAGTAGCCCTAGATATAAGTACCGGAACGACCTTCTCTACCTTCGAAATAAGAGACCTAACCTGTTTCGGAAGACTCGCCGTCCTCCTATCCCTAGCGACTACCTTAGGCTATATCGCTTTTTCCCTAAGGCCTATAGTTACGAGAGCAAGATATACAACCCTTTAACTATTAAACGCGTTACCCTAGCGATTACTACTAAGATTCGTAAGGCCTTCTCCCGTATAGGAGTAATAATAAAGGCTAGCTAGGATGCCTAGGCAAGAGATAGTACTATTACCTTAGATAGCATTACGAGCGACAAAGGCTCTACTAAACTATATAGAGCGGCCGTCTTTGGTTAGTATAATAATAAGAAAGTCGAAGTCGCCGCGGCCTCTCTACCCTTCGGGAAGATGTCCCTATCTAACTAGTTTAAGCTAGAGGCTGCAATGTACCTTTAGTATTAGCGTATAGTTAACGGAGTCTCGAATAAGGGTTAGCTTCGAACCGCCTTCTATTCTAGGTTCTAGCAGATCTGCCGAGGAGACCCTATCTACTAGCTCCTCTACGGCCTTACCCGCCCTAACTACGCTATTAACCTAATCTCCTACCCGTACTACGCTAAGATAACTTAACCTAGTAACGGGGGTTCGACCGAGTTTGCCTATATTAACTAGTACCCTCTCGATCTCTAGGAAGGCATTGCTACAAACTAAGTTTAAGGCTCCGTATCCTTCCTTCCTAAAACGGTAGAGACTGCTACGAAGGTCTTCGCTAGGATCTACTAACTAGAAGTCTTTAACAAATAGTATAAGGAACTTAAGATCCTTCGCTAGGAAAAGGGCCCTACGTACGCCCCTCGGGGTTATATTCTCTCTATTAACTACAATACGTATTGCCTAAACACTAAGATAGAGAATACCCTTAATAACTTTATTAAGAACGAGCTAAAAGGCAAGTGTCGAAATATAGGCTAGGAACAGTACCCGGTCGGTACCCTTAGAGTACGCCTAACCCTTCCCTACCTTCTATACGGCGCTTAGGTATTACCGAAGAATACTAAGAGGATAACTATACTCCCCTAGTTCTGCCGATACGACTTAGTAACTAGAAAGCTCGATTGCGAAGCTAGAGGTACATTTTAGGAACTCGCCGCTACCTATCGAGACCTTCTTCCTAGCCCTACCTCGCCCTCTAGTCTTACAAACAAGTACGGTACCCCTCTGTACGCGTTCCCGGCTATAGTGCGCCTACGTAATAATAACCTAATTTCGGAAGCCCTCGTCGGTCGATTAAAGTAGGACGATACTATAGTATAGTAACATATTTAAAGACTCTTTCGCAACCTTAACTAAGAAGGCTCCTTATATATGCTTAAGAACTATTTAAAGTAGTATCGCAAGGATGTAGCGTCGGCATACT
>NW_006921537.1:4618385-4695050 GCF_000340215.1 Pseudocercospora fijiensis CIRAD86
ATAATTTCTACCGATATTAGCCTACGCTTAACACTAGGGAGGAGTTTAATTAGGGAGGCTAGGGATTTATATACTAATAGGAACCTAGTAAGGCAGACCTTCCTACTAACTAGCGGCAGTCTAGCGCCCCTTTAGCGAAACCTACTACCTACGCTTCGAAAGTCTCTACTCCTAGTAGAGTACTCCCGAACGTTAACTCCTAGCAGCTTAGTACCCCTAAGAAACAGCCTCCTTAGCTATCTTCTTCAAAGCAGCCTGCGAACCCTATAGCTAATCCGAATAAGCGACAGACCCGCTAGGATATACGGGCTAAGGCGACGCGGACCTAGGCTCTTATCGACTAATTTAACTAGTAGGGGCGAGGAGGCAATTATAGCGGCTAGGGCCGTAAAGGTAACTATAGTAGACTAGCGACTCGTAGTAGAAAGAAATAAGTAATAAGGTATAGTAGCTAGCTAGCTAGGATACCGTTATAGGATAGTTAGTTTGGTTTTCTTACGTGTTTGAGGTTTTTTAGTCCGGGAGGTAAGGAAGCGTTAGTCTAAGGGCAGACTTCTTAGTCCGGGAGGGAAAATGTAGTAGGGAAACCCGGCTTAGTACTAGTATATACACTTATACCCTCTCTCCCTTATTTTGTACCCCCGAACACACACAACTACCTTTATAATTAGAGACATACATACACATACACTATATAAGGAGACACAGCTACGACAATATATAGCAAGAAGGACATAGGAAATATACCTAATCTAGCTACAATGTAGCCCTCCCTACGGCCATTCTCTTCTCTTTAATATTTATAACGCCTTCCCTTCGAAGTATATAATACTACGCCGACCCCTCGCAGTTACCTAAGAGACACTAAGTACCGGGCCTATAGCATACAGTTCCCTATATATGTACCTCTACCTACGACCTACTCGTCCCGCCTATACTATATAGAGGAGGCCGCGATAGGGGCCGTAGAAGGGGCTCGTATCCCTATAATACTAACCGCTCTACTAATAATAACAATAGCTACGGCAGTCTACTAACCGGATTAAAGTACTTCAATTGTAATAGCACTAGCTATCTACTAGGCTAATGCGACAAACCTAAGGACTAGGCCCGAATTAATCGTGCTTCCGCTAAATACCGAAAGCACCTCTTAGCGGCTAACGCTACCCCTATAGGCTAACCTTCGAAAAAAGATTAGGCGTCGTACTAACTATTAGCCTTGTGCGGCGTAAAACTATCGACATTGTACTAGCTATTATACGCACCTATCTTATATAGGATACGTATAGAACTAACTATTAAACTAAGGTTATACTAGATCTAGGAAATTTAGTTAGTGCCCTTATTAATTACCGCCTAGCTAAGTAATTAGACCTCCGACAATTGCCTAGAACTAACCTACTAACCCTTGCTTAGTTTAATAACGCTCGGCACTTGACCTATAGAGCCTACTATATTCACATAGTTCTAAGGAACGACCTCGGCAACGAGCGCTTACTAGACTTTACTACCTACAAAGTAGATATAGACAACCTATATAAGGGAGCTACTATTGTTATTAGCAACCCTATTCTTAAGCACTATACTGTCGCTATAGACTTAGGCAGTTAACAATAGCGATTTAGAATCGCTAGGAAAGAGGATATTAAGTATATCGACGTTAGCGAGTGCCCTAACGATATTAGGGTCCTGTTTATTAGCAACCTAACACCTGCCTTAGCGGATCCGATAGCTAACCTTCTCGGTAGAGAAGACGATAAACCTGTGCCCCCTAATAGTATAGACCCTAAACAGCTTGCTCGCATACCTTAGCCTATTCGAGAAACCTATATTAATGTATTTAAACACTACCTAGCATCGACATTGCCTATGTTTAAAGAGACTGATTATAAGATTAATATTATAGAGGATAAGGAGGTCCCCTTTAGGCCCCTCTACAACCTTAGTAAACGAGAACTTACTATATTGCGTAAGTACCTAGATAAGAACCTAGCTAATAGTCGAATTTAGTATAGCAACAGCCCTACTAGTGCACTAATCCTGTTTATTCCTAAGAAGGATAGTAGCCTGCGTTTGTGTATTAATTACAAAGGACTCAATACTGTTACTATTAAAGACCGCTATCTACTTCCGCTTATTAATAAGACCCTCGATCGCCTTTCTAGCGCCTACTTCTATACTATATTAGATATTAAGGACGCCTATTACCGCATTCGCATTCGTAAGGGTAATAAATAGAAGACAGCCTTCTGCACTCGCTATAGCTAT
Organism: Pseudocercospora fijiensis CIRAD86; assembly: GCF_000340215.1. Lineage (NCBI taxonomy): Eukaryota > Fungi > Ascomycota > Dothideomycetes > Mycosphaerellales > Mycosphaerellaceae > Pseudocercospora > Pseudocercospora fijiensis. The sequence goes on from NW_006921537.1 coordinate 4,620,654, forward strand.
TTTAAGTACTTAGTTATACTATTTGGCCTAGCTAATACCCCCGTAACATTCTAGTCCTACATTAATCGGGCCCTATTAGGCCTATTAGACTACCTCTATATAGTCTATCTAGACGATATCTTAGTCTATACGCACTTACCTAACATTGCGGAATATTAGGCCGCTATACGTAAGGTGCTCGACCGCCTACGGGCCTATAGCTTGTATTGCAAGCCTTCTAAGTGTACCTTCGCTACTAAAGAGGTGCCCTTCCTTAGCTTCCTCGTATTAACTAATAGTGTTAAGGCTAATCCTAATCGGATTACGACTATTACTAAGTAGCTAACGCCTACTAGTATTAAGGAGTTTTAATCGTTCCTCGGCTTCGCTAATTTCTATCGTCGCTTTATTAGGAGCTATTCGCGGCATATAATGCCCCTAACTAAGCTTACTAAAACTAAGGCCAATCTATCTAGAGAGTTCAAATAGACTAATAGAGCATAAGCCGCTTTTAACGGTTTAAAGAAGCGCTTTACTAAAGTCCCCTTATTATACTATTTTATACTAAGTAAACAGATCCGGATTAAGACTAACGCTTTGCAGTTCGCTATATCGGCTATTATGTTACAGCAATCAGCTAATAACTATTACTAGCACCCGATTGCCTTCTTTTTATAGAAGATAATCGATATAGAACGTCGATATAAGACCTACGAGTAGGAGCTCTTAGCTATTGTCGAGGCCTTTAAGTATTAGAGGCACTACCTCGATAGGGCTTAATATACAATATAGGTCTATATAGACTATAACAACCTCCGTAGCATTACTAAGGTTATAAGGGTTATAGGTCGATAGGCTAGATAGGCCGTCTACCTCGCCGGGTTCGATTTTAATATATTATATCGGCTAGGTGTAAGTAACCCTACTAATAGCCTATCGAGGCGGCCTAATTACGATAGCGAGACCTAATATATTAATTCTTTGTTTCTAACCCTATAGTATAAGATTGCTATAGCCCGTATTGTTAATAAGCAAGCGTAGGATAAGCGGACTTCCGGACCCCGCGGCGGTAACAAATACTATAGCGGAGTTGTCGTTCTTCTAGTATGCGTTAGAAAGGACGTAGATCGCTCGAGCTATAATAACTCGATTGAAGATATTGCTATCTATAGTAATAGCCTATATAGCGACAGCACTATAGAAGAGGTTATAGTAGTTCCGGCTACTAGTACTATTAGATATATATAATACGTAGAGGCTATTCCCTTGCGACCGAAGCCTTCTACTACGACTAAGCCTTCTACTACGACCGAAGCTACGCATTAACGCATTAACGCATTAACGTAGCTAGATAGCTAGATAGCTAGAACAAGGTATACTAAGTAGCCTATATCGAAAACTGCGCAAGGATTAGACTACTATTAATATAGTAGGAAGCGAAAATGGTAGCGAACAATCAGAGACGAAGGGAAGATAGTTAAGAAGGAAGGGAGGACGAATAGAAAGCACTATATACTAGGGCAGAGGAGGTGCTAAAGGCGGAAGATAGAAGAACCCCTAAGAGGGTATATAGGATAATGATCTTAGAACTCCTTAGAGGACTAAAAGCAATCTATAACTAGGCGAGCTACGTAATTATAAAGGTAGCTAATACAGTCGTAGCAAAGATTACGAAGAAACAATAGGAGACAAGCCTAAACTACCGCACCTAAGTAGCAGTAGCTAGTTAGGAGGCGCTAAAACCCCCGAGGACAGTAGTTAGAGTCTACATTACGGACCTATAGGAGTAAAAGGAAATCTAAGGACTTATAGGGAAAGAGATTGTAGAAAGAATTGCAGTTAAAGAGGTAATTAGGGCTAAGAACGAAGGTAAAGGGGTAATTAAGCTGTTTATAGCATAAGAGCAGGACAAAAAGAAGCTAGAAACACAAAAAGAATAGACAACTAAGATAAGGAAAACAGCAAAGGTCTCCTAATAGCAATTTATAATTATAGCCTATAGTATAACAAGAAGCTTTAAGGAAGAATAGGATATTAAGAGCCTATAGAAACAAAACTAAGCTATATACCTAGGCCTAAAGATTACAAAAGTAGTATAGATTAAAAGGAAAATCGAAGAGACTAAGAAGCAGTCCTCCCTAATTATCTAGGTAGGGAGTATAGAGCAAGCTAATATAGTGCTAGACTAGGGGTTATTCTAGGACTTTAAAAGATTAGAAACAGAGATATATAGAAGCAACTATAGGATAATGCAGTGCTTCAAATATTAATATTATAGACACTTAGCAGCTAAGTGCATAAAGATAACTAATACCTGCTCCTATTATATAGGGGATTACTAGGTTAAAGAATGCAAAGCATACAAGGGAGAAGCAAGATATATATACTATACTAAAAGACACCCCTCTTAGGCGAAGGAATGCCTAGTAAGAATATAGGCAGCTAGGAAGGTAAAGGAAGCTAGAATCAATATACTAAAAAGATATATAATAAGCTAGGGCGGCTAGGTATAGAAGCAACCTAGCTAAGTGCTATAAAAGAGGTCTAGGCAAGATAATAGGTTCATATTCAGGGCCTTACTAGCATAAGAGAGTTACTAGCAACTAGGGAGACTAAGATACCTTAACATTGTAGGAAAGGAAGTAGGGTAGACAAAGCTTAGTCAAATATTAGTCTAAAGTAAGGGAAGACTAAAGGAAAACTTATAGGGAAATGATATAGATAAAACCTAATAAACATTGCAACATTACTAAACATTATACAGTACAATATTAACAAGAGCAAAGACAAGGTATAGAGGAGCTTCCTTTAAGCACTAAACCTAAAAGAACATTATATTATTACAATCTAAGAGCCCTAGCTCAACCTATATATAAAGAGACTAGCAATAGTTAAAGACTTAAGATACTACCTAATTATCTACAACTAGGGAGCCCTAAGGATATACATCTACATTAGCAAGGAGATAGATACAGAAACCTAGCAGGCTATACTATAGGAGGATAGGGACCTAATATTAGTTTAAGTAGAGACATCCTAAGGTACACTCTAAGTCTACTATATATACAACCCACTACTAGACTTAAGAAGCAGTACCTAACTAAAAACCCTAGAAAGACTACCTAGAGTTATCTAGGGGAACGCCTACTAAATCCTACTTAGGGATTTCAACCTCCACTACCCCCTCTAAGGCTTAGACTTTACCCTAGCTTACTACTTCCTAGTAGGAAGACTAATTAACATATTAGAGAGGGAAGGAATAGAGATTGTTACCCTAAAGGGACTAATTACTTAGGAGGCAAGAGGAAGCAGTAGCACACTAGACCTATACTTTACATTATATTAGATTAGGAATAGGATTATAAGATACAGGATTAACTAGGAACTAGAAGAATTATTAGACTACTTCTTAGTATAGATTAAGCTAAATATCTAAGCTAATTAGGAAAAGGAACTAGAGGAGAAGCTTAACTAGAAAGGTGCCTAATAGGGTAGGATTAGGGAGGAACTAGAAAGGGACCTAAAACTAGAGGAACTCTTAATAAAGCACCTACTAAGGCTAGAGGACATTAATAAGGCAGTAGAAGAACTAATAGGAATCCTAAAACAGGTAGCTAGAAAGCATACCCTAGTAAAGAAACATTCACTATACTAGCAACTATACTAGACTAGTAAATATATAAGGAAGGTTAAAGCAGTAAGGAAGGCTAGGAGGTAGTAAATATAAACCTATACCTAGGAAGCATAGGACAACTATAATAAAGCCTACTAGGAAAAGAAGATCTAGATTAAGAAAGATAAGATATAAGAATAGAGATCTATAATAGGAATAATTATAAAGAAACTAGAGGAGATATAGAGGATAGCTAAATAGGCAAGGAGACCTAAACAGGACAAGGATATGCTACTACAATTCCCGGACATTATAGACCAATAAGGACAAATGCAGACTATAATAGAAGGGAAAGCAAGAGCCTTAGGCTAATACTTCTTCTATAGAAAAGTACAAGTAGACCTATTAGACATAAAGGAGAAAGAATAAGAGACTCTACTACTAAGTATACTAAGAGACACCTAGGTTAAACCTAAAACTATTAAAAGGATCCTAAAGAAAATTCTAGGCAATAAGGCACTAGGAGAAGACAAGATCTATAACAAACTTCTAAAAGCATATAGGAAAGGGCTAGCCCTAGCACTAGCCAATATCTTTTTATAAAGCCTAGTACTAGGACACTACCTAAGACTATTTAGGAAGTCCCTAATAGTAGTGCTAAGGAAGCCCTAGAAGGAAGACTATATATAGCTTAAGGCCTATAGACTAATAGCCCTACTTAATATAATAGGCAAGGTACTAGAAAAAATTGTCGCTAAAAGGCTAACAACCTTTACCGAGGAAAGGAATATCCTTCCTAAAGGCTAGATAGGAGGAAGAAAGAAGAGGTTAATACTAATAGCTATAGAACTAATTATAGAACAGATTAAGCATATCTAGTACTATAGTTAAAACTAGGTAGCAACCCTCCTCTCCCTTAATATCTTAGGAGCCTTTAACAATATCTCCTATAAAAGGCTCCTATATATACTCAAATAGAAAGCTATACTAAACTAGATAGTCTAATTTATCCAGTCCTTCCTATAGGAAAGATTAATACAGCTTATTCTAGGCAAATTCAAATTAGACCTAATACTAACTAAAAAGGGAATCCCCTAAGGATTAATACTCTCCCTAATCCTCTTCCTTATCTTTATAGTAGACCTACTCCTACTCCTAAAATTAAAAAACATATTAGCATTAGGGTTTATAGATGACACAAACATCCTAGCCTAGTCTAAGACAATAGAAACCAACTATAAGATCCTAGAAGAGAAGCACTAAAAGTATAAAAAATAGGCAAGGAGGTATAGAGCAAAATTCGCCTTAGAAAAGTACTAGCTTATCTACTTTAGTAAGGCTAAATCAACTTATAATATAAAGCAATCAATCACTATCTAAGGCTTTAAAACCTAACTATTAGCAGAGCTTAGGGTACTAGGGATCTAGCTAGATCTAAAACTGAATTAGGGACTATAAGTAAAGAAGGTAAAGTAGAGGGCAGATACTAATATACAATCTATTAATAGGCTTATAGCCTCTATATAGGGGGCTATATTCGAGAAAGCCAAAGTTATATACAAAGCAATTGTTAAGCTAGCAATACTATATAGAGCACAGATATAAACAGCCTAGGAGAAAACACTAAAGAGGATTAAGCAACTAGTTAGTAGGTCCTAAACCTAAAGCCTAAAGAAAATCCTAGGAGTATATAAAACTATACTAATAAGGGTAGTAGAAATGGAATTAGGGATCCTACTAGTTAAACAATACTTTAAGGGACTAAGACACCAATATATAGCAAAGACAATAGAATACCTAGCCTAATAGACTATCTAAAAGGCACTAGACAAGATAAAAGCCTAGTATATTAGGACTAGGAGGCGAGACAGACTATAAATAACTCCTTAGAAAGTCAAAGACCTAAAGCAATATAGAGTCTTAATAAGAGAAATGCTAGAGAAAGAGCTTTAGGGACTAAATATAAGGCTAAAGGAAGATAAGCTAAAGAGAGAGAAACAAAGCCTAGTAGAATTAATTACTAGACACCTATAGGAGCAGGAATAGAATAAAATACAAGTTAGACTAGGAACCCTAAAGGCACTAATCAAATTTGATCAACATAACTACTAGCTCTATAAGGACCTAAATAGGGCCGAAGCAAGCCTAGCTATCTAAATCAGATCTAAACATATTAGACTTAGATCTTACCTATTTAGAAGAAACGTCCTAGGAATTGAAAGTAGAGCTTGCTAATATAGCTACTAATCTTAGAACCCTAAGTATATACTGCTAGTCTGCCCTTAATAGTTAGAAGGCAGAAGTAATTAGAGACTAAAAGCAATAGAAAGGGAATACGACAAGCTAATCTAGAGCAAAGAAGACCTAAAGAGGATAGTAAAGTAGATTATTAAATAGGGATTTATATAACAATTCGTACTAGCAAGGGAAACTAAGGAGTAGATAAGAAGGAGGGAAGAAGAGGGGGAAAGAAGGGCAGGGTAGTAGGCAAGGTAGTTAGAGGGTAACAACTATAACACTAGTATACCCTAGAGGAAGGAAAACAAGGAAACGAGGAAGATTAACACTTGTAAATAGGACAGGAGGGAGGTTTTTACTAACTAAGTTGGTTTCCTACCTAAAAACAATATATAGAAACAGACCTACATAGGCCGAAAGGCACTACAACAGGCAAATGAAATATCTATCTATCTATATATAATACGTACCTCGTTAGATAGCGAGGGTGCTATTAAATAACCTTATAAATAGGGATAGTTAATCGTTTATAGATAAGCTGTTACGTACTTAGTAGAGGGACGCCTTTGCTGTCGAGCGTATTAATAGGCTTATAAGTAGGCGGGCGACCCGATCTAGTAAGAGTAATAATAATTAGTCGATCGACGACAAAGGTTACTTAAAGTTTAAGGGTAGATACTATATCCCCGCTAAACAATCGATTAGACAAGAGCTTTTAAAGAGGCACTATAATAGTAAGCTCGCTAGTTACTATAGCATAGAGAGGTCGCACGAGTTACTATCGCGTATATACTACTAGCTAAATAGTAAGCGGCATATAAAGGAGTACGTACAGACCTATGCAGTATGCTAGCGTATTAAAGCACTAAAACACCTCCTATTTAGCGAGTTGTCTTTACTTCCTGTTCCTAGGAAGCTATTTGCAGAACTTACAATAGATTTTATTATAGGCCTTCCTCCTACTAAGCGTAGGGGCAGTAAGGATGTATATAATACTATCCTTATTATAGTAGATCGATTTACTAAAGGCGCTCGATATATCCCGGCGCGGAAAGATTAGACTGCTATTAATATAGTAGAAGCGCTATAGACTAATATCTTCTATACCTATTAGGGAACCCCTAAGGGGATAGTGTCTAATCGTAGATCGACACTAATATCTTACTATTAGAGCGAGATTTGCTTATAGCTAAGACTAAAGCATCGGCTATCGACAGCCTTCTATCTATAGACTAACGGTTAAACAGAGAGGCAGAATGCTACCCTATAGTAGTACCTACGCAGTTACATTAACGAGAACCCTAACGACTAGGTTAACCTCCTATAGCCTACAGAATTCGTATACAACAATAGTGTACATTTATTAACTAAGATCTTACCCTATATAGCTATAATAGGCTAGAACGCTGCTATGCTATAAGACCTACTATCGCTCGAGGCCGAGCGTAAGGAAAGGGAAGCGCGTTAAGTACTAGAAACGCTAGCGGCAATAGAACGTGTCTAGAAGATGCGAGAAATCTATACTAAGATAGCTAAGAAGCTAATAAGGGCTTAAGAGTACTAAAAGACTTACTACGATAAGCGCTATATACTAATAACCTTTAAACAAGGCGATATAGTTATGCTAAGCACTAAGAACCTCCGTATCCGCAAACACCTATTACCTAATAGCAAAACAAGGCCTAAGCTCGTACTAAGATATATTAGCCTATTCCGCATTCGAGAGGCTAAGGGCATACAGGCCTATTAGTTATAGCTTCTGCCTTATTACACTATCTATAATACCTTCTATGTATCCCTCCTTAAGCCGTACTACCTACGCGAAGGGGATAAAGCACCTACTAAATCCGAGGACATACTAGCTAATAGCAAAGAGCTGTAGTCTATAGAACGTATCCTAAAGCATTAGACTAGACAAGGCAAGAAGGAGTACCTCCTAAGATAGCAAGGCTATTTGTCTAAATAGGACTCGTAGGAGGTTAAAGATTCCTTTAAGGATATAGCTAAGTTGTTAGATAAGTATTAGACTAGTATAAAGAACAAGAAGAAGGCTAAGGGCCTATAATGTCGCCTAGGAATAATGCTACCCCCGGGGTGCTATTAGCTAACTAATTAGAGGCAAGCAATTGTTAGCAACAAAGGATAATAAGACTACACTAGGCGCGCTACGACGCGTTAACTAATTGCCTACTCTTTTAAGGACTCTACCTCTTTACTAACGCGCCCTATAGGTCCCCCTCTTATTCCCTCCTTCTATCGAGGCCTCGAGGCCTAGGCGATTAGCGAGGACGACGCGCGCGCGCGTAAATAGTAATAATAATAATAATAACGGCGTCGCGCCTGTACTAAAGGGCGGTACGGCCGGCGCGGCTATATTAGTAATAGTATTGCGGGGTGTATTACTATTCGAAGAAGGAAGACGACGCGACTATATCGGTAACGGTGTTGCTAATGTTATTATTAGTCAAAGAAGGAAACCGGAAGCAAGGTAAAGTTAGCGCTAAGACGGCTAGCGCCGCTATTGTTAACATTACCTAGTCGCTACTATTATTAACCTTACCTATATTAAAACTTTAAGGCCGAGTTAAAACTTTAAGCCGCCTAAAAGATTAAGCGACTAATAGACTAGCTAAAAGCAAAAACTATAGAGCTAAGCTAGCTAGGGTCGATCTTGCGGACAATAGGTTACTCCTCGATCTATCTAACCCTTTAAGCGAGGCGAACCTCTACTACTATACTTATAATAGCCTTTACTTATAGAAACTAGACGAGCTGTGTTTTTTAAAAGATAAGATAAGATTAACAATTAAAGGCTACTAAACCTAACTAATTAGGGCTAGTGAAACTACGATAGTAAATAATAGTCCTCGTAATAATAAGAATAATAACCCTCGGAAGCGGACAAACCCTCGGAAGCGGACATTGCTAGGTCTTTTAGAGTAGACGCAAAGAACTCGGAACGATATTACTTAGAGCGGAGGCAGTGCTATAATACCTCGTACGTCTACCTATTATAGTAGGGAAGACGCGCCCGTATTATAATTAGTCGATAGCCCTTAATTCTTATAGCTCTATATCCCTTCACTTTATTATATACAAGGATAGCGCAGTTAGAGTTGTATATTGTATTATGTTAGGGGTGAGGTTTAATATAGTTACATAATCGGTAGTTGCGTGTTTAATTTAGCGCGGATCGAGTAGCTTATTAGACCTACTAAGTTAGTAGCGATAGAGATTAGAACAAAGACCGGCTACGAGGGCGCGGCCTTTAGAAGGGAAGCGTATATTAGGACTAAAGAGGTTACACGCAATTGGCATATAACTAGGCTCGAGTAAAGCTAGGGTCTTAGTGCCTTAGGTAGGGCTTAGCGCTTAGCGTTAGGCCAACTTGCCTGCCTTCCTCCCTCTCCTCTTAGATCTCTATCGAATACTATACTAATTTACTACTACCCTATCTACCTACTAACATAACCCTTCTTATACTAAACTTAAGGACTGTACTGTATTTAATAGCTCTCGTCGAAAGTAATATAACGACTATATTCGTAACTATAAGCTTAACTAGCGTAATGTACCGAGAGCGCTGCTAGATAACTATTCCTTAGTCGTCTATACTATACAATGCATTAGTAGGGACCTGAAGCGCACCTAGGATAACTATTTCGACTCCCTTAATAACTAGACCGCTATTTAGTAGCAAACCTATAAAACTATTATACTAGACACCCTTAGAAACCCTATACTAAGGCAACAACACGCTTAGGACTAGTACCTTCGAGCTAAATAAAAGACTAATTAATCGGCTCGCTTGTTTAAGGCCTGCCTAAAGACCCTCGAAGACGACCTTCCGGCTAAGACTAATTCTATATAGATCTCGGAAATATGCCTAAAGCTTAGATAGGAGCTTATCCTTAAATTAGATCGTCGCCGTATATTTCAATAGGCTAATCTAATACGTATTTAATTTATAGTCGAAGTAGAAACAGCTAAACGAGCTATTTAGCTCTAATAACGACTAGAATCGAGGATCCGACTAGCTAGTACTAACCGTAGTAACCGTAGCCGCGGAGGAAACTAAGGTTCCTACTAAAACAATAGTACTAACAATAGGAATAGTAACAATAACTATAGAAGAGGCTATAGCCGGCGACTATATAGAGGGAGCCGCGATAGGGGCCGTAGAAGGGGCTCGTATCCCTATAATACTAATCGCTTAACTAATAATAGCAGTAATAGCGGCTATAGCAATCCCCTAACCGGGTTGAAATGCTTTAACTATAATAGCACTAGCTATCTACTAGGCTAATACGACAAACCTAAGGATTAGGCCCGAATCGACCGTACTACCGCTAAGCACCGAAAACACCTCTTAGTAGCTAACGCTACCACTATAGGCTAACCCTCGAAAAAAGAATAAGCGCCGTACTAACTATTAGCCTTATACGGCGTAAAACTATCGACATTATACTAGCTATTATACGCACCTGCCTTATATAAGATACCTAGGGCACTAATTACAAAACTATAGTTACGCTAGATCTAGGAAATTTAGTTAGTGCCCTTATTAGCTATCGCCTAGCTAAGCAATTAGACCTTCGATAATTAAATAGGGCTAACCTACTAACCCTTGCTTAGTTTAATAACGCTCGGCACTTAACCTATAGAGCCTACTATATTCCTATAGTTCTAAAGGACGACCTCGGCAATAAGCGCTTACTAGATTTCACTACCTACGCTATAGATATAGACAGCCTTCTATCCGATATTATTATTAGCAATCCTATCCTTAAGTACTACGCTATAGCTATAGACTTAGGCCTCTAATAGTAGCGGTTTAGAATCGCTAGGAAGGAGGATATTAAACATATCGACGTTAGCGAGTGCCCTAACGATATTAGGGTCTTATTTATTAGTAACCTAACCTTAGCTAACCCGACTGCTAACCTACTTAGTAGTAATAACGATAAACCTATGCCCCCTAATAGCATGGACCCTAATTAGCTTGCTCGTATACTATAGCCTATTTAAGAAACTTATATTAATATATTTAAATACTGCCTAGTATCGACACTACCTGTATTTAAAGAGACGGACTGTAAGATCGATATTGTATAGGGTAAGGAGGTTCCTTTTAGGCCCCTCTACAACCTTAGTAAACGAGAGCTTGCTGTATTACGTAAGTACCTGGATAAGAACCTAGCTAATAGTCGAATTTAGTATAGCAATAGCCCTGCTAGTATACCTATCCTATTCGTACTAAAGAAGGATAGTAGCCTACGCCTATATATCGATTATCGTAGGCTTGATACTATTGCTATTAGGGACCGCTATCTACTTCCGCTTATTAACGAGACCCTCGATCGCCTTTCTAGCGCTTACTTCTATACTATATTAGACATTAAGGACGCCTATTACCGCATTCGTATTCGTAAGGGCGATAAATAGAAGACAGCCTTCCGTACTCGCTATAGCTATTTCGAGTATTTAGTTATACTATTTAGGCTAGCTAATGCCCCTACAACATTCTAGTCCTGTATTAGTCGGGCCTTATTAGGCCTACTAGACTACCTCTATATAGTTTACCTAGATAACATCCTAGTTTATACCTATTTACCTAATATTATAGAGTACTAGGCTATAGTACGTAAGGTACTCGACCGCCTACGGGCCTATAGACTATATTGCAAGCCCTCTAAATGCACCTTCGCCACTAAAGAGGTGCCCTTCCTTAGCTTCCTCGTATCGACTAAGGGTATTAAGGCTAACCCTAACCGTATTTAGACTATTACTAGATAGCCTATTCCTACGTTAATTAAGGAGCTATAGTCGTTCCTTAGCTTCGCTAATTTCTACCGCCGCTTTATTAAAGGCTATTCGCGGCACGTAATGCCTCTAACTAAGCTTACTAAAACTAAGGCTAACCTAACTAGAGAGTTTAAATAGACTAACAAGGCTTGAGCCGCTTTTAACGGTTTAAAGTAACGCTTTACTAAAGTCCCCTTATTATACTATTTCGTACTAAGTAGGCAGATCCGTATTAAGACTAACGCTTTGTAGTTCGCTATATTATCTATTATGTTATAATAGGCTAATAACAATTACTAGCACCTAATTGCCTTCTTTTTACGAAAGATAATCGATATAGAACGTCGATACGAGACCTACGAGCAAGACCTCTTAGCAATCGTAGAGGCCTTTAAGTACTAGCGCTATTATCTCGATAGTGCTTAGCACCCTATTTAGGTCTATATAGACTATAACAACCTGCGTAGGATTACTAAGGTTATACGGGTTATAGGTCGATAGGCTAGATAGGCCGTCTACCTCCCTAGGTTCGATTTTAATATATTATACCGGCTAGGCGTAAGTAACCCTACTAATAGCCTATCGAGGCGACCTAATTACGATAGCGAGACCTAATCTATTAATTCTTTGTTTCTAACCCTATAGTATAAGATTGCTATAGCCCGTATTGTTAATAAGCAAGCGTAGGATAAGCGGCTTACCGGACTCCGCGACGGCTTAAAGTATATTAATACTCTTTCTATATTAATAGTACGTATTAAGGCAAGGGCTAACGACACTAATAGGAAGAGCTATAATAACTCCCTAGTCGACATCGCTATATATAGTAATAGCGATAAAAGTACTACTATAGTTAATCTAGCTACTAGTACTATTAGATATATATAATATATACCTCGTTTAATAGCGAGGGTACTATTAAATAACCTTGCAAATAGGGATAGTTAATCGTTTATAGATAAGCTATTACGTACTTAGTAGAGGGACGCCTTTGCTACTAAACGTATTAATAGGCTTATAAGTAGACGAAAGACTCGATCTAGTAAGAGTAACAATTAGTCGATCGACGATAAGGGTTACTTAAAGTTTAAAGGCAGATACTATGTCTCCGCTAAACAATTAACTAGATAAGAGCTTTTAAAGAGGTACTATAATAGTAAGCTCGCTAGTTACTATAGTATAGAGAGGTCGTACGAGCTACTATCGCGTATATACTACTAGCTAAATAGTAAGCGGCATATAAAGGAATATATACAGACCTATATAGTATACTAGCGAGTTAAGGTACCTAAGCACTTACTATTCGGGCAGTTGTCTTTACTTCCTGTTCTAAAGAAACTATTTGTAGAGCTTATAATAGACTTTATTATAGGCCTTCCGCCTGCTAAGCGTAGGGGTAGCAAGGACGTCTTTAATGCTATTCTTATTATAGTAGATCGGTTTACTAAAGGTGCTCGTTATATCCCTACTCGGAAGGATTAGACTACTATTAATATAGCTAAAGCCCTATAGAACAACATCTTCTATAGCTATTAGGGAACCCCTAAAGGGATAGTCTCTAACTAAGGCTCGATATTTACAACTTATTATTAGAGTAAGATATGCCTATAGCTAAGACTTAAGCATCGGCTATCTATAGCCTTCTATCTATAAACAGATAGCTAAACGGAGAGGCAAAATACTACCCTATAGCAGTACCTACGTACTAGTTACATTAATAAGAACCCCGAGGATTAGGTTAACCTCCTATAACTAGCTAAATTCGTATATAATAATAGTATCTACTTATTAACTAAGGTATTACTATATATAGCTATAATAGGCTAGAACGCTGCTATGCTATAAGACCCCCTATCGCTCGAGGCCGAGCGTAAGGAAAGGGAAGCGGGTTAACCTAAGATACTAGCGGCTATTAAGAGGGTTTAAAAGATACGAGAGATTTACGCTAAGATAGCTAGCAAACTAGCAAAGGCCTAGGCCTATTAGAAGGTCTACTATAATAAACACTATACACTAATAACCTTTAAGCAAGGCGATATAGTTATACTAAGCACTAAGAACCTCCGTATCCGCAAATACCTATTACCTAATAGTAAAACAAGGCCTAAGCTCGCGCTAAGATATATTAGCCTATTCCGTATTCGAGAAGTTAAGAGCTCCTCCGTATAGGCCTATTAGTTATAGCTTCCCCCTTATTATACTATCTATAATACCTTCTATATATCCCTCCTTAAACTATACTATTAGCGCGAAGGCGATAAAGCGCCTACCGAGTTAGAAGAAGTCTTAGCCGATAGTAAAGAGCTATAGTCTATAGAATGTATCCTAAAGTACCGAACTAGGCGGGGCAAGAAGGAGTACCTATTAAGATAGTAAGGCTATTTACCTAAATAGGACTCGTAGGAAGCTAAAGCCTCTTTTAAAGACATAGCTAAGTTATTAGATAAGTATTAGACTAGTGTAAAGAACAAGAAGAAGGCTAAGGGCCTATAATGTCGCTAGAACCGCTAGAGAGACCTAGGAACAATGCTACCCCCGGGGTGCTATTAGCTAACTAATTAGAGGCTAGCAAACTAGGACAATAAGACTATACTACTATAGTAGACGCGTACCGAGCATTAATAAACGCGCTATAACGCGTTAACTAATCGCCTGCTCTTTTAAGGATTTTACCTCTTCGCTAACGCAATAAGGCCCTTCTTTTAGTATTTAGGTCCCCTTTTATTCCTTTATTCTATCGAGGCCTTAAGGCCTAGGCGATCGACGAGGGCGACGCGCGTACGCGTAAATAGTAATAATAATAATAACGACGGCGTCGCGCTTATATAAAAGGACGGCGCGGCTATATTAGTAATAGTATTATAGAGTGTATTATTAGTCGAAGAAGGAAATCGGAAGCAAGGTAAAGTTAGCGCTAAGACGGCTAGCGCCGCTATTATCGATATTACCTACTATTATCGCTACGCCTATAAGAATAACCTTACCTATACTATAGCCTAAGGCTAAGATACTAGGTTAAAAAGGGCTAAGCCGTTCGAAGGGCTTAGGGACTAAAAAGGTTAAACGATTAATAGACTAACTAAGGGCAAAAATATAGAGCTAAGCTAGCTAAGGTCGATCTTACGGATAATAGATTACTCCTCGATCTTTCCGACTCTTTAAGCGAAGCGAACCTTAACTATTATACTTATAATAGCCTTTATCTATAGAAACTAGACGAACTACGTTATTAAAAATAAGATTAATAATTGAAGGCTACTAAACCTAACTAATTAGGGCTAGCGAAACTACGATAGTAAATAATAGCCCTTGTAATAACAAGAACAACCCTCGGAGCGGATATTACTAGGTCTTTTAGAGGAGACAGAAAGAACTCGGTAACCCTAACCCTAACCCTAACCCTTTCTTTATACTTTTCTAGACTAATAAGGTTATAGACTGCCTTATCGAGTATAGTAACGAGTATACTAGTAATAAGCCGTAGTTTAAGAAGAATAATAAGATTATTATTTTTAGCTATAATTAGAAGCTAGTAGACAAGCTAGTAATATAGATCTTTATTAGATTAATTCTCTATATATCCCTAATCTAGATATCTAATAAGGCCGATTACTAGCGCGAAGATAGATACTAGCTAAGGTATAGTATTACTAACTATATAAAGGAGTAAAACTAGGATTATTAATAGTAGCGAACAATTAGAGACGAAGGGAAGATAGTTAAGAAGGAAGGGAGGACGAATAGAAAGCACTATATACTAGGGTAGAGGAGGTGCTAAAGGCGGAAGATAGAAGAACCCCTAAGAGGGCATATAGGATAATAATCTTAGAACTCCTTAGAGGACTAAAAGCAATCCACAACTAGGTAAGCTACGTAATTACAAAGGTAGCTAATATAGTCGTAGCAAAGATTACGAAGAAACAATAGGAGACAAGCCTAAACTACCGCACCTAGGTAGCAGTAGCTAGTTAGGAGGCGCTAAAACCCCCGAGGACAGTAGTTAGAGTCTACATTACGGACCTATAGGAGCAAAAGGAAATCTAAGGACTTATAGGGAAAGAGATTGTAGAAAGAATTGCAGTTAAAGAGGTAATTAGGGCTAGGAACGAAGGTAAAGGGGTAATTAAGCTGTTTATAGCATAAGAGCAGGACAAAAAGAAGCTAGAAACATAAAAAGAATAGATAACTAAGATAGGGAAAACAGTAAAGGTCTCCTAACAGCAATTTATAATTATAGCCTATAGTATAATAAGAAGCTTTAAGGAAGAACAGGATATTAAGAGCCTATAGAGACAAAACTAAGCTATATACCTAGGCCTAAAGATTACAAAAGTGGTATAGATTAAAAGGAAAATCGAAGAGACTAAGAAGCAGTCTTCCCTAATTATCTAGGTAGGGAGTGCAGAGCAAGCTAATATAGTGCTAGACTAGGGGTTGTTCTAGGACTTTAAAAGATTAGAAACAGAGATATATAGAAGCAACTATAGGATAATGCAGTGCTTCAAATGTTAATACTATAGACACTTAGCAGCTAAGTATATAAAGATAACCAACACCTACTCCTATTATATAGGGGATTACTAGGTTAAAGAATACAAAGCATATAAGGGAGAAGCAAGATATATATACTATACTAAAAGACACCCCTCTTAGGCGAAGGAATGCCTAGTAAGAATATAGGCAGCTAGGAAGGCAAAGGAAGCTAGAATCAATATACTAAAAAGATATATAACAAGCTAGGGCAACTAGGTATAGAAGCAACCTAGCTAAGTGCTACAAAAGAGGTCTAGGTAAGATAATAGGTTCACATTTAGGGCCTTACTAGCATAAAAGAGTCACTAGCAACTAGGAAGACTAAGATACCTTAATATTATAGGAAAGGAAGTAGGGCAGACAAAGCTTAGTTAAATGTTAGTCTAAAGTAAGGGAAGAATAAAGGAAAACTTATAGGGAAATAATATAGATAAAACCTAATAAACATTGTAACATTACTAAACATTATATAGTACAATGTCAACAAGAGTAAAGACAAGGTATAGAGGAGCTTCCTTTAAGTACTAAACCTAAAAGAACATTATATTATTGCAATCTAAGAGCCCTAGCTTAACCTATATATAAAGAGACTAGCAACAGTCAAAGACCTAAGATACTACCTAATTATCTATAACTAGGGAGCCCTAAGGATATACATCTATATTAGCAAGGAGATAGATATAGAAACCTAGCAGGCTATACTATAGGAGGATAGGGACCTAATATTAGTTCAAGTAGAGACATCCTAAGGTATACTCTAAGTCTACTATATATACAACCTACTACTAAACTTAAGAAGTAGTACCTAACTAAAAACCCTAGAAAGACTACCTAGAGTTATCTAGGGGAACACCTACTAAATCCTACTTAGGGATTTCAACCTCTACTACCCCTTCTAGGGCTTAGACTTTACCCTAGCTTACTACTTCCTAGCAGGAAGACTAATTGATATATTAGAGAGGGAAGGAATAGAAATTGTTACCCTAAAGGGACTAATTACTTAGGAGGCAAGAGGAAGCAGCAGTATACTAGACCTATACTTTGCATTACATTAGATTAAGAATAGGATTACAAGATATAGGGTCAACTAGGAACTAGAAGAATTATTAGACTACTTCCCGGTATAGATTGAGCTAAATATCTAAGCTAATTAGGAAAGGGAACTAGAGGAGAAGCTTAACTAGAAAGGTGCCTAATAGGGTAGGATTAGGGAGGAACTAGAAAGGGACCTAAAACTAGAGGAACTCTTAATAAAGCACCTACTAAGGCTAGAGGATATTGATAAGGCAGTAGAAGAACTAATAGGAATCCTAAAACAGGTAGCTAGAAAGCATACCCTAGTAAAGAAACATTTACTATACTAGCAACTATACTAGACTAGTAAGTATATAAGGAAGGTTAAAGCAGTAAGGAAGGCTAGGAGGCAGTAGACATAAACCTATACCTAGGAAGCATAGGACAACTATAACAAAGCCTACTAGGAAAAGAAGATCTAGATTAAGAAAGACAAGATATAAGAATAGAGATCTATAATAGGAATAATTACAAAGAAACTAGAGGAGATATAGAGGATAGCTAAATAGGCAAGGAGACCTAAATAGGACAAGGATATACTACTATAATTCCCGGATATTATAGACTAATAAGGACAAATATAGACTACAATAAAAGGGAAAGTAAGAGCCCTAGGCTAACACTTCTTCTATAGAAAAGTACAAGCAGACCTATTAGATATAAAGGAGAAAGAACAAGAGACTCTACTACTAGGCATACTAAGAGACACCTAGGTTAAACCCGAAACTATTAAAAGGATCCTAAAGAAAATTCTAGGCAACAAGGCACTAGGAGAAGACAAGATCTATAATAAACTTCTAAAAGCATATAGGAAGGGGCTAGCCCTAGCACTAGCTAATATCTTTTTACAAAGCCTAGTACTAGGACACTACCTAAGACTATTTAGGAAGTCCCTAATAGTAGTGCTAAGGAAGCCCTAGAAGGAAGACTATATACAGCTTAAGGCCTATAGACTAATAGCCCTACTTAATATAATAAGCAAGGTACTAGAAAAAATTGTCGCTAAAAGGCTAACAACCTTTGCCGAGGAAAGGAATATCCTTCCTAAAGGCTAGATAGGAGGAAGAAAGAAGAGGTCAATACTAATAGCTATAGAACTAATTATAGAATAGATTAAGTATATCTAGTACTATAGTTAAAACTAGGTAGCAACCCTCCTCTCCCTTAACATCTTAAGAGCCTTTAATAATGTCTCCTATAAAAGGCTCCTATATATACTTAAACAGAAAGCTATACTAAACTAGATAGTCCAATTCATCTAGTCCTTCCTATAGGAAAGATTAACCTAGCTTATCCTAGGCAAATTCAAATCAGACCTAATACTAACTAAAAAGGGAATCCCCTAAGGATTAATACTCTCCCTAATCCTCTTCCTTATCTTTATAGCAGACCTACTCCTACTCCTAGAATTAAAAAATATATTAGCATTAGGGTTTATAGATAACACAAACATCCTAGCCTAGTCTAAGACAATAGAAACCAACTATAAGATCCTAGAAGAGAAGCACTAGGAGTATAAAAAATAGGCAAGGAGGTATAGAGCAAAATTCGCCCTAGAAAAGTACTAGCTTATC
Organism: Pseudocercospora fijiensis CIRAD86; assembly: GCF_000340215.1. Lineage (NCBI taxonomy): Eukaryota > Fungi > Ascomycota > Dothideomycetes > Mycosphaerellales > Mycosphaerellaceae > Pseudocercospora > Pseudocercospora fijiensis. The sequence continues at coordinate 4,639,470 of NW_006921537.1, forward strand.
CACTTTAGTAAGGCTAAATCAACCTATAACATAAAGCAATCAATTACTATCTAAGGCTTTAAAACCCAACTATTAGTAGAGCTTAGGGTACTAGGGATCTAGCTAGATCCAAAACTGAATTAGGGACTATAAGTAAAGAAGGTAAAGCAGAGGGCAGATGCTAATATACAATCTATTAATAGGCTTATAGCCTCTATATAGGGGGCTACATTCGAGAAAGCCAAAGTTATATATAAAGCAATTGTTAAGCTAGCAATGCTATATAGAGTATAGATATAGACAGCCTAGGAGAAAACACTAAAGAGGATTAAGCAACTAGTTAGCAGGTCCCAAACCTAAAGCCTAAAGAAAATCCTAGGAGTATATAAAACTATACTAACAAGGGTAGTAGAAATAGAATTAGGGATCCTACTAGTCAAATAATACTTCAAGGGACTAAGACACTAATATATAGCAAAGACAATAGAATACCTAGCCTAATAGACTATCCAAAAGGCACTAGACAAGATAAAAGCCTAGTGTATTAGGACTAGGAGGCGAGACAGACTATAAATAACTCCCTAGAAAGTCAAAGACCTAGAGCAATATAGAGTCTTAACAAGAGAAATGCTAGAGAAAGAGCTTTAGGGACTAAATATAAGGCTAAAGGAAGACAAGCTAAAGGGAGAGAAACAAAGCCTAGCAGAATTAATTGCTAGATACCTATAGGAGTAGGAATAGAACAAAACACAAGTTAGACTAGGAACCCTAAAGGCACTAATCAAATTTGGTTAATACAACTACTAGCTCTATAAGGACCTAAACAGGGCCGAGGCAAGCCTAGCTATCTAAATCAGATCTAAACATATTAGACTTAGATCTTACCTGTTTAGAAGAAACGTCCTAGGAATTGAAAACAGAGCTTGCTAATATAGCTACCAATCTTAGAACCCTAAGTATATACTGCTAGTCTACCCTTAATAGTTAGAAGGCAGAAGTGATTAGAGACTAAAAGCAATAGAAAGGGAATACGATAAGCTAATCTAGAGTAAGGAAGACCTAAAGAGGATAGTAAAGTAGATTATTAAATAGGGATTCGTACAACAATTCGCACTAGTAAGGGAAACTAAGGAGTAGATAAGAAGGAGGGAAGAAGAGGGGGAAAGAAGGGCAGGGTAGTAGGCAAGGTAGTTAGAGGGTAACAACTATAATACTAGTATACCCTAGAGGAAGGAAAACAAGGAAACGAGGAAGATCAACACTTATAAATAGGACAGGAGGGAGGTTTTTACTAACTAGGTTGGTTTCCTACCCAAAACAATATATAGAAACAGACCTGTATAGGCCGAAAGGCACTACAATAGGCAAATGAAATATCTATCTATCTATATAAAGGAGTAGCAATTAAGGTAGATTAAGACTACTTTATAGTACTAGAATAACGCGCTCTCGTTAAGTAGAAGAGGTTTATCTACCTATACCTAGATACTACCGCTTACTAATATATTACGTAGTAAACTCTGCGAGATTGTTATACCTAGTACTAACGTATCGATTAACGAGAGTATAGTCCGGTTTATAGGCAAATCTAGGTATATAAATATAATAAAAGGCAAGCTAACGCCTATTAGATATTATATATTCTATCTAGATAAGAATAGGTACCTATATTTCTTCTTATTCTCGAGCCCTCGGAAGGTATATAAGTAGGAGGTAGAAGATACGGATTCTATCGCTTCGACGGTCGCTTAGTATCTAGTAGTAACTCTAGAGGTTCCTACGGACGCCGAGAAGAAGGAGCGATAGAAGTAGAGCAATAAGATAAGCGTTATAAGCGCAAGAACCGTAGTCCTAGTAGTATTAGTTATAGATTAAATATAGGACTATATCTAGTATAGTAAGTAAGAAAGGAAAGTTATACTACTATAGTTAATATTAGCCGCGTAAACCGTACTACTAAGAGACTCGAAAGCCTAATTATATTGCCTATCCGTAGGCTCGCTTAGCTCAAAGCTAAGCTTACTTAGATAGGCTATTCTTCGACTAATTCTATAACTTTCTTTCCTATAGTACTTCTTCTATATTTATATAGATAATCTATTTAATAACGTACTATTATTTATAGTCTTAAGGCACGTAGGTATCGCAGCGACTAGTACTATATAATCTAGCTTACTTTCTTAGCTATAGTAAGGTAAAACCTTTAAGAAACTAGAGATACTAAAATAAGATAGTACGAGGAAGAATTCGACCTTCCTAATCCTTAATCGGAAGAGTACGTAGTTTCTCTACGATATACTAATTTATAAGGCATTCTATAGTATAGCGGAGGTTATTTAGTAGAATAGGAATCTTATTTAGTTTCTTATAACTAGTTATCGTCTATTCGAGCGATTATAATAGCTTTAAGAATACCCTCGAGCTAGACTTAACGTATATATTAATAAATATATATAAATATACTAGAACGAGTTTTACTATTAGAGGAAGGGTATTTATAGATATAGAGGCTCTCAGTATTTAGTATAACCGTATCGCCTTGTTTAAAGGTTATTAGCGTATAATACTTATTATAGTAGGTCTTTTAATAGGCCTATACTTTCTTTAACTTATAAGCTATCTTAGTATAGATTTCTCGCATCTTCTGTATACGTTCTATAGCCGCTAGTGTTTCTAATTAACTAGCTTCCCTTCCTTAGCGGCCAGTGCTCGGCCTCGAGCGGTAGTTATTATAGCATAGCTAGGTTGTAGCCTATAGTAGCGTAGTAGGGTAATACCTTAGTTAATAAATAAACAGAGTTGTTATATATAAACTCGGCTAGCTATAGGAGGTCTACCTATTTATTAGGGTCTTCGTTAATATAGCTACGTAAGTACTACTATAGGGTAGCATTCTATCTTTTAGTTTAACTATCGGTCTAAAGATAGAAGGCTATCGATAGCCGATGCTTTAGTCTTAGGTATAGGCATACCTCGCTCTAGTAGTGCAATATAAAGATCGAGCTACGGTCTAATACTAGCCCTTTAGGTATACCCTAATAGGTATAGAAGATATTGTTCTGTAGCGCTTCTACTAGGTTAACTAATAACTAATCCTTTCTAGTAGGAATAAGGCCCTCTAGTAAATAGTATATATGTTTATATATTACTAGTGTAATGTTCCTTTATATTCCGCTTACTATTTAGCTAGTAGTATATACGCAATAGTAGCTCGTACGACCTCCCTATACTATAGCAACTAGCAAGCTTACTATTATAGTATTACTTAAGAATTTCCTATCTAACTAATTGCCTAGCGGCTATATATAAGCGGCCCTTATAGCGTAGGTATCTAGTACTATCGACTAACTAGTTATTACTCTTACTAGATCGAGTCTCGCGTCTACTTATAAGCCGAGTAAGGCGGGTAATAGTAAAGGCGTCCCTCTACTAAGTACGTAGTAGCTTACTTATAAAGGCTTAACCGCTACCTTATATAAGGTCGCTTAATAGTACCCTCGCTATCTTACGTAGTACGTACTATATATATCTAGTAGTACTATTAGCCGGATGAACTGTATTAGTGCTGTCGCCGCTATTACTATAAATAGCGACGCTAATTATAGAATCCCTATAGTCTATACTTTACCGTGTTTGTTCTTTACGCGCACAATTAATATAGTAGAAATACCCTTATATTATATACGGATAATACGATCGCGGTATCCGGAGGTCCGCTTATCCTACTATAACTATATAGTAATATCTATAGTAATCTTATAATATAGGGTAGGAAACAATACATTAATAGACTAGATTTCGCTATCGTAATTAGGTCGTCTCGATAGACTATTAGTAGGGCTGCTTACGCCTAGCCGATATAGAATATCGAAATCGTACCTAGCGAGGTAGACGGCCTATCTAGTCTATAACCCCTATAACCCTAGTAACCCTAGTAATTCTACGAAGATTGTTATAGTCCGTATAGACCTAAATAGTATAATATATACCGTTAAGATAGTGCTGCTAATACTTAAAGGCCTCTACGATTGCTAATAGCTCTTACTTATACGTCTCGTACTAGCGTTCTATATTAATTATCTTCCTTAAGAAGAAGGCAATCGGGTACTAGTAGCTATTATTACTACTGTCCTATTGTAATAGGATAGCGGATATAGCATGCTATAAAGCGTTAGTCTTAATTTTTAGCGGCTTAATTAGGTTATAATAGTATAGTAGAAGGGTAGTAGTAAACCGCTCCTTTAAGCTATTAAAAGCGGCTTGCCGCTTATACTCTATTACTCTATCTAAGCTCCCTTAAAGGATTGTTCTTAGTTTTAGTAAGCTTAGTAAGCGGTAATATATAGCGTAAATAGCCCTTAATAAATCGTCGGTAGAAGTTAGTAAAACTAAGGAACAATTAGAGTTCCTTAACCGTTATTAGTATAGGCTATTTAGTAATAGTCTTTATATAATTAGGATTAGCCTTAACGCCTTTAATAGAAACTAAGAAGCCTAAGAAGGGTACCTCCTTAGTAGCGAAGGTATATTTAGAAGGTTTGCAATATAGGCTATAGGCTCGTAGGCAGTTAAGGACCTTTCTAATAGTAGCCTAATAGTTAGCGATATTAGGTAAATAAGTGTATATTAATATATTATTAAGATAGACGATATATAGGTAGTCTAGTAGGCTAGATAAAGCCCTATTAATATAGGACTAGAATGTTGTAGTAGTATTAGCTAGCCTAAAAGGCATTACTAAGTATTTAAAACAGCTATAATAGGTACGGAATATAGTCTTCTATTCGCTACCCTTACGGATACGGATACGATAGTATACATTCTTTAAAGCTAACGTAGTATAGAAGTAGGTACCTAATAGGCGGTCTAATGTCTTATTAAGGAGCGGAAGTAGGTAGCGGTCTTTAATAGTAATAGCATTTAGTGTACGATAATTAATATATAGGCGTAGGCTACTTTCCTTCTTAAGAACAAATAGGATTAGTATACTAGTAGGACTATCGCTATATCTTATCTGCCTATTAGTAAGGTTTTTATCTAGATATTTACGAAGGATAGCTAGCTCTCTTTTACTAAGGTTATAGTAAGCTAAAAGGAACCTCCTTACCCTCTATTACTTTAATCTTATAATCTATCTCTTTTAGTAGCGGAATTATAGCGGCTAGATAGTGCTTAAATATATTAATATAGGTTTTTTGGATTAATAGAGGAATGCGCTCGAGTTAGTTAGGTTCTATACTATTAGGTAGCTCTTCCTTTTTAAGAAGGTTAGTAGTTAGGTTAGTAGCTATAAGATTGCTAATAAATAGGACCCTAGTACTACTAGGGCATTTACTAGGATTCATTAGACCCCGTAGCAGTTTGGCTTCCGAACTACTAAACGTATATAGTTTAGTTTCTTAGCGCCGAACTAGCTCCCTAGTTCCGGTTTAGTTTTTTCGAACTATATAGATTCCTAGTTTGAACTAGAGACTATATTAGTTTTACTATAAGGATACTCTTATTCGACTGCCGGCTACGATTGCCGGCTATAATAGGAACTATATTATATTTACTACGCTCTTTTACCGTTACTAGGGCGTAGTTGCCGTTACTAGGGCGTAGTTTTACTATAAGGACACTCTTATTCGACTGCCGGCTACGATTGCCGGCTATAATAGTTACTAGGTTATATTTACTACACTCTATTACCGTTGCTAGGGCGTAGTTACCGTTACTAGGGCTTAGTTGCCGTTACTAGGGCGTAGTTGCTATTACCGGGGCGTAGTTACCGTAGTTGCGAAAGCTTACCTATATAACGTTACGTAGGCGGCAACATTTAGGGCTTCGCGATATTCTTATATCTTTTAAATTCTTCCTCTATACCTATACTAACAATAACTACTATACGCTACGCCCCTACCCCTTTTCCTTATAATAGTAAAAGAGAAGCGCGCCGCGCGCTAAATAGAAGATAGAACTAAAGACCGCGAGTTTGTTTTGCCTTAGTATCTAACTAAAAAGCGTAAGACTAAAGAGGAGTACTCTACGAAGAAGAATTCCGTACGAGACCGCGAGAGAAAGGAGAAGATAGATAAGGATAAAAGAGCTAAGGATAAGAGAAGAACGGCGCGGAATAAGGTATTCTATCGATAGCTAGCGCCTATAGAAAAAAGTAAAGGTTAGAATAAGAAGACAACCTAAAAGAAGGCTAAGAGGAGGAAAGAATTACGGCTAGTTTTCGAGCGTAAAGTTCTAGTAGCGTAAGTTAATCTAGCTAGCGGCCGTAGCTAGTAGCTATAGCCGGCAGCCGTAGCCGGTAGCTATAGCCGGTATATTTTTCTTTAAAACGTTAACTAATAGTATTTAGACCTATAGCCGCTACCTCTATCGATACGACCGATAGTAATAGAGATATTTAGATAGCCGAGAATAATAATACTAGAGTTTAGGATACCGCGATAGAGCTTAATACTACGAATAAAGGAACTAAAAAAAGCGAGGAGATACTATACGTCGATCTAGTAATAGGTATAGTCTTAGGGCCTAACGCTATAGACGATAAGCGCTAGGAGTAGATCGAGTATAGTTAAAGAGACGAGATACTAGTAAAGGGCTAAGGTATAAGTCCTATTAATCTAGAAAATTATAGTTAAAGCTACTACGAAAAGCTAGTAAGGATTAGAATCGAGACTAGTCGTCTTTATATCCTCGATATAGAGTAGAAGTTTCTTTATTAGTATTAGAGCGAAGCCTTTACGTCTATAAAGGCAAAGTAGCTTGCGATTAATACGATCGAGGCTAGGTATCTAGAGACGGTAGAAGTATTACTAAAGGAGGAAGGGATATAGGTAATTATTCTATACTCGGTATATATAGCTGGCGTTCGTAGCCGGTAGATACTAATAGTTAAATAGAAAGCGTTTCTCGAGGGTAGAGTACTACTACTATATAAAATCTTTACTAAGGTAGAGAGGGCTTATATCCGGAATCTAAGCTACTAGTAGGATAGGTTAGCGTTAGAATTCTCTCAATCTCTATATAAGCCTTAAAAGGATTACCTATTTTAGCGATATAGCTTTATCTCGACTACTCCGTAGGTACCTAACGAAGCTCGAGCGCTCTTTAAGATCTTTACTAAGAAGCGGAAGGAGTTCGAAGATTAGGATTAGTTAATAGAGCTATTAGTTAGTCTTAGGTTTCGTAGTTAGACTCGGCCTAAGCATTTACTTATCGAGTATCTTATACCGAAAAAGGATAGATTAAGACTAAAAACGAGCTTAGATTCGTTAGGTATAGTAGCTTAGTTCCGTTAGTAGGAGAGAGCCGCCGTAAAGAAGGCAAAATTTAGGTAGTTAGGGTAGCTAGGAAAGAGATTCTAGTAGTTAGGCTAGCTAGAGTAGCTAGGAAAAAAAATCTAGTAGTTAGGTAGCTAGGAAACAAAAAAAAAGGTAGCTAGCTATTTACTACCTAGCTATTCCTAACGATACGATACTATAAAAGAAAGGGTGTTTCCCTATAGCTACTAGTATATATCTACTACTCCTAAGTTCTTACCTTACCGTACGAAACTTTAAAACATGCCGACCGATATTAGAAATATACTAGGCGCTATACTAGGAAAGGTAATAACGAGACGATAATCGAAATAGTCTAATATACGAGCGAGATTGCGACAACGTCGAGAGGAGGTCGTATACTTACCTTCGAGCCTATCGAGTCCTAGACGACGATTAGGGCTAGATTTATCCTCTCCGAATCCTAGTAGTAGGAATTTATTATAGGGTACTACTACCTAGTCCTTACCTTTACGGAGTCTAAGTAGAAGGTTGTTCGGAGATATAAGAATATCGAGTTTTAACCCGGAAATCTTCGAAAAGGCTAGCTAGGTATATCTTTAGAAACCCGAGTATATAGAGTAGTTTAATTAATAGGTCTATAAGATATAGTTCCCTTTATACTTACGTTTAAAGGAGTATAAACTCCGGAAGTACTCGATACGATAAGGTAGTAAAGAGCGAACGGATATATTCTAGAAGTTCTTTATAGAGGGGGTATTATACCGTTATACGACTTCTCGACTTAAAGGTTAACTAGTAATTATCTATAACTTCTACGGTTTAATCTTAAAATACCCGAAACTAGGGGATAGGAACTTATCGCCTACGAACTATCTCTATTCTAAACAGTATCGGGAATCTTAAAGAGAGAGGAGAGTTAATATAGATATAGCGTTCTAGAAAGAGGTACGTCTTCTAAAATACCGGCTATAGCTACCGGCTATAGCTACCGGCTACAGATTCTAGCTACTTTAATTAACCGTAGAGATCTAGCTAATTATTATAGGCTACGCTTAAGGAAGCTCTAGGATTAAAGGCTACCGATTTCTCCCCCGAAGACTTGAAGTAACTAGTAAACGAAATGCTAGCTATAAACGGTCTTCCGGAAGACTTCTACGAAAGGGAGTCTCTATAGAAGATATATCTATATCTTATAAACTACCCTCCCCTATTTCTCGGCGTAATAACCTAGCGTATTATATTCGAAAAGAATAAAGAGGCTACGTTAGACGATATTCGGGAGATCCTCCGTAATACTCGCCGAGTAGCTATTACTATCGATAGCTAGTTAAGCCGGACTATAAGAGCCTCCTTCCTCTCGATTATACTATACTTTATTAATTCGGATTAGAAACTCTAGGAACTTATAATCGGATTCCTTAAAATTCTAGGTTCCTATACTAGTAAGGATATAGCGAAGCTTATCTATACGGTAATAGATAGGGTTAGCGTAATAATGAAACTAATCTCGATTACTACGGATAACGCTAGTAATAATCGAACATTATATAAGGCGTTATATATACAATTTACTCGTATATATCTTTAAAATTACTAATTATATCGATAGGGTCGAGTACGTAAAGGAGATTATAAGGTCTATAATCTAGCTTAATCTTCCGAATATTGAGCTCGCTACGATTCCGGATACGTACGATAATACGTACGATAATAACGATAAAGAGGAGCCTAGTAATAGCCCTAGCCCTATTAAATCGGAGCCGACGTCGATACTAGTTATATCCTTATAGAAGTTTCCCTACCTCGCTTATATAGTTTAAATCGCGATCCGAGCCTTCTTTAAGACGCTTAAAATTGCACTATTAAACGACGACTAATAGAAGATCCTAAATAAGGATAAAGCAAAGTCGAAAGTCGAGAAACTCGTTATAGTAATAAGACGGGATAAGGTAGAGAGCCTCGCTCTCGTTTTATATTAGGTATAACTTTTGTCTATAGCCGGTACCCGTAGCCGGTAACCTAGTATAGTTCTAACTCTTTTTCTCTAGCTTCGTCGTCTAGTAATATATACGAACTCGAGCTTATAGAGATATAACCGATTCGAGGCTATTTAAAAGAACCTAATCGAGCGCCTTAAAACTAATACCTAGAATATCGTATAGAATAAGCGATAGCAAAAGCGGCCTCCTTAGCGCCTACTCCGTTTTACCTAAGACGTTAAGACCTAGTTCGATTCGACTTTCTATATAGTTATAAGGGGATATACTTTACGTATCGCTCTCGAGATCTATTAGAGTTCCGAGAGTATTAAGTAGCTTAGGCTTAGTCCCGCCGAATAGCGCTAAGTAGAGTATCTCGTCGATATTAGTAAGCATTACGCGAAGGTTACTACTACGATTAGAAGAACCCGAGGACCGACAATCTACCTTATCTTTACGTACTATAACTAGCTCTTTAACGAGCTCGACGAAACTATAGCTAAGCTAGCTAAGAAGAGCGTTCCCTAGAAAGTAGCTATAACGAAAGCTGTAGATACCTCCTATACTAAGTTATATAAATATTATAGTGCTACCTTTCAGTCGTTCGGGGATATCTATAGCGTTACGTACTTACTTAACCTAGTAGAAAAGGATATATACTAGTAGAAGCTAGAATAGAAAGGGGACGAGGAATAGCCTAAGTATTACTAGACTATTCTAGAAAAGATATTCTACGAGCGTCGGAAAGAAACTAGTCTAAATATAGCTCCTATAAAGAAAAAGAAGGTTTAGATAGCTCTAATATTATACCTGTTTCGTAGGTAGGAAATAGAGGCAGAAGAGGAAGCAACTACTAAAGTAAATAAAGAAGAGTTCGATCTCTATCGGCGCGTAGGTAAGTACTAATTTAGCGAAACCCGTAGGCTCGGAAAGAGGGCTAATAATCTCTAGATCTTACCGGTCTTCTAGACGAATTCGGAGACGATATTCTCGCTATATAGTAGCGGTTAGAGCCTAAGTTTCTAACGATAGCGTCGGTTGCTCGGGACGTCCTCGCTATACCGAGCGTAGGTATAGGCTATAAGAGGTCTTTTAGTATCGCTCGTTACTAGGGCCGCTTTAATCGAATATACTCGCCTACTACCTTCGAATCTATTATAGTATTCCGATACTATCTCCTTTACTAGAATCGCTAAGGTAGGTTACTAAAGATTATACTAAAGGACTTAATCGAGGAATTAGAAAACCTTAAGATCGAAGAAACCTAGGAGCGCGAAGAGAATACGAAATTTAGTCTAAGCGAAACCCTAATTAGCGATAACGAAGAGAAGGAGGGCGGAGGTAGAAAGCGATACCGGATTAAGAAGCGGAAACGTATATAGGCTTAGAGTAGCTTTAAGGAGACGAAGCGTTTATATAGAAGGTAACGTAGCCGGCGTATATAGCCGGTATATATCTTTAATATATTCCGAATTCCTAGAACCTAAATAGACTAGTTGCTATAGCAACCTACCCCGCTTATATACGGACTATTTCTAATTCTCTATTCGCTCTTCCTCTCCTTCTTCCCTTTCCCTATATTCTTAAAGATAAATATACCTTAAGGATTCGGCTCTTCGGGCCTTCCTAAGCTAGCTACCTCCCCTTCCTTAAGCGACTATCCTTTATACGAATCTAACGATAACCTACTAAGGCGGTTTAATAAAAGACTATTTATTCTAGAAGGTAAGAAGTATTAATATCTCCTTACGGTTATATACTTATTAATTTTCTAGGTTCTACCGATATACCCTTATCGCCTAAACGCGTAGATAAATATCTTTAGAGACTAAAGGGTAAGGGTAAAGTAAGCTAAGTATAGGGAGACCGTAGCGAGAACGAGATATCGGAAGAGTAAGACTCTCTATAGTATATACGAAGGAAGGGGATTCCTCGGAAAACAGTACTAAAAAATAAGAAGGCTTTAGGTAGATAAGAGAAGGCTAAAAAGAATAGGCGGACGAAGGCTATCGCGAAGAAAAGTTATCTTTCTATTAAAAAAAGGAAATAAGGTAGGACTCGACGATAACGAAGCGGCGCTTTAAACTAGGTACTATTACCCTTCGCTAGATCCGGCTTTTCTAAAACAAAAGAGGGACCGAGCTTTTAATTACTAAGACTCCCTTCTAGCGACTCGTCCGAGAAATTATATTAGACTTTCGGTCTAGTATACGATTTACGGCTAAAGCAATTAGTACTCTTTAGAAAGCTACGGAGGTATTTCTCGTAACCGAGCTTAAGCTTTTAAACCTCCTTGCTATCTATACGAAGCGGGTTACTCTTTAAAATAAAGATATATAGCTTCTAGCTAAAATTCGGCGTCGGTTTATAGCGGATTAGTTAGAAATTGTATTTAGTCGTTAGATTAACCTAGGAGGAGGCCTATTTTCGTATCCTTTTACCGGCTATAGGTACCGGCTATATTTCTAATTTTATCTCCGCGCCGTCTCTAAATCTAAGGTACGAAGTAGAAACCTAGCGCTCTATATTTACCCGGCTGTTATAGAGACGAGCTATATTTAGATTAGTTTCTTCGTATATCGTAACCTAGCGGGTAGTAAGCGAAAGGGCGATAGAACGTTTATAATACGTCTCTATTTAGACCTAAAATATAAAGGTCCTAAGGAGCCCTAGTATCCTAACTATAAGGAGATTCTTTAGTATTAGTACTTTAATCCTCTATACTACGAGGTAGATAGTAAGCCTACGAGAGAGAAACTTTAACGAGAAATTCTCTATAATACGTAGCGCTATTATATAGCTATAGATACGTACTAAGTCTAGTAACTCGAAGAAGAATTAAGATAGCGTATTAGCGACCGAGGAGGAGATCGATAGTATACTAGTAGAGTCGAGGTCTTATAAGCGAAGTATAAGATAATATAGGCTCCTAGTTATTTAGAGTAACGTACTATATAAATAACTAGGCGTACTACTCTTATTTACTTACGACCTATATCCTAGGATACTCTTCTCGTACTTTTTATACTCTTTTCTAATACCTTACCTATAATCGCTCCGCGATAACCGAGTAAATATAAGCTATAGGATTTCCGCTCGGTACCTTAGCCTTCGAGATACGGCGGAGTTAATTCTCTATATTACGTAGCGCTATTATATAGCGATAGATACGTACTAAGTCCGGCAACTCGAAGAAGAATTAAGATAGCGACCGAGTAGGAGATTAATAGTATATTAGTAGAGTCGAGGTCTTATAAGCGAAGTACGAGATAATATAGGCTCTTAGTCGTATAGAGTAACGTACTATAGAAATAACTAGGCGTACTACTCTTATTTACTCACGACGTATATCCTAGGATACTCTTCTCGTACTTTTTATACTCTTTTCTAATACCTTACCTATAATCGCTCCGCGATAACCGAGTAAATATAAGCTATAGGGTTTCCGCTCGGTACCTTAGCCTCCGAGATAGGGCGGAGTTGAATTTAGAGCGATAGCCGGCACTCGTAGCCGGTATATAGAGACGGTAGTAGGCCTTTTCCTACTAAATAACTAGCTTGTTTAGTATAGCCTACCTAATATTTCTTATATTTACTAGCAATAGGCCTAGGTTACTTATAAGATTACTATAGCTAGTAAAGGCATTACTGAAGAATATCTATACTATAGTAGGATACTATTATTACGCCGGCTATTTATTAAAAGAAGGCTTTCGCCTAGTACTATACTAGCTATATATACCGGCTATATTTCAAAGTTTGCCGTACCTGCCTTTTTTAGCCGTATCTACCTTCTTTCCTTACTCTAACGTTACTATAATATAGGCTTACGCGACGCTTACTCTATTATCTAGCGATACCGCGATACTACCTCTCTTACTATATTTAACCTTCGTATCGATACCTATACCTCTACGCTCTATATCTACTACCTCTATAATACCCTCGCTCCGCGCGCGCCTTTGTATACCTTTATAACGCACTTTTTTCCTTAATTCGACGACTTTTATAATACCGAGTCTACTTAACTAAGTTACGACGCCTCGTAAGAAGGGACCTACTACTTCTACGGGTCGTAATAAGACCGGAAATAGTAGAACGAGTATATTATATTAACGTAAGAAGGCTACTACTACTATCGCTAGCTCCGATACTAGAAAGGGCGTCGCGAGTAAGGCTCCGCGTAAGACAATAGCGGGTAAGGCTCTACGTAAGACGACAACTAGCGCTTCTACTACTAGTAGCAATAATCGTACGAAGCGTCGATAGCGTCTAGGAAGTAAGTCCTATTTATAGCCGGTAGCGTAGCCGGTAGCGTAGCCGGTAGCGTAGCCGGCATTCTTACTATCTTTTTACTAATCCTTCTTTAGCCGTAGTCCTCCGTAAGATTCGGAAGTATTAGAAGAGTTCTAATCTCCTAATCTATAAAGCTCCTTTCTAACGACTTATTCGCGAAATTGCCTAGGATTATAGAACGGACCTTCGCTTCTAAGCCTCCGCGATAGGCGCCCTTTAAGAGCCTATAGAAGCCTACCTAGTTCGTATCTTCGAATATATATTTCTCTTCTACCTCTTTTCGGACTATACTAATACTATTTTAGCGGTTAACCTTATAGCTATCTACGCGAAGCGTATAACGATTATAGACAAGGATTTTAAAGCACTCGATTAGATTCTAAAAGGCTAGAATATCTATATTCGAGATAGTACTAGGTAGGATAGATATTCTAGTAGGAAGGATATTCGTAGTATCGTCTATAAGCTTTTCTATATACGAAATAAGCCGCTGTTATACGGCGCTATATACCGCGCTCTAAATACTCTCTAAGTATATATATATAGTATAGTATACTTTATTAGCCGTACGGAATAGAAGTCTTCGAAAATCCCGTTAGTACTAAGGAGTAAAAAGGCCGGCTACGCTGCCGGCTACGCTACTAGGTTTTTTAAAGAACTAAAAGAAGATATACATTCCGGTTAATTTATATTAGTTTGGATTTTTATAAAAAGAAAACAGGGAAAAATAAGGATAGTTAAAGAGTCTAATGCTTATAGTTATAGGCATTATCCCTGTTTTCTAGACTATATTATATACCTGCCTTCGTAACTCTACCTAATACTCCCTCTAAATATCCTTATACTCTACCTACTAGAAATTTAACTAGGTACCTAGACCTATAGCTACCTCTATATCTTTTACTATCTTCTATAGGTTAAAGGACTCCTCTATAGCAGCCTCTACCTCCTTATATAATACGAAGTTACTACCTACCCTATCCTTAATATCTCCTAAATAACTAAGAGTTCTAAGGAACGAACTAGTATTCGGCCTTAGTATAGCGAGTAGCTAGTAGAACGTTCTATAAAGCTGCCTTATAGCTCTTTTATATACTATACCGATACCGAGGGAGGAGCTATCCTAGTACTTAATATTAGAGAATAGTTTATTTAGAAATTAGTCGAACTTCTTAAGGAGGGCTTCTAGGGAAATCGATAAGTTCTACCTAGATCTAGATAATAACATTCTACCGAGCAGTTAGGGAATTAAATAGCGAGCGAAAGGATGAAATTTATACCTAATAAGTGCAGTTTCTAAACTAAACTATAATAGCTTATATATATATATGCTTTTGATTAGTTAGTGCCCTTAGCTAATTGTCTATAGATTTAGGGTTATATAAGTACCTTCCTATAACTGAAAAATGCCGGCTACGCTACCGGCTATACTCTCGTATCTTATAAAGGGCTTGCTTCGAGTTACGTAGACATTCTTACACTTCTTAGAAACCGATAAATTCTATAGTTCGAACTAGCTAATCCTATAGTTGCTTAGCAAACTAACCTAAACCAAACTAGATCTTCGGCTTAGTAAACCAAACTAAACTAACCCGAACTACTACAGGGTCTAGGATTAATATAGTTAATGTCCTCCTTTCTAGCTATTCTAAAACGCTATTATTAGCTACCGAGGTATATTTTTATAGCATAATAGCTTAGTACAGGATTACTAAGTAGAATAGTAGCTCCGTAGTAGAGGTTGTCTATATTAATAGTATAGGTACTAAAATCTAGAATCCTCTTATTACCGATATTATCCTTTAGAACTATATTAATATAGTATACTCTATAGGTCTAGTATCTAGTCTAATCAAACTAAGTAAGGATTAGTATATTAGCTATTTAGGTCGTACTTCTATAATCTATACTAAATTATCTTTAGATAGTAGGTCGTCCTTAATAGCCCTTAGTTAGTTTTAAAAGGCTTAAGCAGTCTTATCGGATTTCTGTTTAGCGTAGAGAAATTGTTCCTAAGTACGCTATTGTCTTAAATAGGGGTTGCTAAGCGTATTTAGTATAGTGTCCTTATAGGTTTGCTAGTCGATTTTAGATAGGTCTTTAAGCCTTAAGGGAATTAAAGTAGTTATCCTAGGTTCTCTTAGGGTCGCTATCGATATATTATATAGCGTAGACGACTAAGGCGTATTTAGTTAATAGCGCTATTAGTATATTGCGCTAGTTAAGCTTACAGTTACGGATATAGTCGTTGTACTGCTTCCTATTAGAGCTATTAAATATAGTATAGTCCTTAAGTTTAGTATCCTTTCTTAGTACTAGTTCTTCTACTATAGGCGTCCTAAGTTTAGCCGTAAGGCGTTAGATAGCCGCGAAGTTCTTACAGACTTTCTTCTCTCGCTAGAGGGCTTAGAGTTTGTTACGTAGACAGGTCCTTAGGGGCCCGAGGTTAGGTAGTCTAAATAGTAGATAGCTACCCCGTTAGCCTATAACGAAGCCTTTATTTATAATATTGTTATAGCTATCTATCTTAGTCTATAATTAATTAACTTAGTTAAATAGGCTATATAGAAGGCCTAGGTTAGTAATTAGTACGGTCGAATTGGTAGTTTCTTAGTGTATAGGTCTTAACCGTCTTACCTTAGTAGGAGGCTAGTTTTAGAGCGGATTTTAAGCCGTATTCTTAAATTAATTAACTATCTAGCTATAGCCCTAAAAGGGTAGATTAAATACTGTATAATACGGGTTAGGTAAGCAGGTAGATAGTATAGTTAAAAGTATATAGTACTCGATAAGGTATATAAAGGAGGGAGAGGAAGGTTAGGAAGTTAGACTAATACTAATCGCTAAGCCCTACTTAAGGTGCTAAGACCCTAGCTTTACTTAACCGGTTACATGCCTTTTTATATGCCCTCTTATAGTATAGGACGCTAATGCGGGCCGCTAGCGGCCTGTTAATTGCTAAACTAATTCTAGCTAGTGTTTAGTTAGGTACCTCTTATTTTAAATAACGGCTTTATAGCGCTTACGTATAGAATCTGTTATATTTTCAAGTACGTAATCCGGTAGCTCCCGCTATAATTGCTCTATCTCCCGATCTAGCTACGCGACCGTTTCTATATAATATATACGCCGAAGTTTATTTTTAATCTACGCCTAAATATACTCGATTAGGTTTAAACCTAGCGAATTAGAAGGCAGCGCTAGGAACCTAGTGCCGGCCCGCTATAACACCTTCTAAAACGGTCTCTTCTTTGCCGAGATTACTATACCTACCTAATAAGTAGTCTTATAGCTACTACTATACTCGTCTATAACTAGAATTATAGGGTCCCTATAATTACTCTGTATTCGCGTAACGTTACGTAGCCTAACTGCTCCTATACTAATTCTAAAGGCAACTTAGTCTATTACTAAGATATAACGTATTCTAACGTTACTCTACTATAGGAGATTAGTTAACTATTAAATCTAGTTAGCTTAACTATAAGGTGAAGTTTTAGTCTTTGTTATCCCCTAATAGCGGCTAAGACCCTACGCCCTAAGCGAGCGGCTAATAACCGCTTTTAGTACGTAGATACTAAGTTTAGCTATAATCTAAATAAACGGCTTATCCCGATTAGTCGGATTGTCTAAATAGATATCGGCTAATCTCTCTATATCTATAGAGTCTAGCATTCTAAGTAGCTAATCCCGGGCCTTCCTTAGCGGTTTGGCCCTAGCTTTTAAAATGCGCCTAATAGTTATACGTAGTATAGGGGTTAAGGCTATAATTGCCTTTTTAGTCTAGCCGAGGTCGCTAAGGCTGTGTGTATTCCTGCGCGAGGCCTCCTGCTGGTACTTGTAGGGTAGGTATTTGGGTATCGGTAGTATAGAGGTATTATATTCTTACGATATAGTTAGCTCGCTTAAAAAAACTAGTAAGGTTTGTTTAAAGTAAGGTTCTTAAACGGTTTAGGTACCTGCGTTTTATACCTATAGAGCCGCTTCTAGCACATTCCATCTATCACGTTAGCTAATCCCCTACGTTATCTGCCGGTATACGGACGTTATACGGACGTAGCTACTTTGAAAAACAGTACTACACTACGTACTAGATTTATACGCCTTCTTTACTAGACTCTAACCTTAACCGTAAGCCGCTTCTACGCTAGGCTCTACAACAATTTTACTTAAGCCTTTAGTAGGCTCTTCTACGCTAGGCTCTATAATACCTTTACTAAAGCCTTTAGTAGGCTCTATAACGCCGACTTGAACTTAATAACATTATTCTTTAGCTTACTTACTTCCTTCTATAGGCTATTAAACTTAGCTATCCTAATAATTATTATAATCTCCTCGTCGCTCTAAGAGCCTTCTTTATTCTTTACCTTACCTCTAGTACGCGCTAACTCCGCCTATTACTAGTTTACTAGGTCTAGGTCTATTCTTAAGTCTTTTACTATTAACTCGTACT
The DNA here is from genome assembly GCF_000340215.1 of Pseudocercospora fijiensis CIRAD86. NCBI lineage: Eukaryota > Fungi > Ascomycota > Dothideomycetes > Mycosphaerellales > Mycosphaerellaceae > Pseudocercospora > Pseudocercospora fijiensis. The sequence goes on from NW_006921537.1 coordinate 4,657,457, forward strand.
TTAAGAGACGCTTAATAAGTGCCTTCTAGCGCTTACTCTTAGCAAATAGGCGCAGATTTAATAGACTCGCTAGCGGTACTAGGTTATAGACCTCTTCTACTATTAATTCTATATTATTAGACTATAGTCTACGGCGCTATCTTAACTCTTACTCTAAGCGGAAGCGGACCGGATCCCTATTATATATATTAGTCTATATTTATCTATAGAAGTAGTATATAAACCTCTCTACTTAGTATACCTAGCGGTATTATATCCCTCTACTTACTAAGGTTTAATAGCTATAGAGCCTTTAGCTATAAAGGACGACTCGTAAAGGTATCGGCTTCCTAACCTTTAGCTCTACTACGGCTAAATCTGAGACCTAATCGAATAGCCTTATAGTTCGAGGGGCGATCTAGATTTATACAGGGCTATACTAAATCTAGTACTAGATATAGAACCGGACAAGGGGACTAATAGAGGCGCGACTATTCGAGAATCTAGTCTAGCTATATAGGAATCTATATATCCGATCGCGGAGGAGGCCTAAGGTAAATTTATTAGATAATGCCTCTACTACTAGACCTTACTATCGTCGCTATTTTAACCTTACTATCGCTATTAGCTACTAAGAAGCGATAGGATAGGCTAAGCCTAGAAGGCCTATTCTACTACTACTAGTACTACGATAACCTTTATATAAGGGTTATATATATAAAATAGTCTATAGGAGGTATAATTACGTTAAAGATAATATAGACTGCTGCGTAGGCTACTATAAGTATAGGTAGTATAATAGGGACTCTATATCTATTTATTTACCTATATAGTAGAGGCCTCTATCCCCTTTAAGGACTCTACTAGTACCTATAACGCTAGTAGGTATACTAGATTATACTAAGATTGTATAGTAGGAGCTGTACGTTAGTATAAGGGTCGTAGAACCTTGTTTGCTAGATAGGTAGTATACCTAGAATAGCTAGGATTAGCTATAGGGCCTAATTCTATATATATTCTTTACTTAATTCCTCTATCCTACGTTATAGTTCTATATAGTAGCTAGTAAGGGCTTTAGAGGTCTCTATGCGATATTATACTATATGGATTGCTAATAATATAGTCTTGCCGAGACCGGAGGACGTGTTTAGCGGAGATAACTACGGCCTTCGTTTCGGGGATCCTTAAAGCAGAACTAACGGAATTATAATCCTTCCCTTCTTACGCCTAAGTCGCAAGTAGGGACCTTTAGAAGCTACTAATTTGCAAGGGTCTCTCGAGGTCGGCGAACAAGGTAGATACGAGGGTTACTACCGCATCCTTCGAAGGCTAGTTTTCTATCCCTACGAGTTATTAACTCGTAGGCCTAGACCGTGCTTTTAAACGGAGTCGTTTAAAAGCATATAATACGCTATATTTATAACTCGCATAGGTAGTAATCCTGCCTTAACCGGAAGTAGAAGGAGGTAGAAGGGGGCTTAAACCCTATCCGGCTTAGCTTATTAAATTAGCTTCTTAGTACTACCGAATAAGCTATACACTATAACCGGCGACGGTAAGGTAGAAAGTAGCTATTAGGTCTTCGAGATAGCAGTGCGAGAGGGCACTAGCTTATATATATAAATGTCTAGGTATATAGCCGTTAGTATAATTAGTAATAGGGGCTAGCAAATAGAACCTAAATTCGAGGATTAATTAAGGATTAATTGTAGTATATCGTCTATAGGATAAGAGGCGTCTACGGAAGCAGTATAAGTCTTAGTTTATTAGTATAACTACTATTGTTCTCGATTATAGCTGCTATAGACACCCCCTCTTATCTCTCTCGTATTATCGACCTTAGCTCTAGCTCTTTAATACTAGTATTTGCTATACTAGTCCATCTACCGTAGGCACCGCCTATACCTATCCGCGTAGCTCTTTAAGGTAACCCTCTTTATATAGATGTCTCCTTATTCTTGCTAGCGCTACGGTATTTAATCGGAAGTCTATTACCTACAATCTAGTTAGCTAAGCGGCTACTATATAGCCGCTCTATGTCCGTAGCGAGCTTGTTAACTAATTCAAACTATAGCGACAGCGATAGCAGTATTGCTACTAATTAGACACTAAATTCAACTCTACCTAGGCTAGTCGTTATTAGAGGTATAGATACCTCCTTAACGGCTTACCTTTAGCGGCAATCGGAGCGACAACAATAGGTTATAGTCTAACAACCTATACTAGATTTGAGCGACTCTTAGTCTTCTACTAAAGGTATAGAAGAAAGTATAGAATACGACTACAATCGAGTTAATAGCGATAGTAAGATTTCCGACGACTTCGCCTTGCTAATTATTAAGCACTTCGAGGCTAACTCTAGCTATTATATAGAAGGACGAATAAGAGATATAATAAAGCGCTATTAGAAGTAGTATAACGATAATCGACCTACTAGATAACGTACTATCCGAGGTATAGACGGCCTTATTCGCAGGTAGATTATAAAGCGTATTCTCGAGTATAGAGTCCTTCTTACTACCTCTAGTATTGTTGTTAACGACTCCGAGTTTAAACAGATACTTAATCGCTTTAAGGATACTATATTATATAATAATAAGAAGCTCTGTAATAAGCTACTTACTACTAAGGAGTTGCGTGCTTACGAGACTCCGGCTTAGTAGGTCTAAGACAATATACTCCGTATTATGTCGTAGCGGCTTTAGGATCTAGTAGCTATTACAAGTCTATCGTTACCGCGCCTAGTTGTTATAGCCCTATTACCTTCGACTCTATTACTAAATCCGGCTCTTTCTAATGCTGCTAATATACCTCCTACTGCAATACTACATTCGACGCGCCGTCGGCTATATATTAATAGTAAGAAGTAGCTAAATAAGGAGAGGTCGTTAAGTCGAGTATTAGAGCTATTTCGCGAGGCGATTACTATACTAGCAAACTAGCTAAGAACTGCCTATTCTAAGCTAACAAACAACTACTATTTAATCCGCCGAATAGACGATATCGATAACCGCTCTAAGAAGCATATAAAGCTAATATACGCGTCTACGGTACGTTAATTTAACGAGCTAAGAGCGCTTCTTATCGGCCGTATTAGATACGTACCTCCCGTTCCTTCGCAGTTATCGCAAGTTACCGACTTTAGCTTAGATTTAGACGATAACCTCGTTACTAACGTTCTTACGCCGATAGGAGACAGTAACGACGGCTACGATAGCGATAGAACTGTCTCGTAGATATTAGAAGCGTTAGACATTAGAAATTAATAGCCGCTAGTACGTAGATATTCGCGTAACCGAGGTATTAGACTTAATAGGGGAGTATTAAATCGGGTATATTATATACAGCCCTCGGAGTAATCTTTAGTTCTATAATTAGTAAGGAACTTAGTTAGGAGGCGAATTCTTTAGTATAATTAGTACTGCTTTCGATACGATTAGTTATAGTGCTAGTTACTAGGCTTGAATTTCGACTGTTTCTAGAAATTTATACACTCCCCGCTATTCTCTATCGTTGTCTACTACTAAGATATCGAGAAGCAATTTATATAGCTCTACCTATACTAAAACGGCTATCCGAAGCTCTTCCGTATCTACTCCGAAGATTAACGAAAGAACTAAGAAGAGTTAGATATAATCCGATTACTAATCTATAACTACCCTTTACTATTCTTTATTACTATCGTTAATAACTATATCCCTTATATCTTCTACGTTACTTCCGATATCTAATCTATTACCGGAAGGGTTTATATTAAGGAACGATTGATAAGTGAATAAATACTATCGCTATCTATAGGCGACGAAGTATAGAAGGTAAAAGTTCTAGTAAACGCTCGAAAGGAAGAGGTTCGAAAAGCTAGTGCCTAAGGCATTAATGCCAAGACCTAGCTATATAGGACTAGCTTCTAGCCGGTCCGTAACACTAGCCCCCTCTAAAGGCGCTGTCTACGTAGTAGTAGTAACGGTATTAACTCGCAAGGCTGCGTTAATAGGGTAGGTAGGTAGGTTGTTCGTCGCTATAGTACTAGGGCGTAGTTTGTTAGGGTATCGGGCGTAGAAGTTAGCGACGGCCTCTGTCGCATTTGCGACATTGTCTACAGTCGTCTAAGAGGCTTTACTCTTATCGTAGCTAGTCTATAACACCTTATATTTGAATATACCGCCCTTCTTATTCTTTCTCTTACTAAACTATCGAGAGTCTATAATTCCTTCTACTTTATATTCTATCTCGCTATTAACCTCTATAGGCGGTAGCGTTACATTATAGTCTTAGCCTAGTAGTGCTAGTTTGTTAGAAAGTGGTATAAGTAGCGAAGCGTAAAAGACGTTATATATATCTATAGACGTAGGCAGGGCGAGTTAGTAGCTATATAGTAATACAACCTTCGTAACCTTATAAGGACCGGCTTTCTTCTACTCTAGTTTAGGGTTGCGAGCGGTCTTAATTCCTTTAAGCGAAAGGAACACCTTATTACCTTCCTAATAGGCAGGATATAGACGTCGTACTTTGTTAGCCGACCTTTCTATCTCCGCTTAGGCCTAGCGTAGGTAACGAGAAGCGTGTTATTTAATGTCGTAAGCGTGCTTCGCGAAGGCGACGGCATTAGTGTCTAGGTCGTCTTCCTAACCCTTAGGGTTAGGCAGTTCCAAGCCTATACGTAGGTAGAAGCTATAATATACGTAGAACGGTAACATTCCGATACTGTTAGAACGCTGATTGTTAGTAGCGAACTCCGCTATAGGTAACTAGCGTGTCTAGTCGTCTCCTGCGTAGTTAATATAGGACTATAGATAAGCTTTAGTTGTTAAGTTAAATCGTTCCGTCTGCCTATCCGTCTCTAAGTGCCTAGCCGTTAAGAGGCGTAGGTCTACGCTAGTTAGCTTATATAGTAACCTCTAGAATAACGATATAAACTATAGACCTCGGTCGGAAGTAACGGTTTGCGGGTAGCTATAATGTTTCTAGACTCTATTAACAAACACTCGCGCGATATCGCTTGCGGTCGTACTACCCTCCCTTATCGGTATTAAGTGTCGCATCTTAGTAAGACGATCTACTATAACAAGGACGCAGTTATAGTCGTCGGACAGCGGTAGACCTGTAACTAGGTCTATAGTAATGTATTGCTATCTGTGCGCTAGTACTAGGAGAGGGCGTAACAAACCCTATTTGCTTTGTCTTAACGTAGCGACTCGTTTGTAGGTAAGGCAATTGCCGACAAAGGTAGCTACGTCTTTTCGCATTTCCGGCTAATAATAGTGTCGTAATAGTAGCTCAAAGGTATGCTTACGCCCTAGATAGCCCGCTATAGGATGCGTATAGCAGGAGTCGATAATGCGGCCTCGCAATCTATTTAGGTCCGGTACGTAAAGGTTGTCTCGATAGTATAGTGCTCTAGCAATTAGCTCGCACTTAGAGGGTAACATTTAGTATAGGGAGCTATCTGATTTCTTTAGAGCCGTGCGTTTACGTAGGCACTCGCGTATACGCTATACTTGCTTATTATTAGTACTTACTTCTAGGATTGCTTCGAAGATAGCTTAGCTATTAAAAGTTAGAGCGTTTAATCGTAGTATAGGGTCGAAGTTCTCGGGCTTAAGCACTACTTAGTTCTACGCCTAGAGACGTGCGTCGTTAGGACGTTAAGGAAAGTCCGCTAAACGGCGAGTAAGTGTGTCTAGTTTAACGCCTAGCTTGCTAGTACGGTATATAATCTGAAAGCGGAAGCGGCTAAGGAACTTACTCTAGCGGGCTTAGCGGCGACTAAGTTGTTTTATAGTTATATAGTACTTAAGATTCTTATAGTCTATTAGTACCCGGATAGGTTCTAGGTGCCCTTCTAGTTCCGAACGCTACTGTTCGAATGCTTACACTATCGCTAACAGTTCCTTGTCGTAGATCTTATAGTTATACTCCGCCGGCGTTATCTTGCTAGAGAAATAGGCAACCGGTTTCTATATACCGTCTTCCGTACGCGTTGAACTAGTATACTATTAAGACAGCACTCCGGCCGTTACGTAATCGGATGCATCCGTTTCTACTATAATAGGCAAGTTAGGATCGTAATAGGCTAGTATAGGTTCTTCGGCGAACGCGGCTTTTAAAGCGTTAAAGGCTCGTTAGTAGCTATCGGTCTATACGAAACGGTTCTTAAGCGGATCCTTCCTAGTCAATTCTATAAGTAGCTTTGCTAGATACGAGAACTTGTTAATAAACCGGCGATAGAAGTTAGCAAAGCCGAGGAAGCCCTAGACATCCTTAACGTTACGTAGCGTAGGCTACTCCTATATAGCTGCTACCTTCTCTTTGTCTATTTTAATGCCCTCCGTAGTAACGATAAGTCCGAGGTATTTAACCTCTTTAACTTTAAATTCGCTCTTGCTAATGTTACACTAAAGACCCGCTCTGCTAAGAGCTTCTAGAACGCGGTCTACGTGCACTCGATGTTTATCTAATAAGTTAGAGTAGATTAACATATCGTCTAAATAGGCCGTATAGAAGACATCTAGGAAGGGTGCGAGGGTTTCGTTAATATACTATTAAAACGAGGACGGTGCATTTGCAAGACCGAAGGGTATAACTAGGTACTCGTAGAGACCGTAGCGTATCTTAAAGGCTGTCTTCTATTCGTAGCCCTCGGCTACGCGTAGTCGATTGAACGTAGAGATAATATTAAGCTTCGTATAGTACTTAGCTTTGCTAAGTCGAGAGAGCGTTTCTTAAATAAGTGGGATAGGGTACCTATTCTTTACCGTAATCTCGTTTAGTCTGCGATAATCTACGTAGAACCGCAAACCTCCGCCTAGCTTCTTAACGAATAGCACTAGCGAGGACGCTAGTAAGCTAGAAGACCTAATAAAGCCCTTCTCTAGGTTATCGTATAGATAGTCTCGTAAGACTTCTAGTTCTTTATAGGACATCGAATATAGGGGACTATAGCGAGGTTCCTTGCCTTCTACTAGCTCGATCTTATAGTCGTACGTACGATATAGTAGTAGAGTCGCGGCTTCTTGTTTCGAGAACGTAGATATATAACGATATAAGTACGAGGGGAGCTTCGTAGCTAGGTCGATGTCTTTCTTTATAGCGATAGCTTATTTAATATCTCGTAGAGAAGCGGCGAATATACGACAACCGCGCGTAGCCGTAAGACGGTCGAATAGTGCAGCACTAATAGCGAATATGCCTATTGCTTGCGCTCTCTTTATTACGGCAACGGCGAGAGGTCTTCGTAGATTCCTCGGAGGTAGCGACGGCTTTACTATAAAGTCGTCGCCCGTAGACGTAGTTACTAAAGGGACAGAATAATCGTCGCAGACTATATAGTACAGACTAGACGATAGAGACAATACTAGCGATAGCGAACGATTAGGTCGTACGGGTTTGTTACGAGTATTACGGTATTCTCGGTAATCTATTATTTCTAGTTCTAGTAATAAGAGGAAAGGAGAGGGCGACGGCGGTAACTATAGTTAAGAGGTTGCTATTAGGTTATCTAGCAATTTGCTAATAGCACGGATCTACCGGTAGTGTTTATTGCAATAGGCCTTGTAGTAGTTAGAGTTAAAGAGGACAATATTATTATTAAACCTAATACGAGGTGCGTGCTGCTTAAGCTATAGTTTGCCTAAGATTATAGGGTAGTAACTAAGCTTAGTTAAGTAGAATGAGATATACTTACGGTGTCCTTAGATATCTATCTAGGCACGAGCAATCTAAGTAACTAGTTTAACCGCGCTACTATCGAATGCCTCGAGGTCTCGCGGTAGAATATCGTAGATCGGAAGTTAATGTTCTTACGCATAGTTAGTGTTTATAAAAGCGTAGCTAGTACAGCCTATATCGAGCATAGATTCAGATTTCTACTCTAGCGAGTTGTAGGATATAGTATATAGTAATACTAAGTAGTCCTTATCCGGCAATAGTAGTTCCCTACCTATTGCTGCGGTACTAAGACGAAGTATAGATCGATCTATATTCTTCTTACTATGCTTCTTCTTCGAAGTATCGTAGGTATCGTAAATATACTATAGCGGTAGGTATCTATGCTAATGCTATGCTAAACGCTTAAGGTCTGAATCTGAAACTAAATCTAGAGGCAAGACTAGTAGTACTATCGGTGCTAAATAAACTATTGTTTATTAACTGTCGGAAGGTCTCTAAGCGCGACTATGCTCGGAGACTAGGCGTTTTCCTAGTTAATAGGCACGCCTCCGTAGGTAGATAAAACATCGGAGATGTTGTTACTGCCGTTAGCAAGAGCCGCAATGCGCGCTATACGAGCGTTATAGGTATCGCGCTCCGGCGCGTTCGGACACGAGCTCTTCTAGTAGCCTAACTGTCCGTAGTACCTATATAGGCTAAGACGGCGTCTCTTATCGCGCTGCTCTTATATAAGCGGCGCACGCCTACCGTTAGTTACCGATAGGTCTATAGCGTTACTACCGTTCGATATCGTAAGGGGAGTTGTCGAAGCTAGCGGTAGTAGAGCAGCGGCTAGGGTAGATTGGCGGCGCTATAGGTTGCTATTACTAGCTAGATTCGTATTCGTAGTAGTCTAAGGAGCCGAGTTAGCGCGGCCGGTAGGGTTTAAGCTAGACGAGGGCTACTTATTCGAGAACATGCTACGCTATATACTAGAGGCCTTAACTTCGCCTTTACGCTGCCGGATAGAGTAATCTAAGGGCTCGAGACGGTCGCAGATCTAAGTAAAGGTAAGTAAGTTGTAATCCTATATCCGTAATACTTTATTAGTCAATTCCTCGCTAAGGCCTTCTCGGAAGGCTTCCTTAAGAGCTAGACCGGAGTACCCGACGATAGCATTTAACGTATTAAACTCGGCCTTATAATAAGAGAACTCCTTGCCCCCTTACTTTAGGGCCTTAAGCTTCGCGAGTGCTATGCCCTCCTTATTACTATCTCCGAAGGTATCGATTAGGACCTTCTTAAATTCAGTTACTATACTTAATGTAAAAGTAATCCGTAGCTAGGGACCCGTACGATTAATATTAATATAGGGGACTAGAATAATACGAGCCTTTAGACTAAGTCGGCTATATATATAGGAAAGCTAGCTATATAGTGTCGGGTACCGATCGGTATTAGTAGTAAGCTTAAGGAACATCGCGATTAACTATAACTTAAGCGTAGCTTTATTGTCGCTATTATATAGCTCCGGGTCCGGTATCTTCTCGGACTTGTCGACTTTAGACTAGCTACTAGGACCTAGTCGGCTCTAAGCTTGTTGTAGTGCTTAGTTTAAACGGGTTATCTCTGCCTGCAACTATAGTACCTAGTATAAAGGCACCGCCTGCTTGTTAGCCGACCCGGTTCCCGTAGCTAGTAGGCCTATAAGGCGGTCTACCTCGTTCTAAGCATTAATGTATTGCCTCTACACATAGTCTATTCGGTCGTTTATAGCCTTAATCGCATCTTCGCATTGCGTTTATCTCTTATTAACCTCGGCTATAGCAGCGGTCTTAGCGGCTTTAGCAATATCGCGAGCCTACTAGGCTCTCTATACGTTATTGTCTAATTCGAGGAGTTGTGTTTCGTACGTTTAGAGGTATCGGTAGATATAACGGAACACCGTCTTAGTAGAGGCAGTAGTAAAGAAGCTAGCGAGCTCTTTAGCGGTCGGTAGGATAGGATATATCTAAACCTAGCTAGCACGCCGCTATTCTAGCGTAGGCGGTAGTATACTTAGATCGCTAATTATATAGTATATAGGTTAGCGACTGCCCGTATTATCGAACCGCGAACTACGCGGAGATTCTAGCGCTTCTTCTATACTAATATCGCGTTACGACGCGCTAGCCGTATAGAGAGTAGATTAGTAGACTTCTTAATAGGCTCGAGCCCTTACTAGATAGAGCTTAGTATATAGATCCTGCGTGCTACGGCTTATATAGTAATTGTAGGTCGGCGTAACGACCTAAGTTGCTAAGGGTACCTCTAGCTCGTAGGCCGAAGGGCTTCTATAGAATAGGATGCTTCGTACTATTAAGGAACGATTAATAAGTAAATAAATACTATCGCTATCTATAGGCGACGAAGTATAGAAGGTAAAAGTTCTAGCAAACGCTCGAAAGGAAGAGGTTCGAAAAGCTAGTGCCTAAGGCATTAATGCCAAGACCTGGCTATGTAGGACTAGCTTCTAGCCGGTCCGTAACAGTTTATACGTATTAGGTCTAGCACTACCGTATCTACCGGCGGCATAGGTAGCAGCTTAGTACCTAAATAATCCCTAATATCCGGGTACCTAAGACCGTAGTACGCGGCGACCTTGTTTCTACGATAATAGGATAGGTAGTTAGTAAGCAATATAGCGACTAGATAATAGGATCCTATCGGTATTAAACTAGTACGTAACCCCTTCTTATATTCAAAGAATAGCTAGTTGTTAGTTATCTTACCGAACCCCTATTCGACTAACTAGCGTAGTACTAACTATTCCTTCGAGACCTACGCTATTATAGCGTTACGATAATTACCTCTCTTCGATTTCTACGACCCGATAATACTATCTACCTATCCGTACGCCGAGTTACCGAAGATAAAGAACTTGTTATCTATATTATCGTTATTATTAAACAGGTTATGCTATACCTAGTTAATCCCCGACTCGCGTACTATTCGGCTATCCCTATAAGAGCTAGGATAAGGACTATCGATAAGCAGTATTCTATCCGGCAGCTATATACCTTAGAATTTAATACTATAGAAGTGCTTATAGCTATTATAGAATACCCTCTAGTTACGACTAGGTCTCGTAATCTTTCTTACGGTGCCGTTAATATATCTAAAGATACTAGATAGTCCGACGGATAGATATAGCGACTCTACTAGGCTCCGGAGATATTGCTTAGTAAGCCGCCTCTTATTAAAGAATAAGAACGACTTCTACCTTATTACTAGGCTATATATAGCCGCATTAAATACATAACTTAATATAGTAGCTAAATAGCTAAACTTCTCGTCTAGGTCCTTCTAGAAGCCTAGACTAGATAGCCGCTTATAGACTATATAGAGCACCGTTATAGGTAGCAATTTAAGGCTAACTAGCAATACGATTAAACTAATATTAAGTAGGTCTACTAGCTCTATTAACTCGGGCCTTATAAAGCGGAAGTTACCCTTAATATTAGCCTCCGGATAACTAAGAAGATCGAAGCGTTGTTTCTTATAGACTCTCGCTAGTTTAAATAGTCGGTTACGCCTTAACTAGCGGTACTACTATTTACGTATAGATTTACCCTCCCTCTACGCCTACTAGTCCTTATTACTACTATCTTCCTCGAGGTATTTACTTATAATAGCAACGACCGTTACTATAGCTATAGTAACTATAATAGCTCTAGTTTCTATAGTTGTTTAGTATATGCCTATAGGTCTATAAGAGCTAAGGTCTATATCCCTAGAAGGTCTAGAATAGGGGCTCCTTACTATACTAAACCGCTTTCGATTATATACAAATTGGCCTCTTCTAAAGGTCCGTAAAAAGCGCTATATTAATCCTTTACTTAACGGTTAGGAGCTAGCGCTTATTTGGAAGCCGGTAGCCAAATTAACTATTTCTAAAGGTCCCTAGTATGTCTAGAACAGGGGTTGTCTCTCTGTATATATAGCGTTAACGCATATCGGAGTGAAAGAGCGCTTATATATTCTAGGGTGTCGCGACCCTTGCTTAGCGGCACCGCTTGCTATACAAAGTATAGTGTAACTAGGTGTTAGAAGCTATTAGTGCGATTGTTAGGAACTTCAGTTCTTTAGCTAGTTTAGTAACGATTAGGGTTAAGAAGGAGGGTGTTTTAGAAGCCGTATAGAAGGCTAGTTTAAAGCCGTATAGACAGCTAGTTTAGTAACGATTAGGGTTAAGAACGAGGGTGTTTAAAGCCGTATAGAAGGCTAGTTTAAAGACTGTAGACAACTATAAACAACTAAGTAAGCGCTATACTATCTACTACTATGTTTAACCGCTATTAGCGTTAATTACTATACGATAGCGAGCCGGTATACTGTTAATCCATTGTTATACCAATTCTATAGGTACGTTGTAGTATTCTTCGACAATTGCTAGCTAAAGGTTACGGCTAGTAGGTCTGTTTCTGCGGCGTTCAATTGCCTGCTTAATTACTCGCTATAGGTTCTCGATAGGGTTCAAATCTAGTAATAAAGGTAGCTAGTTGTCTATAAGAATAATGCGGCGAGCTCGTAACTAATTAAGTGTGTATTTAGCTCTATATACAGGCGCCGAGTCTTGTTAGAAGAGTGCTATTCTTAAGTGCAAGGTAGGCTCGTAACCGAGAGGGTATTCTTAGTTAGTAATAAGGCTATTTATACGACTAATCTCTTCTTAAACTAGTAGCAAGACCTTCTTATAGTATAACTCTTTATTAATATTGCCCTATATCTTATCCTATAGCAGGAGTAGTCCTTTGCCGCTAATACTACTAATATAGGCCTATATGATCTAGTATAGAAGGCGTTAGAAGCGAGGCCTCGAATAGTAGTCTTAGTTACGCTTACTAACTAGTCGAGTAACAAAGAGCCTCTCGTATAATCTATTGCGTATAGTATACTCGTCGCTCTATAGAACGTTTGCCTAGTCTTCTTTAGTAAAGTGTTAATAGAATTAAGCCTATTCGAGGCGTAGGCGTCGAATACGGTCGTTATAGAAGGGCCGAGGGCGTATAACGTAGCGGCGATAACTATACCTTCTATAGATACGAGAGACAGTTATAGGACTGCAATTTAAACCGAGTAAGTCTCTAACTTCCGTCTAAGTTATATAACGAGTTATAGCGTTCTAAGTAATATAGTCGACGATAAGGCGCTCTTAGGTATCTATATAGAGCCTGCGGCTACGTCGTCGAGTTAGTACGTAGGTAAGGGCAATCTCTCGAGGAATAGGGCGCGAATAGTCGAATTCGTCGATTCGGTAGGCTCGGTAGCGCCTAGGAGTAAAAGGCTTATAAACGATATAATAGATAGTCGACAATGCCTTACGAGACTACTCTAAGATATAAATAAGCGGCTATTTAGCTATTCGGTGCAGTTGTTTAATAGTAGTACGTAGTTTATATAGAAGTACGGCTCGGCGGTAGACTCGCTATTCGGTAGTTTGTTAGGTCGCGATTTCGTACGTTAGTAATAGCCCTAGCAGTCTAAAAAGAAGGGATTTAATGCTTAGTAGAGTTAACTAGCTAGATAGACGATTTGCAAGTAGTATAGTAGGCAGTATCGGGTGCGATAAATTAGTATATTATATTAATAGAAATAGCTAATCGCTTTAGAAGGAGATATTAGAAGTGTTAGAAGAAGCTAGTACCCTACCTTCGGAGCTTTAATTCCGATCTAATAGGAATCGCCGGGTCCGCGGGCTAATCCGTACCGAGGCTAAGTTATTATCTAAAGATTAAGACTCTTATTTAGTTAAATCGATAACCTTAACCTATAGACGACGTATTTAGCTTAGAAGTTGCTATTTAAGCTCGCGCTACTCTCGAAGTTGTATCTCCGACTTATTATACTCCGGCGGACGGTCGTAAACAGATAGTAGAATAGATAGTATACGGTCGCGCTATTAGATATAGAATTAATAGTATAGAGGGTTATTAAACTATAGAACCTAAGGGCGACGAGATTGCAATAACTACGATAGAGCCGGCCTTAGTAGACTTCTAGACCGATAAGGCAATAGAGCTAGATTAAATGCCGGTATTAAACTAAGTAAATAGATAGAGGGCATAACTAATAGTATTAGACTTCTATAGCTACTAATAACGTTAGAAAGTAGGCGTAACTATGCTTTGTCTTTCTTACCTTATTCGAGGGCTTTAATAAGAGCTAGACGGCGCTAGTCTAGTAGACGGTATACCTCTAGAAGATTAGTATATCGTTAATCGCGAAGAGCTAGCGTACTACGAGTGCGAATAGCGCTAGAACAACCCCTTCTATAGCTATACTACGTATACTACTCGTTAGTATAAGTATACGGTATTATAAAGAAACGAGAAAGAAGCTAACTATTTAATAGAGGACTCTATATACGTAGATACTACCGAAAGTACCTATTTATCGCCGACTACTTCTTTATACCTTCTTTATAATTATACTCTCGAATACTATTAATCTAGTATAGACCTACTCCTAATTATATAACGACCTTTAGCTTACTTCTAAATTACTCCTTCTTCCTTTCTTTAATATTGTAAAAAGCTTATAAAATAATATATTATTAAATCTACTAAAAGATAGTCTATATATACCCTAGATAGTGCCTATACGTAACTTCTAAGCCCTCTAGTCGGAGGAATTGATAGCTAAGCCTTCCTATAGGTGCTATGCTTAGCCGCGGCGCCAACACCTCGATTTAGTATAGGACACTGCAATTAGCGGTGCCGGAAGTACTAATATTATGCACCTTCCAGGGCTCCGGACGCTAACTTTCACTCCGATGTGCGTTGACGCTGTATGCTGGCTGACATTGCTGAGTCGGGACAAGCGTGACTGTCAAGCCTCAGATGCGTTGCGTCAGGCCAGGCCGCTCGTCCTTTTTTAGCACTGGGGAGGTGCTTGGGGGCCCGGGCCCGGGCCCGCACATCGCTACCGAGCTCGTGCAGCAAGCCCTCTTGAAGATGCGCTGCCACGACGCAGGCGTGATGACAGAGCGCACAGCAGTACTTTGCAGGCCGATGGATGCTTCATCATGCGGCAGCAGGCAACAGTTAGTCAGCATCCGCGAAGGAGGACGGGAAACTCAGGCCAAGCCGGCGAAGGTCAGCGTACGGACGGGTAGGGTTACTAGGGTAGCATCGATGCGTGCAGAATCAATAGTAGATCCAACGCCCAAAACAGCGCGGGGCCGTCCTCCCGCTGCTCAAGCCCAGAGTAGCCATCGGACTTTTGTTCTCTGGCCCTGCAGTCCCGAAGCCACCCAGTGCGGCTCCCTCCTCGGCTGGAACCAAGAGCCCCACTGCCTTCCCTGCAGTGCTTAGCGCGCGCGCATTTTGGTCGACCTCATCGTGCGAGCGCGCGCGAGAGAGAGGGAGAGAGAGGGAGAGAGAGAGAGAGAGAGAGAGAGAGAGAGAGAGCACGAGCTGAGCTGAGCTGAGAGCCTGAGACCTTCGCGAACCTTGACCTTACTGTACACCGCCCGCCGCTCTGCGGGAGAGCGTACAGCGAAGGGCGTAGACTGTAGACCGGGAGCGTAGACTGCAGCCTGCGCACGGCGACCATTTGCACTGTTCTGGCTGCCGTCATTGATATGGCCGCCTGGTGCTCCGACTCGTCACTCGCTCGCTCAGACATGACCCTCTCGCACATACCAACGTCCAGCAACTCACGTGGCTGCCGGTCACCGTCGTCGTCCACGTCCGCGTCCACGTCCGCGTCCACCACTCGTCTTCGTATGTCACTGCCACACCACACCTCGTCGCTCTGCCACGAGAGCTGCCTCCCGCAATGTTGGTAGCAACCATGCACAGCCAAACAACCCAATACCTCCAGGTCCCTCGAGTATTGCCGACAAGGAAAAGCCGTTCACGATCGAGATCACGCGCGAGGGACGTGCCCAAGGAGGTCTTCAGTTCAACACAGGTCATCGTCTCGCCAGAAAAGCTCACCTTTCGAGCTGCATCGCCTGAAAAGCCGTCCTTCAGCCCAGAGCCATACCGAAAACCAGCATTCACTGTATTCAACAGGATGCCCAGTCCCGTACCCTCGCCATACAGCTATGGCGAGGGAAAGCGAGTATCTTCGGCTCCGCTGCCCACACTGGAGCTACAAGACATGCCCATGAAGGACACAGAAGGCACGAATTATGATGATCTCAATGAGGGCCTATACACCATGGAACAATGCGTAACACCGCCACCAGAAATACCCTTGAGGCAGAAGCTCATCGGCGCGTGGAAACTGGAATCATATGTTGCCTATCCAACACCACAATCGCCAGTGCAAAGACCGACCTATCCCATGACGAAGAACGTCACTGGATTCATCATGTACACCCCAGATGGATACATGTCAGCTCAAATGTTAATACCGGGACAGCAGAGTTTCAAGCGCGGAGAAGGGGAAGAGCCGCAATGGGCAGAGGCAGGAAAGCGATGTTTCGCGTACTGTGGCCCATACTACATTTCCAACGAAGGCCAAGGCCGGGAGGAGATTCTTCGGCATACCTTCCAATGCTGCAGCTTACCAGGCTGGATCGGCGACATCCAGATTAGGACTCATCGATTCGAGGAAGATGGTCAAGTGCTTGTGCTTGGCAGCGAAGAGCCAACAGAAGTGAAGGTGAGTGTCGTTATATTGCTTCATAACTGTTCCGAGGACGGAGCATTTACTGACACGCAACAGGGCGACAAGCGCATACCAGTCCTCAAATGGAGACGGGCCAAGGACAACTCCAATGGCACGCCACCACCACCGACACCACAGATAAAAGTCAGCGGACCTGGCGAGCCTTGAGGCCAGTAGCCGCAACCACCAGGATACGAACATTGCATTTCACAGTAGACGACTCGCATCATCCTACCACATCACTAGTATTACGAGTTCCACACTCGCTACATCGACAACGAATAGAACCGGCCGTGAAGGATCGGGAACAGTCACGAATTTCCCTTCTGTTCAGTAGCAACTGCATCGCATAGCGAGCGACCTGGCGTTTCATGAGGCATTTGTGCTTTCGAGATATACCTTTTTGTTAAAGCGCAAGCCCGGAACTGTACACTTCTTAACAACCACTTTACGAACTCGAGAATTATTGTATTGGCAGAAACAAGGCGCATTTGCAGCGTCTGGCACGCTGGCGCCGAACGACAATCCAGATAGCAATCTAGGACAATCACCCATTGTCTAACCACTTGGCACTATCTTACCCATATCGATTTTCCACAAGCATAGCAATCTGTCATAGAAGCTCGTACTCACAATGCTTCTGTTTGATACAGTACCTCCTCCGTCTCGTTCGGGCTGCACGTCACTCCCGTAATTCATACTCTTGTGCTCCTCGAACCTCGCCAGAACTTCGAAATTCCATTCCTCACTCCTGCTCCGTGCCATCCTTACAATGCGAGCACCAGCATGCATGCAACTGACAAGTAGTACGAGGCTGAGATAATGTCAGATTGCGTCATCACAGGGTGGTATGAGCTGTATGCGGAGCGCATAGAATGATTGTTCTGGAAAAGTGAAAGGATTATGGTACGGACCTTGTGCATGGCTGCCGCAGGGCTGAGTCCGAGGCTTCCTGCATATTTTTATTAGGCACACTAACGGCGGCCTCTCGTGCGAGCACTTTCAATCGCCAGACACCGCCTCCTAGGTAGAGCGAGGCCAGCGTCTGCCGTCTGCCTACTGAGGGCAATGATAGCAACCGAATATGATCATCGTAGCTGCCGGTCACCACAAGGGTATCGGAAAGTGGCAGGATGGCGGTGACTCCGGCTTCATGGAGCTTACGATCTTTCCACAGAGCCTCGATTTGCATGCTGTTTTCATGCTCGTCTTGGATTTGTGAGCACTGCAGAACGATGTCATCGCCGCCGGAAATAGCGTTTCCCGTCTGAGGTGTGAAGGCCATAGTCCAGGCTTCCAACTCATGCTGCTGAATATCGTGCATTGTGATCACAGCATCTTGGCTCCACAATTGGCCTTCCGTGCTGCTGCTGCTGCTGCTGCTGCTGCTGTTGCATTCACAGAGCAGCACGTTTCCGTTGGACAGCGTTGACCCGAGGACGTGAGGCCGGAACGGATGCCACGTGAGTGATAGCACCAATATCGTGGAGTCACAAATGCGCCTGACACATGATAGCACGAGCTCCCGGCGTGCTGCATCTAACCGGTAAAAAGCAAGTAACCCTGTTGATGTCGCAACCGCTAGTATGTCGCCCACTATTTCGGGATGGGGAGTCCACTGTATGTCGAGAATAGCAAAGTCCGTGATGATGGTGGATACTTTCGTACTTTCACATGAATCTCGCATCAGTCAAACAAAGTCGCCGGGAGAGGAATGATATGGTCACCTCTTACCTACATGTTATCTTGCTCTAGCTGGAAGAGGATCAGGCTTCCTGTGCGCTTTTGCGCGGACTCACCAGCAGATGGCGGTGTGTTCTTGGGATCTTCGGACGGAGGTTCTGCGTTGTTGGCCTCACGTACATCACCTTGCTGCTCCTTTCCATGCAAGTAGTACGTGCCAACCACGAAAAAGTTCGATTGATTCGGACAAAAGGCTATGCAGCTGGGCGGCAGATCGAGGGTCAGGGAACACACGGCATCTACTTGCGCCATCGTGCATAGCCGCAAGCAAGAGAGGATATTCAATTATGCGTGGAGGGTCATGGTTCGGAGGCAGAATTGGGGTTGACTGTCTCGAGACTAGACGGAAATGGTAAATGGTACCAGAAGCGCACAGCCAAGCATATAGCATATTGATTATTGAACTGGTTAGCGTACGGAATACGGGAGCTCTATCTCTCGTCTTGTATCGGCTAGCAACCGGCCCTATACCCTTATAGGGTAGCTAGTCGCTAGGCCGAAAGAAGAGACCTCCTTTAGTAGAGAAATAGAACTATTAACCTCGTATAGTATACTATTCCTATTATACTCTAATAGTGCCTCTTTAATAGAGCTCTAATTAGTAATTACTATAGCCTAAACTATAAGTCTACTATCCTATTCTACTAGGTATATATAAGAAAATAGGTCTATAGGAACGTATAGAATGCTCTCTACTAATCGTAGTAGTAGATAGTAGAACTAAACCGTACCTTTCTAAGAATAGGGTAGAGTATTTACTATTAACTAAGCTCGCCCGGCTAGTATATCTACCGAGCTAGCTACCGAGTATATCCGTATAAGCGACCGAGCTTCTCCGCGTATACGCTAAGTAGGCTTTGCGCTAGCGGATTAGTATCGTAGTATACGTAATAATATTATATAACTATTATATAGGATTACTAAGGTAAGATAAGAGACTTTACTTACTTAGGTTCTTATAATTATCTCCTTTCCCTAGTATAGCTATTCTAGCTATAGGGCTATAAGAAGGGTTATATTAGTAGGTAGATAGGGTAGTAGTAGGTTAGTATAGTATTCGATAGAGATCTAGGAGGAGAAGGAGGAAGGCAGGCTAGTTAGCCTAACGCTAAGCGCTAAGCCCTACCTAAGGTACTAAGACCCTAGCTTTACTCGAGCTAGTTATATACTAATTACGTATAACCTCTAATATACGCTTCCTTTCTAAAGGCCGCGCCCTCGTAGCCTGTCTATATTCTAATCTTAACCTCTATTACCGCTAACTTAGTATATTAACTAAGCTGTTTAGCTACGCTAAATTAAACGCTTAACTACCTAATTGTGTAACTATATTAAACCTTGCCTCCTAGTATAATACAAGGTTTAACTCTAACTACGCTATCTTTATATATAATAAAGTAATATATATCTATAAGAATTAAGGGCTATCGACTAATTATAATACGAGCGCGTCTTTCCTACTATAATAGGTAGGTATACGAGGTATTACAGCACTGCCTCCGTTCTAAGTAATATCGTTTCGAGTTCTTTACGTCTACTCTAAAAGACCTAGAAATGTCTACTCCCGAGGGTTTATTCTTATTATTACGAGAGCTATTATTTACTATCGTAGTTTCGCTAGCCCTAATTAGTTAGGTTTAGCAGCCTTTAATTGTTAATTAATCTTATCTTTTTAAAAAAACGCAGTTCGTCTAGTTTAGACCCCGCAGTGGTTCGGTTTGGTTTAGTTTAGTTTACTAAGCCGAAGATCTGGTTTAGTTTGGGTTGGTTTGCTAAGTAACTACAAGAGTAGCTAGTTCGAACTATAGAATTTATCGGTTTCTAAGAAGTGTAAGAATGTCTACGTAACTCGAAGCAAGCCCTTTATAAGATACGAGAGTGTAGCCGGCAGCGTAGCCGGCGTTTTTCAGTTGTAGGAAGGTACTTATATAACCCTAAATCTATAGGCAATCAGCTAAAGGCACTAACCAATTAAAAGCATATACACAGACAAGCTATTATAGTTCAGTTTAGAAACTGCACTTATTAGAAGTGTAAGAATGTCTACGTAACTCGAAGCAAGCCCTTTATAAGATACGAGAGTATAGCCGGCAGCGTAGCCGGCATTTTTTAGTTGTAGGAAGGTACTTATATAACCCTAAATCTATAGATAATTAGCTAAGGGTACTAACTAATTAAAAGTATACATATATATAAGCCATTATAGTTCAGTTTAGAAACTGCACTTATTAGGTATAAATTTTATCCTTTCGCTCGCTATTTAATTCCCTAACTGCTCGGTAGAATATTATTATCTAGATCTAGGTAGAACTTATCGATTTCCCTAGAAGTCCTCCTCCTTAAGAAGTTCTAACACTTTCCTACCGAACTATTCGACAATATTAAGTACTAGGATAGCTCCTTCCTCGGTATCGGTATAGTATATAAAAGAGCTATAAGGCAGCTCTATAGAACGTTCTACTAGTTACTCGCTATACTAAGGCCGAATGCTAGTTCGTTCCTTAGAACTCTTAGTTATTTAGGAGATATAAAGGGTAGGGTAGGTAGTAACTTCGTATTATATAAGGAGGTAGAGGCTACTATAGAAGAGGCCTTTAACCTATAGAAGACAGCAAAAGATATAGAGGCAGCTATAGGTCTAGGTACCTAGTTGAATTTCTAGTAGGTAGAGTATAAGGATATTTAGAGGGAGTATTAGGTAGAGTTGCGAAGGCAGGTATATAATATGCTCTAGAAAATAGGGATAGTGCCTATAACTATAACTATTAGGCTCTTCAACCTTCCTTATTTTTCCCTATTTTCTTTTTATAAAAATCCAAACTAATACAAATTAACCGGAATGTCTATCTTCTTTTAGTTCTTTAAAAAGCCTAGTAGCGTAGCTAGCAGCGTAGCCGGTAGCGTAGCCGGCCTTTTTACTCCTTAGTACTAACGGGATTTTAGGAGACTTCTATTCCGTACGGCTAATAAAGCATACTATACTATATATATATACTTAGAGAGTATTTAGAGCGCGGTATACAGCGCCGTATAATAGCGGCTTATTTCGTATATAGAAAAGCTTGTAGATAACACTACGAATATCCTTCCTACTAGAATATCTATCCTACCTAGCACCGTCTCGAATATAGATATTCTAGCCTTTTAGAATCTAATCGAGTGCTTTGAAATCCTTGTCTATAATCGTTATACGCTTCGTATAGATAGCTATAAGGTTGACCGCTAAAATAGTATTAGTATAGTCCGAAAAGAGGTAGAAGAGAAACATATATTCGAAGATACGAACTAGGTAGGCTTCTATAGCCTCTTAAAGGGCGCCTATCGCGGAGGCTTAGAAGCGAAGGTCCGTTCTATAATCCTAGGCAATTTCGCGAATAAGTCGTTAGAAAGGAGCTTTACGGATTAGGAGCTTAGAACTCTTCTAATACTACCGAATCTTACGGAGGGCTACGGCTAAAGAAGGATTAGTAAAAAGATAGTAAGAATGCCGGCTACGCTGCCGGCTACGCTACCGGCTACGCTGCTAGCTACGCTGCCGGCTATAAATAGGACTTACTTCCTAGGCGCTATCGACGCTTCGTACGATTGCTACTAGTAGTAGAAGCGCTAGTTATCGTCTTACGTAGAGCCTTGCCCGCCGTTATCTTACGCGGAGCCTTACTCGCGACGCCCTTTCTAGTACCGGAGCTAGCGGTAGTAGTAGCAGCCCTCTTACGTTAATATACTATACTCGTTCTACTATTTCCGGTCTTATTACGACCCGTAGAAGCACTAGGTCCCTTCTTGCGAGGCGTCGTAACTTAGTTAAGTAGACTCGCTATTATAAAAGTCGTCGAATTAAGGAAAAAAGTGCGTTACGAAGGTATACGAAGGCGCGCGCGGAGCGAGGGTATTACGGAGGTAGTAGATATAGAGCGTAGAGGTATAGGTATCGATACGAAGGTTGAATATAGCGGTAGTATCGCGGTATCGCTAGGCAATAGAGTAAGCTTCGCGCAAGCCTATATTATAGTAACGTTAGAGTAAGGAAAGAAGGTAGGTACGGCTAAAAAAGGCAGGTACGGCTAAAAAAGGCAGGTACGGCAGACTTTAAAATATAGCCGGCATATATAGCCGGCATAGTAATAGGCGAAAGCCTCCTTTTAATAAATAGCCGGCGTAATAATAGTATCCTACTATAGTATAGATATTCTTTAGTAATGCCTTTACTAGCTATAGTAATCTTATAAGTAACCTAGGCCTATTGCTAGCAAATATAAGAAATATTAGGTAGGCTATACTAAACAAGCTAGTTATTTAGTAGGAAAAGGCCTACTACCGTCTCTATATGCCGGCTACGAGTGCCGGCTATCGCTCTAAATTCAACTCCGCCCTATCTCGGAGACTAAGGTACCGAGCGGAAACCCTATAGCTTATATTTACTCGGTTATCGCGGAGCGCTTATAGGTAAGGTATTAGAAAAGAGTATAAAAAGTACGAGAAGAGTATCCTAGGATATAGGTCGTAAGTAAATAAGAGTAGCACGCCTAGTTATTTATATAGTACGTTACTCTATACGACTAAGAGCCTATATTATCTTATGCTTCGCTTATAAGACCTCGACTCTACTAGTATACTGTCGATCTCCTCCTCGGTCGCTAATACGCTATCTTAATTCTTCTTCGAGTTGCCGGACTTAGTACGTATCTGTAGCTATGCAATAGCGCTACGTATTATAGAGAATCAACTCCGCCGTATCTCGAAGGCTAAGGTACCGAGCGGAAATCCTATAGCTTATATTTACTCGGTTGTCGCGGAGCGATTACAGGTAAGGTACTAGAAAAGAGTATAAAAAGTACGAGAAGAGCATCCTAGGATATAGGTCGTAAGTAAATAAGAGTAGTACGCCTAGTTATTTATATAGTACGTTACTCTATACGACTAAGAGCCTATATTATCTTATGCTTCGCTTATAAGACCTCGACTCTACTCGTATACTATCGATCTCTTTCTCGGTCGCTAATACGCTATCTCAATTCTTCTTCGAGTTACCGGACTTAGTACGTATCTATAGCTATATAATAGCGCTACGTATTATAGAGAATTTCTCGTTAAAGTTTCTCTCTCGTAGGCTTGCTATCTACCTCGTAGTATAGAGGATTAAAGTACTAATACTAAAGAATCTCCTTATAGTTAGGATACTAGGGCTCCTTAGGACCTTTGTATTTTAGGTCTAAATAGAGACGTATTATAAACATTCTATCGCCCTTTCGCTTACTACCCGCTAGGTCGCGATATACGAAGAAACTAATCTAAATATAGCTCGTCTCTATAATAGCCGGGTAAATATAGAGCGCTAGGTTTCTACTTCGTACCTTAGATTTAGGGACGGCGCGGAGATAAAATCAGAAATATAGCCGGTACCTATAGCCGGCAAAAGGATACGAAAATAGGCCTCCTCCTAGGTTAATCTAACGACTAAATACAATTTCCAACTAATCCGCTATAAACCGACGCCGAATTTTAGCTAGAAGCTATATATCTTTATTTTAAAGAGTAACCCGCTTCGTATAGATAGTAAGGAGGTTTAAAAGCTTAAGCTCGGTTACGAGAAATGCCTCCGTAGCTTCCTAAAGAGTACTAATCGCCTTAGCCGTAAATCGTATACTAGACCGAAAATCTAATGTAATTTCTCGGACGAGTCGCTAGAAAGGAGTCTTAAGGATTAAAAGCTCGGTCCCTCTTTTGTTTTAGAAAAGCCGGATCTAGCGAAGGGCAATAGTACCTAGTTTAAAGCGCCGCTTCTTTATTGTCGAGTCCTGCCTTATTCCCTTTCTTTTAATAGAAAGATAACTTTTCTTCGCGATAGTCTTCGTCCGCCTACTCTTTTTAGCCTTCTCCTATCTACCTATAGCCTTCTTATTTTTCGGTACTGTTTTCCGAGGAAACCCCTTCCTTCGTATATACTACGGAGAGCCTTGCTCTTCTAATATCTCGTTCTCGCTACGGTCTCCCTATACTTAGCTTGCTTTACCCTTGCCCTTTAGCCTCTAAAGATATTTATCTACGCGTTTAGGCGACGAGGGTATATCGGTAGGACCTAGAAAATTAATAAGTATATAATCGTAAGGAGACATTAATGCTTCTTGCCTTTCAGAACAAATAGTCTTTTATTAAACCGCCTTAGTAGGTTATCGTTAGATTCGAATAAAGGATAGTAGCTTAAGGAAGGGGAAGTAGCCGGCTTAGGAAGGCCCGAAGAGCCGAATCCTTAAGGCATATTTATCTTTAAGAATATAGGGAAAGGGAAGAAGGAGAGAAAGAGCGAATAGAGAATTAGAAATAGTCCGTAGATAAGCGGGGTCGGTTACTATAGCAACTAGTCTGTTTAGGTCCTAGGAATTCGAAACACATTTCGGATATATACCGGCTATATACGCCGGCTATATTACCTTATACGTAAACGCTTCGTCTCCTTAAAGCTACTCTAAGCCTATATACGTTTCCGCTTCTCGACCCGGTATCGCCTTCTACCTCCCCCCTCCTCCTCTTCGTTATCGCTAATTAGGGTTTCGCTTAGACTAAATTTCGTATTCTCTTCGCGCTCCTAGGTTTCTTCGATCTTAAGGTTTTCTAATTCCTCGATTAACTCCTTTAGTATAATCTTTAGTAACCTACCTTAGCGATTCTAGTAGAGGAGATAGTATCGGAATACTATAATAGATTCGAAGGTAGTAGGCGAGTATATTCGATTAAAGCGGCCCTAGTAACGAGCGATACTAAAAGACCTCTTATAGCCTATACCTACGCTCGGGATAGCGAGGACGTCCCGAGCGACCGACGCTATCGTTAAAAACTTAGGCTCTAACCGCTGCTATATAGCGAGAATATCGTCTCCGAATTCGTCTAGAAGACCGGTAAGATCTAGAGATTATTAGCCCTCTTTCCGAGCCTACGGGTTTACACTTACTCGCGCGCCGATAGAGATCGAACTTTTCTTTATTTACTTTAGTAGTTGCTTCCTCTTCTGCCTCTACTTCCTACCTACGAAATAGGTATAATATCGGAGCCTTCTAAACCTTCTTTTTCTTTATAGGAGCTGTATTTAGACTAGTTTCTTTCCGACGCTTGTAGAACATCTTTTCTAGAATAGTCTAGTAATGCTTCGGCTATACCTCGTCCGCCTTCTATTCCGGCCTCTACTAGTATATATCCTTTTCTACCGGGTTAAGTAAGTACGTAACGCTATAGATATTCCCGAACGACTTAAAGGTAGTACTATAATATTTATACAACTTAGTATAGGAGCTGTCTATAGCTTTCGTTATAGCTACTTTCTAGGGAACGCTCTTCTTAGCTAGCTTAGCTACGGTTTCCTCGAGCTCGTTAAAGAGCTAGTTATAGTACGTAAAGACAAGGTAGATCGTCGGTCCTTAGGTTCTTCTAATCGTAGTAGTAACCTTCGCGTAATGCTTACTAATATCGACGAGATACTCTACTTAGCGCTATTCGGCGGCGGTAAGGCCGAGCTACTTAATACCTTCGGAACTCTAATAGATCTCGAGAGCGGTACGTAAAGTATATCCCCTTATAACTATATAGAAAGTCGAATCGAACTAGGTCTTAACGTCTTAGGTAAAACGGAGTAGGCGCTAAGGAGGCCGCTTTTACTATCGCTTATTCTATACGATATTCTAGGTATCGGTTTTAGGGCGCTCGATTAGGTTCTTTTAAATAGCCTCGAATCGGTTATATCTCTATAAGCTCGAGTTCGTATATATTGCTAGACGACGAAGCTAGAGAAAAAGAGTTAGAACTATACTAGGTTGCCGGCTATAGATGCCGGCTACGGACAAAAGTTATACCTTATATAAAACGAGAGCGAGGCTCTCTACCTTATCCTATCTTATTACTATAACGAGTTTCTCGACTTTCGACTTTGCCTTATCCTTATCTAGGATCTTCTATTAGTCGTCGTTTAATAATGCAATTTTAAGCGTCTTAAAGAGGGCTTAGATCGCGATTTAAACTATATAAGCGAGGTAGGGAAACTTCTATAGGGATATAACTAGCAACGACGTCGGCTCCGATTTAATAGGGCTAGGGCTATTACTAGGCTCCTCTTTGTCGTTATCGTCGTACGTATTATCGTACGTATCCGGAATCGTAGCGAGCTTAATATTCGGAAGATTAAGCTAGATTGTAGACCTTATAATCTCCTCTACGTACTCGACCCTATCGATATAATTAGTAATTTTAAAGACATATACGAGTAAATTGTATATATAACGCCTTATATAATGTTCGATTATTACTAGCGTTATCCGTAGTAATCGAGATTAGTTTCGTTATTACGCTAACCCTATCTATTACCGTATAGACAAGCTTCGCTATATCCTTACTAGTATAGGAACCTAGAATTTTAGGGAATCCGATTATAAGTTCCTAGAGTTTCTAATCCGAATTAATAAAGTATAGTATAATCGAGAGGAAGGAGGCTCTTATAGTCTAGCTTAACTAGCTATCGATAGTAATAGCTACTCGGCGAGTATTACGGAGGATCTCCTAAATATCGTCTAACGTAGCCTCTTTATTCTTTTCGAATATAATACGCTAGGTTATCGCGCCGAGAAATAGGGGAGGGTAGTTTGTAAGATATAGGTATATCTTCTATATAGACTCCCTTTCGTAGAAGTCTTCCGGAAGACTATTTATAGCTAGCATTTCGTTTGCTAGTTACTTAAAGTCTTCGGGGGAGAAATCGGTAGCCTTTAATCCTAGAGCTTCCTTAAGCGTAGCCTATAATAATTAGCTAGATCTCTACGGTTAATTAAAGTAGCCGGAATCTATAGCCGGTAGCTATAGCCGGTAGCTATAGCCGGCATTTTAGAAGACGTACCTCTTTCTAGAACGCTATATCTATATTAACTCTCCTCTCTCTTTAAGATTCCCGACACCGTTTAAAATAGAGATAGTTCGTAGGCGATAAGTTCCTATCCCCTAGTTTCGGGTATTTTAAGATTAAACCGTAGAAGTTATAGACAATTACTAGTTAACCTTTAAGTCGAGAAGTCGTATAACGGTATAATGCCCCCTCTATAAAGAACTTCTAGAATATATCCGTTCGCTCCTTACTCCCCTATCGTATCGAGTACTTCCGGAGTTTATACTCCTTCGAACGTAAGTATAAAGGGAACTATATCTTATAGACCTATTAATTAAACTGCTCTATATACTCGGGTTTCTAAAGATACGCCTAGCTAGCCTTTTCGAAGATTTCCGGGTTAATACTCGATATTCTTATATCTCCGAACAACCTTCTACTTAGACTCCGTAAAGGTAAGGACTAGGTAGTAGTACCCTATAATAAATTCCTACTACTAGGATTCGGAGAGGATAAATCTAGCCCTAATCGTCGTCTAGGACTCGATAGGCTCGAAGGTAAGTATACGACCTCCTCTTAACGTTATCGCAATCTCGCTCGTATACTAGACTATTTCGACTATCGTCTCGTTGTTACCCTTCCTAGTATAGCGCCTAGTATATATACAATATCGGTCGGTATGTTTTAAGGTTTCGTACGGTAAGGTAAGGACTTAGGAGTAGTAGATATATACTAGTAGCTATAGGGAAATACCCTTTCTTTTATAGTATCGTATCGTTAGGAATAGCTAGGTAGTAAATAGCTAGCTACCTTTTTTTTCGTTTCCTAGCTACCTAACTACTAGATTTTTTTTTCTAGCTACCCTAGCTAGCCTAACTACTAGAATTTCTTTCCTAGCTACCCTAACTACCTAAATTTTGCCTTCTATACGGCGGCTCTCTCCTACTAATAGAACCGAGCTACTATACCTAACGAATCTAAGCTCGTTTTTAGTCTTAATCTATCCTCTTTCGGTATAAGACACTCGATAAGCAAATGCTTAGGCCGAGTCTAACTACGAAACCTAAGACTAACTAATAGCTCTATTAACTAATCCTAATCCTCGAACTCCTTCCGCTTCTTAGTAAAGACCTTAAAGAGCGCTCGAGCTTCGTCGGGTACCTACGGAGTAGTCGAGATAAAGCCGTATCGCTAAAATAGATAATCCTTCGGAGGCTTATATAGAGATTTAGAGAATTCTAACGCTAACCTATCCTACTAGGCGCTTAGATTCTAGATATAAGCCCTCTCTGCCTTAGTAAAGATTTTATATAGTAGTAGCACTCTGCCCTCGAGAAACGCTTTCTATTTAACTGTTAGTATCTGCCGGCTACGAACGCCGGCTATATATACCGAGTATAGAATAATTACCTATACCCCTTCCTCCTTTAGTAATACTTCTACCGTCCCTAGATACCTAGCCGCGATCGCATTAATCGTAAGCTACTTTGCCTTTATAGACGTAAAGGCTTCGCTCTAATACTAATAAAGAAACTTCTACTCTATATCGAGGATATAAAGACGACTAGTCTCGATTCTAATCCTTACTAGCTTTTCGTAGTAGCTTTAACTATAATTTTCTAGATTAATAGGACTTATACCTTAGCCCTTTACTAGTATCTCGTCTCTTTAACTATACTTAATCTACTCCTAGCGCTTATCGTCTATAGCGTTAGGCCCTAAGACTGCGCCTATTACTAGATCGACGTAGGGTATCTCCTCGCTTTTTTTAGTTCCTTTATTCTTAGTATTAAGCTCTGTCGCGGTATCCTAAACTCTAGTATTGTTATTCTCGGCTATCTAAATATCTCCGTTACTATCGGTCGTATCGATAGAGGTAGAGGCTATAGGTCTAAATGCTATTAGTTAACGTCTTAAAGAAAAATATACCGGCTATAGCTGCCGGCTACGGCTGCCGGCTACGGCCGCTAGCTAGATTGACTTACGCTACTAGAACTTTACGCTCGAAAACTAGCCGCAATTCTTTCCTCCTCTTAGCCTTCTCTTAGCTTGTCTTCTTATTCTAACCTTTACTTTTTTTCTATAGGCGCTAGCTATCGATAGAATGCCTTATTCCGCGCCTTTCTTCTCTTATCTTTAGCTCTTTTATCCTTATCTATCTTCTCTTTTCTCTCGCGGTCTCGTACGGAATTCTTCTTTATAGAGTACTCCTCTTTAGTCTTACGCTTTTTAGTTAGACGCTTAGGCAAAATAAACTCGCGGTCTTTAGTTCTATCTTCTATTTAGCGCACGGCGCGCTTCTCTCTTACTATTATAAGGAAAAGGGGCGGGGGCGTAGCGTATAGTAGTTATTATCGGTATAGGTATAGAGGAAGAATTTAAAAGGTATAAGAATATCGCGAAGCCCTAATTGTTACCGCCTACGTAACGTTATATAGGTAAGCTTTCGCAACTACGGCAACTACGCCCCGGCAACGGCAACTACGGCCTAGCAATAGCAACTACGCCCTAGTAACGGCAACTACGCCCTAGCAACGGCAATAGAGCGTAGTAAATATAACCTAGTAACTATTATAGCCGGCAATCGTAGCCGGCAGTCGAATAAGAGTGTCCTTGTAGTAAAACTACGCCCTAGTAATAGCAACTACGCCCTAGTAACGGCAACTACGCCCTAGTAACGGCAAAAGAGCGTAGTAAATGTAATATAGTTACTATTATAGCCGGCAATCGTAGCCGGCAGTCGAATAAGAGTGTCCTTATAGTAAAACTAATATAGTCTCTAGTTTAAACTAGGAATCTATATAGTTCGAAAAAACCAAACCGGAACTAGGGAGCTAGTTCGCCGCTAAGAAACCAAACTATATACGTTTAGTAGTTCGGAAACCGAACTACTACGGGGTCTATATCTTACTCTAATAATAAGATATAAATGTCGGAGCCCCGGTTAGAGACTATCCCCTTAGGGGTTCCCTAATAGCTATAGAAGATGTTGTTCTATAGTAACTTAGCTAGGTTAATAGCAGACTAGTCCTTCCGAGCTAGAATGTAACGAGCACCTTTAGTAAACCGGATCTACTATCATAAGGATAGTATCGAAGATGTACTTACTGCCCCTACGCTTAGTAGGCGGAAGGCCTATAATAAAGTCTACTATTAGCTCTATAAATAGCTTCTTTAGAATAGGAAGTAAAGACAACTCGCCGAATAGCAGGTGCCTTAGTGCTTTAACTCGTTAATATACGATATACGTGTTTACGTAGTCCTTTATATCCCGCTTACTATTTAGCTAGTAGTATATACGCGATAGTAGCTCGTGCGACCTCTCTATACTATAGTAACCGGCAAGCTTACTATTATAGTGTCGCTTAAGAAGCTCTTATCGGATTGAATGCTCGGCAGGGATATACAATCTGCCCTTATAGCGTAAATAGCTATCGGCATTAATCGACTAATTCTTGCTAGATCTAGTTTTGCGACTATTAGTAAGCCGATCTATACGGGCCGTAGTAAAAGCGTCCCTTTACTAAGCGCGTAACAGCTCGTTTATAAAGGCTTAACTATCTCCTTATATAAGTTCGCTTAATAGCACCCTCGCTATCGTACGTAGCACGTACTATATGTATCTAGTAGCACTAGTAGCCGGATTAACTATAGTAGTGCTTTAATCGCTGTTACTATATATAGCGATATTAACTAGGGAGTTATCGTAACCCTTCCTATTAGTGTTATTAAGCTTAATACGTACTGTTAATATAGCAAGAGTATTAATATGCTTTAAGCCGTCGCGGAGTCCGGTAAGCCGCTTATTATACGCTTGCCTTACTACGAGGTCTATAGCAATCTTATACTATAGGGTTGGAAACAATAAATTAATAGATTGCTAAGTCTCGCTGTCGTAATTAGGTCGCCTCGATAGGCTATCGGTAGGGTTACTTACGCCTAGCCGGTATAATATATTAAAATCGAACCTAGCGAGGTAGACGGCCTATCTAGCCTATCGACCTATAACCCTAGTAACCTTAGTAATGCTACGGAGGTTGTTATAGTCTGTATAGACCTGTATTATATGTTAGGCCCTATCGAGGTAGTGCCTCTAATGCTTAAAGGCCTCGATAATAGCTAGCAACTCTTGCTCGTAGGTTTCGTAGCGACGCTTAGTATTAATTATCTTCCTTAAGAAGAAGGCAATCGGGTGCTAGTAATTGTTATTAGCCTATTGTAATATAATGGCTAATATGGCGAACTATAAAGCGTTAGTCTTAATACGGATCTGCCTACTTAGTACGAAATAGTATAATAGGGGGACTTTAGTAAAGCGTTGCTTTAAACCGTTAAAAGCGGCTTATGCCTTATTAGTCTATTTAAACTCTCTGGATGGATTAGCCTTAGTTTTGGTAAGCTTAGTTAGGGGCATTATATACCGTAAATAGCCCTTAATAAAGCGACGATAGAAATTAGCAAAGCTAAGGAACGACTGCAGCTCCTTAATACTAGTAGGTATTAGCTATTTAGTAATAGTTTTAATCCGATTAGGGTTAGCCTTTACACTATTAGTTAATACGAGGAAGCTAAGGAAGGGTACCTCTTTAGTAGCGAAGGTGCATTTAGAGGGTTTGTAGTATAAGCTATAGGCCCGTAGGCGGTCGAGCACCTTACGTATAGCGGCCTAATATTCCGCAATATTAGGTAAATAGGTATAAACTAGGATATTATCTAGGTAAACTATATAGAGGTAGTCTAATAGGCCTAAAAGGGCCTAATTAATATAGGACTAGAATGTTGCAGAGGCATTAGCTAGGCCGAATAGTATAACTAAGTACTTAAAATAGCTATAGCGAGTACGGAAGGCTGTCTTCTATTTATTACCCTTACGAATACGAATGCGGTAATAGGCGTCCTTAATGTCTAATATAGTATAGAAGTAGGCGCTAGAAAGGCGATCGAGGGTCTTATTAATAAGCGGAAGTAGACAGCGGTCTTTAATAGTAACAGTATTAAGTCTACGGTAGTTAACGTATAAACGTAGGCTACTATCCTTCTTAGGAATAAATAGGATTAGTGTACTAGTAGGGCTATTGCTATACTAAATTCGACTATTAGCTAGGTTCTTATCTAGGTACTTACGTAGCATAGCAAGCTCTCGTTTACTAAGGTTATAGAGTAGCCTAAAAGGAACTTCTTTGCCCTCTATAATGTTAATTTTATAATCCGTCTCTTTAAATATAGGCAGCGTCGATGCTAGGTAGTATTTAAATATATTAATATAGGTCTCGCGAATAGGCTATAGGATACGAGCGAGTTAATTAGGGTCTATACTATTAGGGGGCATAGGTTTATCGTTATTACCGCCGAGAAGGTTAGCTATCGGATTAGCTAAGGCAGGTGTTAGGTTACTAATAAACAGGACCCTAATATCGTTAGGACACTCGCTAGCATTAATGTATTTAATGTCCTCTTTCCTAGCGATTCTAAATCGCTACTATTAGCTACCTAGGTCTATAGCTACGGCGTAGTGCTTAAGGACAGGGTTACTAATAACAATATTAGATAGAAGGCTATCTATATCTACTATATAGGCAGTAAAGTCTAGTAGGCGTTCATTTCCGAGGTCGTCCTTTAGAACTATAGGAATATAGTAGGCCCTATAGGTTAAGTGCCGAGCGTTATTAAACTAAGTAAGGGTTAGTAGGTTAGCCCTATTTAATTGTCGAAGGTCTAATTGCTTAGCTAGGCGATAGCTAATAAGGGCACTAACTGAATTTCCTAGATCTAGCGTAACCTTAGTCTTATAGTTAGCTCTATGTGTATCCTATATAAGATAGGTGCGTATAATAGCTAGTACAATATCGATAGTTTTACGCCGTATAAGGCTAATAGTTAGTGCGGCGCTTATTCTTTTTTCGACTAATAGGAAGGGCCGATAGGGGTAGTATTAGCGGCTAAAAGGTGCTTTCGGTACTTAGCGGTAGTACAGTCGATCCGGGCCTAATCCTTAGGTTTGTCGTATTAGCCTAGTAGATAGCTAGTACTATTATAGTTGAAGCATTTCAATCCGGTTAGGGGATTGCTATAGCCGCTATTGCTACTATTGTTAGTTAAGCGATTAGTATTGTAGGGATACGAGCCCCTTCTACGGCCCCTATTACGGCCTCCTCTATATAGTCGCCGGCTACGGCCTCTTCTACGGTTATTGTTACTGTTCCTATTGTTAGTACTATTGTTTTAGTAGGAACCTTAGTTTCCTCCGCGGGCACTACGGTTGCCGCGGTTAGTACTAGCTAGTCGGATCCTCGATTCTAGTCGTTGTTAGAGCTAAACAGCCTGTTCGGCTGTTTCTACTT
Organism: Pseudocercospora fijiensis CIRAD86; assembly: GCF_000340215.1. Lineage (NCBI taxonomy): Eukaryota > Fungi > Ascomycota > Dothideomycetes > Mycosphaerellales > Mycosphaerellaceae > Pseudocercospora > Pseudocercospora fijiensis. The sequence continues at coordinate 4,690,691 of NW_006921537.1, forward strand.
CGACTATAAATTAAATACGCGTTAGATTAGCCTGTTCGAATATACGGTAGCGGTCCAATTTAAGGACTAATTCCTATCTTAGTTTTAGGCGTATTTCCGAGATCTATCTAGAATTAGTCTTAGCCGGAAGGTCGTCTTCGAGGGTCTTTAAATAGGCCTTAAATAAGCGAGCTAATTAATTAGTCTTTTGCTTAGCTCGAAGGTACTAGTCCTAAGCGTATTGTTGCCTTAGTATAGGGTTTCTAAGGGTGTCTAGTATAATAGTTTTATAGGTCTGCTACTAAATAGCGGTCTAGTTATTAAGGGAATCAAAATGATTATCCTAGGTACGTTTTAGGTCTCTATTAATATATTGCATAGTATAGACGACTAGCGAGTAATCGTCCCGGCCGGAAGAGCCCTTAGTACGTTTCGCTAGTTAAGCTTACAGTCGCGAATATAGTCGTTGTATTGCTTCCGGCTAGAGCTATTAAATACGGTACAGTCCTTAAGTTTAGTATCCTTCTTCTAAACTAGGACGGATAGTAAGGAAGGCCCTACTATCGGCTTAGTGTTAGTTACTAGGGCTTCCTATAGGCGGCGAATTTCGAGGAGGTTGTCCTTTAGCTATTATTCTTAACGTAAAGTAGCGAGCCTATTTTAGGTAGCTTCTTAAAGTCTCGCTACTAGCTAGGGGCTAAAGGCTAGTTAGCTATATCGACGGTTAACAATATTGCTAAGAATGTCGTTAACGGGCAACGAGGGGTTATCCCCTTCGATTATAGGTTCTTTAGTAGGCCCTCTAATAGGCTCTTTAGTAGGAGGCACTTTAGTAGGTACTTTAGTAGGCACTTTAGTAGGTACTATACTACTAGCGTTGTCGTTGCTAGCGCTGCTAGCGGCGCCGCGATTGTTGTTACTTCGTAATAAGCCGGCTATTGTAATAAGGGGTAGCACTAATAGTGTATTGTAGCCCCTTATAGTACGGATATAGCGGAATTAGTAGGTATCCGCTTAGTGCGATTAACTTAGTATAATAGGCCGTATAGAAGGCCTTGCTTAATAATTAGTACGGTTGTTTTTAGTGGAATAGTACGTGTAGGTCCCGTTCTTCGGGCGCAATATAGTTAAATCGGTAGTTTTCGTAGCTATACCGCTAAAAGCTTAAAATAAGGACTATCTAGCTACTACCCTTAAAGGGTAGATCGAATACTATATAAGAAGGGTTATATTAGCAGGTAGATAGGGTAGTAGTAGGTATAGGTAGTATTCGATAGAGATCTAGGAAGAGAAGGAGGAAGGCAGGCTAGTTAGCCTAACGCTAAGCGCTAAGCCCTGCCTAAGGCACTAAGACCCTAGCTTTACTCGAGCTAGTTATATACTAATTACGTATAACCTCTAATAAGGGCAATATAGTAAGTTATACTATTCTTATACTCTACGCTTTATATACGTATCTCGTACGTACCTACCGCTATACTATAGTTACTGTATACGTTATATTTATTTCGTAGTTACTATTTATTTTATAGATTTAAAGCGCGGCTACTTCTAGTACTAGCTAGAGGTTACCTAAACTTCTAAGAACGCGGTAGCTAGTAGCTACTAACTAAGAATATTTATAGTTCCTATAAGGGTAATACGATCGCGTACCCTATTACTAATATCGATATAGTTCCTAAGTTAGACTTTAGCGAAGCCTCTATTACGTTATCTATTTACTAGTAGTACGACAACCTTAGTAAGCTAGATAAAGAGCAATTTAGTATATATACTAACTATATTAGGAAGGCCTCTAAGGTTTATAGACTCTATACTAGCGCTAAGACGAGTATCCTTATTAGCCGCCTTTTAAAGATTAGGTAAGAAGTCGCTAGTTAGGATACTTTTACTATCCCTAAGGCTAGTCCGGCCTATACTAGCTAGTTTCTTAGGCGTCCTACTACTATTCCTACCTCTCTAGGACTCTATACCTTTAACGTTACTAGTACTATTACTCGCGATCTTGCGCCTACTAACTATTAGAGCAAGTTAGTTACTAGTATTCGGATTCCTAGCTAAGGTATCTCCTTCGATCGCTTTTACTAGACTAGTAATACTACGTTCTTTCGAGTCTTCGGCTAGCTATAAGATCCTCGTAAGCTCTATCTTCTTCTCCCTATTAACCTAATATAGGAGGAGTTTCGGATATACTTCTAGTATATACGTAAGTTACCTAAGAATAAGTAGGAGAGTTATAACGTTATCTAGCTTTATAGTATTAGTAACTAGATTATTCGTTAGTACCTAAACTTATAGCTCCTAGCTGTTACTCTTTAACCTAACTACGCCTACGAGCTTATTTCTATTCCTAAGCCTACTAAGTACTATAAAGTAGGCGAAGAAGGTTACGAGAACTGCCCTCTTAGGGAGTCTACTCGTATTAGCTAAGACGTAGTAAAGCTTATAGCTAGCGTTAGTACTAATCGCCTATATATTATAGTTAGCCTTATATCTAAAGATAAGACTAGCTACTCTACTATTATCAAAGGTATATATAAGCTAGAGGTCTTTGCGAACTAGGCTTAGAGGCTTAGGGACCGTAGCCTAGTTCTACTAGATAAGATTAGTACGCTTACTAATAAGTCTCTTACCGCCTACGATTTTAAGTATATATTTAATAGTTAGGCTAATAGCGAGTACTAAGTAGGAAGTAGAGTAGATCCTTAATCCTCTTAAGGAGTACGAAATCTCTATTTAAATACATTATCTCCTATATAGCGATCTAAAGGCTAAGAACGACCGTATATTAGTTAACCTAAGCTATTCTTACGTTATTAACGGTACTAAGGTTAAGGGCTATAATAACTTAATAGTCTCTTAGGTTACTACTATATACCGCGACCTTACTACTATTCTAAGCTTAGGTTCTTTCGTTCTATACGCTTTACCTACCGCTATTCTAGTTAGGGGCCTTAGCTATATCTCTAACGCCCTAGTCGGTCCTATTCCTTAGTTAAGCTATACTATTTAGAACGAGGTTAAGTAGATCCTCTAGTTTACTAAGAGGGAGCTTAAGGATTGCCTAAATACTTAGGAAGAGTCTACTAGGAAGACTATAGCTAACCTACTCGTCGCTTAAGCCTCCTATAAGGCGTAGTACTATAGTATTAATAGCTTTAGCGTAAGCGGAGAAAGCCTTTAGAATTAGCTATCGGATAAGACGATCTCTAATAAGGACTATAGTATACTTAAGTAGTAGTAAGTTAGTATAATAGATTCGTTACTACTAATTATCGATAGTTTTTATATATTAATAGTATATAGGATAATACTACCCTAGAGGCATTATTATAGACTTTTAGAAAATAGCCTTAGCTAAGAGCGCTAAGGTAACATATAACTATTTATTTATATTAGGCGTTTAATATAAAGCGTATCTAGCTAGATATAAAGAAAGGAAGGGATATTAGCTAGCAACCGGCCCTCTACCTTTATAGAATAGCTAGTTACTAGGCCTATAAAAGAGGCCTCCTTTAGTAGAGAGATAGAGTTATTAACCTTATATAATATACTATTCCTACTATACTCTAATAGTAGCTCTACTATAGGGCTCTAATTACTATAGCCTAAACTATAGGTCTACTATCCTATTCTACTAAGGATAGCTACCTATATTACGATAGGTTATACTTATAAAGGGCTACGCCCTAGGTAGAAAGCGCTAGCCTTAGGCATTCGGCCTACGCGACTCTAACCTACTACTTAGCGCTTAGCGCACTATATAAAACTATTCGGATTTACGTAGATAGACTTAGCTCTTTATTAAACCTATTAAGTCTTATATCTAGTATCTACGTACGCGTTACTTACTCGTAATAATACTACCTTCGGAGGCCTATACTATTATAGCTAGTAGTAGTAGTATTAGTTTCCGTCTTTTACTAGGATATTTTAAGAGAATTTTAGAATTATATATTAAAAATTCTAAGATAAAATTCTATAGTGTAAGGATTTTAGATATTAGAGTTTAAAAAGATATATTATTATAATAGCTAAGTTTAATATAAATTAAAGAAATTGTACTTAAAGAATATTATAGTATAAAAGAATCTTTTGCTAAGACTTTTAGTATAAAGCCCTAAAAATCTATAGAAGTAGCCTATTTGCTAGGGCAGATACACTTCAAACGTTAATTACGCTATACTGTATACTAGGCTGCATACACACACACAGACACACAAACACCCATAATAATAAGTTGATGGCCCTATCTCCGTCTGGTCCCGAGACAGAGCAAGGACTTTAGAATGTTGGCATCACTTGCTTGTAATGCGGTCATTCAATGGACTGCTGGACGATGTTGCTGGTCCTGCACATAATCCATTACGACACATTCTCA
>NW_006921537.1:4695150-4703659 GCF_000340215.1 Pseudocercospora fijiensis CIRAD86
CCCGTTCACAGTGAAGTTTGGGACGCCGCTTTATGAGTTTCTGCTGCGCATCGGCCACTTCTTTATCAGCTTCCTCGCCGCCCTTACCGGTAGCCATCCAGTCCCTCACTTCCTGCTCCGGGAGACCTGCCTCAATGCCTCGCGCAATCAGCACTTCTTGGTCTGTAATGTCCTCGTTTTCCTCAAAGTATGCATTGAACAACTGCTCGATGACCTTGGTCTCTTGCGCCGGACCTTTTGTCTTTCCAAGCTGGACTAGTCGATGGCTGTCTCTTGTATTGCCAGTGCGTCCTCCAAACGCAAAGTTGATTCCGACTTGCTTTCCTAGCCTTGCGAGATGGCCCTGCATGACCTGCGTCCTCTGCGGAGCAAACTTACTCTCATAGTAAGCCTGCTTGTCTATGCTTTTGGGCGCGTCCGGGTTCAAGTAGAATGGATGCCATGTGATGGAGAAGGTGTCGTTTGGATTGCTCTGTTTATGTTGGTTGATTGCGAGCTCCAGTCTGTTCTTGCCGACATAGCACCTGTACGGTATCAGCACCAGGTATAGCTCTGTGGGTCTTCAACACCTACCAGGGGCAGACATTATCGGAGACAATGTCAATCTGATAGTTGGTCATTCTGCACAGAGTCGCAAGGAGAGGCACGATGAAGGAAAGCAGCTACTGGCAGGTCTACTAAGCTTGTTGTGTCCCTCAGACGAGACTTGCCACGCCTGTGACCTTGTTGTCGAGCACTTGGTGACTATGCGGCATTGTGCCCGAGCTACTGACGAGGATTAGAAATCAAGCGCAACAAACGGCAATCGTGTATCCGGCGTAGCCTCGCTGTGCTCACCAGCCCGAATGGGGCTGGGATATGTGGAACAGTATGTACACCGCGATTTAGCGAGATGGCGGACGGCGGTAATCCCTGAAAACGGGATCTAACTGGTCAAAGCTAGCGTACTGCCTAAAGGAATTATCCGTACCTTTAAAAAGTTCACGTCTAACGCTTTCAAGCTAGCTGCCGTTTACGGGGATTACCCCCGTCCGCCATCTCGCTTAATCGCAGTGTACAATTTGAGGAGAAATGTTGGTTTAAGGAAAAGGGCGGTGACTGGCACTGACTGCCACGCGCATGGCCTGCTGTGATCTGTGTGGTACCTCTAAATTGATGCTAGGCTGCTTACGGAATAGTACAGCACTACCTATTCGGGCGCTTCCATCTGTAGGCAACCTGCTGCAAGCCTTGCGGGTCGGTGTTAGGTCCTCGAGGATTCCCCGAGCCCCAGCTTCCCGCCCGGTCCCTAGCACATTCATTAGCTTCCCCTAGGAACTTGACTTAGCTTTAGACAAGCGAGGCGAGCTTGCGAGCGAAGTAAGTACTTAGAGCAGCGAGGTACGAGCGATAGCGACGACGTACGATACCCGAGCGCGTAAGGCATAGGCCCCTAGAAAAGGGAGTCTTATTCTTATCCTTAACGAGCGAGCTTAAGGCGAGGGAGGCGAGAGTATTGTACAGACTCGCTAGACTCGAATTCATTTAGTATTGCTTAAGAATTAATAGGTAGCTAGGGCTCGGGCGGGTAGCTAGGGCTCGGGGAATCCTCGAGGGTATTAGGTACTAAGACAGAGCCGAGCGATGCGCCTACGACGGCCTATTACGGATAGCGAGTAACTAACTGCGATCTCTAAGGCAGAGGCATAACTTAAGTATTACGTTAGCTATTAAAGATAGTTCTATACTGCTATAAGGCGAGCGTTTAGACGCAATATACGCAAGTATCGTCTTAACAAGGCTAATCTAGAGCGCAGTCTGCTAAGAGTAACAGCCCTGCGGCAGTAGCATCTAAAAGTAATATAGCTACAACGTCTAAAGATCGTCGTCGTCGAGACTAGAAGTAGAGCTCTCGGTAGGATCTATAGGTAATAAAGTTTCCGGAGCTATTCGGAGATAAGATCGAGGCGGACCTATTCTGTACTTTAATTAGTTAACACTACCTTATTAATCTGTCCTCTAACTTCGTTTATCTATCTATCGAGCTGTTTACTCTGTTTATTACTCTGTTTAATCTGCTCGCTCTATCTACTTTAGCGACTCTGTTTACTCCTCCTAACTACTATTAGTATCCTTATACGGCTTGCTCTCCTTCTTGCCCTAACCGAACTTAAAGAGGCGCTAGAATAGCGTACGAGGACCTTAAGTCTAGTCGTTCTTAGTATAGCTATCTTGCTTAACTAATATAGTTAAGTTCGTAGGCTTACGTCGCTCGCGTAAATCCTTCTAGTAAGTAGTAGTAGTTTTGTCCTTCGACGGTATAATAAGCGCGTTTAAGTCTCGGCTAACCTTACGGACTTAACGAACTTTCGCCGAAGTAGTCCCTATAGCGTCTCTAATACTATTCTCGATTCTAGTAACTACCTTATCGAAGGGCCTAGGCATCGTAGGCTTTTCCCGTATCTTATATCTACCTACCGCCGGAATGTATATACTAGCCCCTATAGCTCCGGTACCTCCTATATATATCGGTATGTTTCCTAATATCTTAGGGAATCGCTTCGCTCTTGTTTTACTCGTTGCCTTAGGCTACTAGCTATTAGTAACTAGAGGCTTGCTTAGGTTAGTAGATTTAGGAATAACTAGCTTGTCTGCGTTACCTTTCGGGTCGGAGGTCTGCGCTATAGGCTCGATCGGCTTAACGCTGCTAGAATTAGGCATATTAGTATACTTTAGCGGAGTATAAACGTCTTTATTAGAAGAGCTCGATTCGCGCTTTGCTTCGTCTTTCGTATCGTTAAGCTCGCTTTAAAGTCTATCGATCTCTTCGCCTAAAGCCGCTATACGTAGAGCTCCTTCGCCCTCGCCGTATATATTGTCGAAGCGCTCTAGCAGGTCCTCTAGCGAAGCAGATGCTCTATCGTACTATTCCTTAACTCCTTCGAGGTCGATATCTTCCTCGTCTATAAGTATAGCCCGAGCTATTATTACCTAGAGGTAGGTAGTATATAGCAATAGGACTTTCTCTTTAGCTAGGCAAAATATTAGGAGATTCGAGCAAGTTATGTCTACTATAGACTAAAAGGGAGAGAGAGAATAGTTAGTTAAGGCTCGAGTAGATAATCTAATCCTATTGCGATTGTCTTACTATATCCTCTCCTTCGTTAAAGAGCTCGATAATAGAATCTACTAGATTTCTAAGCTTAGAAATGTCGCTACTCTATTTATTAGTCTACTTATAGAGTGCTTCAACTCTTAGCGGTCGGTTAGCTATTCTAAATAAATAAAGGTGTTCGATATAGTTGTTAGCTCCGAGTATTAACGTACGAGTATTAAGTACGAAGCGGAAGAACCTAAGAGCAAGAGGAAGAAGAATAGTAGCAAGCAAAGGCCCGCTATTATACCCGTAGCTTAAAGAGGCAAAGCTCTGTTTTCTTTAGACCTACTTAACTAAGGAAGTCTAAGCTTTAATCTAGGATTTACGATTTACGACACGCGCGAAGACAACTTTACAAGTAGTAGTAACACCGACAAGACTGTCTTCGCTAGACCCCGTAGTAGTTCGGTTTGCGAACTATAGAACGTATATAGTTTGGTTTCTTAGCGGTACCCCTCCGGTTTGGTTCCGGTTTAGTTTTTTACCCCGCTAGTCTAAGCCGGTTTCCGAGAACATCCGACTAAACTGCGACGATATGCGACGACATGCGACGACCTCGGATCGGGTCTAGGGGCCCTATCTATACGATTGTATCTGTGTTTCGGGCTGTTTGCAGTGTTTAGACGTGTTTTAGGTTAGGTTTTTGTCCGTAGCCGGCACGTAGCCGGCAAACCGGTCCGTGCACCGGTTCCTTAGCAAACTAAACTAAACCAAACTAGAATTTCGGCTTAGCAAACTAAACCAAACTAACCCGGACTACTGCGGGGTCTAGTCTTCGCTTGTAGCGTATCTACCTTTACGAATACGATATCCGTTATGCTAATTAGCGCGATAAACGGTGTATATAACCTATAGGAACCCGCGCGTATATAAAATCTCCTTCTCGCGTAGTCGCGTCCGATTACAAAACGACAGACACGCGTCGTTCTTGCTTCCCTAGCGGAAGTTATACAAACTTCGCAACGCGCTTCTGCCTCCGAAAATCAATTACATTCTAAGACATCCTATTTAATTAAAAGCTTCATTTATCTAGCGCTATAGTCGCGCATCTCGAGGTAGGCTTTTAGCACCTCTTAGTAGCTCTTCCGCTTACTCCGCTATCGATAGCAGTCTACGGCCTTCGCCTCTATCCTAATATTAAGACCTCTAATATCCGAACGTAAAGGCGGTAACGGTAGCGGTAGTAGTAAAGATCGATTACAGTGCCCTAAGGCGGGTTATACGAATCTAGTACTAAGGAAGCATAGTCCTATAAGCCGCGTTCCGCTATACGAGAATTAGTATATCTGCTTTAGCTACTATAAGAAGGAGCAGAAGGATAGTCTTAGAAAGCTAGATCCCGATCGATTACGGTGCCCTAAGGCGGGTTGTACGAATCTACTACTAAAGAAGGGCGGTCCTATAAGCCGCGTCCCGCTATACGAGAATTAGCATATCTATAAAGGCTACTACAATAAGGAGAAGAAAGATAGTCTTAGATAGCCTTAGAAGAAGCTAGATCCCGGTCGAGCCCGGTACTCTAAGTACGGATATACTAATGTTATAGCTAAGAGGAGCCCTTATAGGAGCTACGAGCTACTATACGAGAATCAGCCTATTTATAGAGGCTACTTTATAAAGGAGAAAAAAGCCGGTCTTAGAAGGCCTTAGAAGAAGCCAGATCCCGGTCTAGCCCGGTGCTCTAAGTACGGATATACTAATATTATAGCTAAGAGGAGCCCTTATAGAAGCTACGAGCTACTATACGAGAATTAGCCTATTTATAGAGGCTGGTTTATAAAGGAGAAAAAAGCCGGTCTTAGAAGGCCTTAGAAGAAGCTAGATCCCGATCGAGCACGGTGCCCTAAGGAGGGATATACTAATATTATACTAAAGAACCCTAAGAGGAGCTACGCATTGCTATACAAGAATTAGTATATCTATAGAAGCTGCTACGTTAAGGAGGTAAAGAGTAGCGAGAGACAGGTGCGTTATAGAAAGATTGATTACGAGTATATATATAAGAACTGCGGCACGTATAACGATAATAACGGCTAGACCGAAAACGAAGATAGACCTAACGATCTTTGCTTGTACTGCGCGCGCCGACTTAAGGTAAATGCACGAAACCGGATACCTATATCTACTATTCGCGATATTAGCTAGTATTCCTTTATAGCGCTCGTTAACCTTGCTATTAGCAACTAGAGGGAAATGAATCCCGGTGACTAACGCTCGGGCCTTACTAGGCCTCTAAATGCTGCTTCTAGCTATACCGACCTAACTAGATCTGCCCTTCTTGCGCTATTTAAGAAACGTAGGATCCTATATAAGCAATCCGAGCGTAACAATACAAAATGCGTCAATCTTCTTTAAATCAACGACGCCTACAATAGTATTTTGCCTAGGCCGCGTATGAATTCTGCTAGCACGTACTACGGCATGCACGTAAATCACATCTTTGCTCTCGCTTAAAGGAGAGGTGCTCCGAAACTAACTATACTTCGAAGGCAGATAAAAAAACTAGCTAAGACTACCGGCTAGTAGCTATATAAGTCTATAGCAACTATAGCGCTAGGAAAGGATAAAGAGGCGGACGAATCCGTTACTGCACAATTATATATCTAGTAGCTCTTGCAAGATAATATCGAAAATAATCGAAATCCTTAGGACTTCGTCGATAAAGAATCGCAAGGCGCTATCGTTTAGACTCTAACAGAAGACTTTTAGATCCTCTCTAGTATAACCGAAGCTTAGTAACAGATTCTTAGACCGCACATCCTAATACAATTTGTTTAGACTCTTAACGGCGGACTTCGAGGCTCGAATAACGCGCTTCTTAGTCTAGATGCAATAGTATAGCGAGGCGACTATCCTGCTCCGACACTCCCTACTAGTCTACTAAACGGCCCTCGAGTATTAGAGGGCTCACTAAATGCCCTACGTTAAGCCAATCCCGAATTTTAGACCGGGTTCGGTAGCTTTTCCGCGGACGAAATCATATATACTCTGTTCGAGAACTAGATCCTAGGTAGCGGGATCCCGCTAGATCAGTTACCTAACCCTATACTAGAACACTCGACGCTTATTAGTAACAGTTCTTAGTATCTTGCGCTAGAGGTCTATCTACTACTTCGAGAGGAACTACTAAGCACCTGTAATTTAAGTGCTTTATAGCTCTAGCTCGCACTTAATGTTCTATACTAGCGAGGTCGCACCCTAATACTAATATAGCTTAGAATCCTTGCGAGCGCCTATATATAGGAAACTTCTTAAGGCAGAGTCGAGCAACCTACTTAGGCGCTCCTTCTCCGTAGCCTTAATGCAAATGCTATAACGGTTTAGATACGTAACAATGTTCCGCTTAGCGGAGGTCGCTATATCTACTAGGAAAGCTTTACCGAGTAAGGGAGCCTAGAGAGCGCCTTTCTATTAGGACTGCGAATCGGCGCTGCTAGAGAGTACCTTCGTTCTTAGTTCTCTAGTTCTAACCTATACGCAGTCTTTGGTTTATCCGAATTTGAAAAGAAATTAGCGAAGGAACGTTCGAGGGTGCGTTAGCTACGCCGAGAGAGGGAAGCAGCTAAGAAATGCTCGCCGTGCAAAGACAACGATTTACTATGCGATAGGCGCCTAGGCATTGTATACTCTTAATGCATTACAACCGATAAGGAGGTATGTTTCTAGCCGCCCTATCTTCTACAAATAATGAAAGGTAAGCCGCTTTCCGAGGTTATAGTAGAGGACATTACTATATAGGATTCGCTAAACGTTTATTAAGAAGAAAGAATCACATTAGCGCAAGCTTATAAAGCTAAGCCGCAACCTAACAAGCCCTATATTATAGGTTTCTTCTTCGGTCGCTAGTCAAGTAGTAACGGCAATAACATTTAGCACCTGCTATAGTATCTCGCTTAGAATCGGCACTTCTACGATATCTTCCTTAGCAATCCTACGGCACAGTACTAGTAGGACTATATTGCCTAACGTCTAGGGGGCTAGAACACTCCTTTTCGTAGGATGCTTATTCCCTTTATTAGACACGGTAGTAAGATAGCACCCTCGTAGACCGACGATCTTTAGGACCTATTCCTGCTTAGATTCGTCGAGCTTATCTATAAAATCTGCGACCCGGCGACCTAGATTAAGCCTATAGAGATTCATTTCGTTACGAGTAGTCTCGCGGGCTTCTGCTCTAGTATAGAGCGTTAGCAGGAACTTTTTAACTTCGTCGCTAAGCAGGACCGCTAAAACCAAACGCAAATTGCTAGTACTATCTATATTGTCCTAGTTGTGGAGCCGACTGTAGTTAACGGCAGCGCTACCTCGCTAAATTATCTAAATCAATCTCCTAATTGGACCGGCTATCGTAACAAGTACCTTTAGAAACTTCGCCTATAGGACCTTCTCGAATGCTACTAGTATAATAAAGCTATAAAGGTTATAGCAGATTTGCTTTAGCTATTCCTAAATTAGCCGTTACCGCTATACTACACGTTCCCGTATTTCAATGCTTAAGCTAATGCGAATGCTTAAGCGGAAACTGCTAGATAGAGGGTATATAACGAAGCTATTACCGCGGAGGGTAACTAGCGTAAAGCATATATTAAGACAGTGCAGCATCTAATACCCACCGATGTATATATAAGAAATCGTAACAACAATCGCAATAGACCGATGCACTAGTCGGTGAGATAGTAGTGCTACTTTGTCTAGACGAGGAAATAATAACTAGGTAGTAGAGGTAGGCTAGACAAAGGCAGCGAGGCAGGCGGTAAGAATATTAATGCGGTAGCTTAACAGAATGTTACGAAGCTAAGGGAACAACGTCTCGATAGCTATGTTAATAATAGAGCCTTAGTCTGAAATGTTACATCTTTGCAGTGCGTTTATAAAGCTCTGTTCTGATTGGTCCACTCCAGGAGACGGCACGTGACGCTTGGCGCTTGGCGACACCTTAAAATTCGTCTACCAAATCCTTAGATCCTGAGATTTTCGTATTCCGAAATCTTCGGGTTTTAAGAATTTAGAGATTAAGGAATTAAAAGTACTCGTAAAGTTCTATTAAGCTTTTCTATAGTCTAGTACGTTATATATTTTATAAAACTAATATACTTAGAAAGTATTATAAATATTAAATTATAATAAAAGTATTTAGCTTTCTAGCTTAGCTAAGCCTTTATAGAACGCGTTCTATATATTCTATTTATTTTCTTTTTTCTATAATCTACTTTCTCTACGTTCTAGCATCTAAAAAATAGACTATATATAATTAGTATAATTTTCTTTTTATATTTTTTATTTTTTTTAAATATAGTACTTTTTTTATTTTTCTATTAATATAATCTCCTATTTCTAAATTCTACTACTTTTATTCTCTTTTATCTATATTTT
>NW_006921537.1:4704225-4706633 GCF_000340215.1 Pseudocercospora fijiensis CIRAD86
ATTCTACTTTCTTTACAAATTCATTATTCTTACCTTTCTTTTATTTATATCTTCTACATCTCTCACCTTCTATATCCTTTCTATTTTTTTTATTTAAATTTAACACTCTTTAAATTCTAATACATTTAAATAATATAATTATAAAAAAATAAAATAATTATTTTATAAATAGTAGTAATTCTTTATTTATAGAATCTAAAGATAGCTAGCTAAATCTAATTAACTTAGTACTTAGTATAGCTATAGAAATTAGCTTAGTAGTAGAAATATTTATACTATAAATAACTTTTATAAATCTATTAAATTCTTAGAGAACCTATAACTATAAAGTAACTAAATAGAAGATAGATATACTATATAGAGTTTTTAAGCTAATTTAACTTTAAAATCTTATATTAACTAGGCTATTAGAGTATAATACTAGATAGTTTAATTAGATATTTATAAGATCTTCTAGTAAATAGACTATAGTAAGTACTTATAACTATAATATGAAAAATAAGTTATTTTTAAGCCTAATAATATTAATCTAGTAATATAGTTTATATTATAACTAGATTAAAAATAAGTTATTAAAAGTAATAATTCTACTCAAATAGTATATTATTAATTTAAGTTTTATTATATACTATATTCTTATATATAGAATATTCTTCTACTACTTTAGTCTTTTTACTTAAGCTCTAAGATAGAATTAATATATATTCTTTACTTTTACTATACTTAGAAAGTATCTTATACTTAGAAAAGATTATAGTTATAGTACTAGATAGTAGTTTTTAATATAAGAGTATCTAGTAGAATAGAAAATAGTTAATATTATAAGTAAGTAAGTATTATAAGTATAATATTCTTAGAAAGTATAGAGTTTTATTTATATAAATTAGATCTATTTATTTATTTATAAGTTTATAATATTATAAGTAAGATTTCTAGTAATAACTATATTCTAGTAATTATAATTAATATTACTAAGTAACTATAATTTATTTCTTACTATTATAGTTATTTCTATAACTAGCTAGAATAGCTAGTACTTTAAAAATTTATATAGAATAAACTAATAAAATTACTAGTTTTAACTAGTACTTAGCTATAGTTTAAATAAGCTAAACTAGGACTATCTACTATTATAGACTAATCTACTATTATAGTATAGAAGATTATAATATAAAAGCGCTAGATATCTTATATAAATAGATAGCTATAGATAGTATCTACTCTAGTAGTATCTATTTTAAGTAGAGTTATTAGAGTTTAAATAAAGAGTAAAAGTATATTAATATCTAATATAACTCTATTACTAATTATAAATTTTAATTAGTTTTTAATTTATCTACTAGTAGTTAGAATATATTTTTACTAAAATAATAATTAGTTAGAAGTACTTATATAGACTTTAGTCCTTATAAAATACTTAGTATCTATTAATTATAAAGTAGTTATAGAAAGAGTTATAATATAGAACTAATACTTATCTAGTCTAGATTAATTTTATTAAATTTCTAAATATTCTATATACTAAAGAAAAAAAAATAAGTATTCTTAGAAAAAAAAATAGTATAATCTATATATTATATATAGTATTTTAAAAACTAGCTGATATATAATAGTAAATATTATAATATACTATATATAGTAGAATAGCTTTAAAGTAGCTAATAATTTCTTTATTATTTAAAATATTATTTATAGCTCTAGTCTAGAAATATTAAGCTAATAGAAATATACTATAAGTCTAGGCTTCTATATAATTATATAAACTAATAGATAAAGTCTATCTAAGTTAGTAATATAAGTAAATAACTTTACTTTATTTACTATTTTAATAAATTACTTCTATTAATCTACTACTAATAGTAGCGTCTAGTTATAAATCTACTAATAGAGATTATATATTATATTTAAAAGCAGCTAAACTAAAAAAGAAAGAATATATCTTTATTTATTAAGTATAACTTATTAAATTATTAAATTTACTATATAGAAATAGTATTATAACTATATTAGAATATTTTAATACTAGAATAAGTATATAGTAATCTATTAGTATAGAGCTATAGTAGTCTATTATTATAGTATCTAGAAGTCTATACTATATACTATTTTAGCTTAGAATTTATTTTATAGTAATATTACTAAGAAGTATATTAATATTAGTATATAAAAATGGTTCTAAGATAGTACTATCTAATAGTATAATAATCTTAGATAAAGTAAGTTAGATATTAGATAGAAAACTTATTATTAATAGTTTATTTAAATATTCTTTTACTAAGCTAGATAGAATAGAAACTATAGCTAGTATAATAAGATCTACGCTAGAATATAAATTCCTATAGCGTCTAGTATATAGCCTACCTCTAATTAGGCTCTTAGATAGTAATACTTAGCTAAAAGTTACTCTA
>NW_006921537.1:4707460-4856742 GCF_000340215.1 Pseudocercospora fijiensis CIRAD86
ATGCTAGAGTTATATACTTTCTATATATTATTAGTAATAGAGCTATATATAACTAAGTATACTACTTATTTAGTCGATTAATCTAGACTATAAAGGAGTTCTTTTACTAAGTATTATAAGCTATACTTAAGCTATATAATAAGTATATAAAGAAGCTAGATTATAATAATATACTAGAGAGATTAAAAAAGCCTAAATACTAGACATTTAAGGGATATATTAGAGTACTAGATAGTACTTACTTATACGTTTATATACCTATTATAGACTAGCTTCTATAGTATAATAGAAAGGGTTTCTTTAGTTAGAATATACTTACTATTATAGACTTTAATATACTATTTACTTTTATTCTTACTAGATAGAAGAGCTCTATAAATAACTTAAAAATACTTAATAAGATATATAAGAAATATAGCTTTATAGCTAAACTACTAGAAGATAAGTACTATCTTATAGACTTAGGCTATACTAGTACTTAAGTAACTATAATTTCTTATAAAGCTACGAGATATTATTTTAAAAAATAGACTTAAAGTAATTAGAGACTAATAAGTATAAGGGAACTATTTAACCTATAGTATTTATTACTTTATAATATTATAAAGCGTATATTTAGAGTCTTTAAAAACTACTAGTATATCTATCTTAATAAGACTAGGCTATTATTTAATCTAGAAATATAGATTTAGCTAGTCTATACTCTTATATATATATATATATATATATATATATAACTTTATTTAGATCTATAATCTATAAAATAAGCTATTTTATAATAAATAGTATTACTATAGTAAAGCTAATTATAGTACTTCTAAGCGCTAGTATAACTAAGCTAAAGATATAAATCTTATAGTAGAAGTAGAGATGATACTAAAGTAAAGAAATAGAATTACTAGTACTAATTAAGAGTAATATAAGAAGACTCTAGTAATCTATAGATATTTCATTTATAAGCTACTAGTTTAGATCTTATTATTATTATACTAATTACTTTTATTAGTACTATTTACTAGAAAGTATCTTAATTAATATAGATTAGTTATAGAAGTTATTAGATTATTAAAAAATTATTACTTTTAAGTACTATTTCTAAATATCTAGTATTTACCTCTATATTACTTTAGTATAATTAAACCTTAATAGATTAATATAATTTCTAGATACGCTTATAAAACTAAATAAGTACTATAATTACTATTTATATTATAGGTATCTATAAGATTATAGTATATATATATAGTAGTAAGTTAAAAGTATAGCTAGTATACTAGTATATAAAAGCTATACTACTTAGAGTATAGAGTCTAAGAGTATAGAGACGACTACTTAATAGTTAGAGAGATTAGTAAGCTTAGTAGAGATTAAGTACTATATTTAAAGATCTATATACTATTAGAACTCTATATAGTATAAATAGAAGTATACTAAAATTAGAACTAAATATAGTATATATATACTAGTAAAGTACTAGTTTAAATTTAATAATTATATCTCTATAGTATAGTAAGTAGTAATAATAGTAGAGTAGCTTTAAGCTAGCTTAAATCTCTATTACTTAAACGCGCTCTCTCTAAGAGTAATTAAGTTACTCTTACTATTAGTACTAATATTTTATATAGCTTCTATAAGTACTATATAATAATAACTCTTATCTCTTATTATAAAAAGGATAGTTTCTAACTCTAACTTCTTAAACTTACTTTCTATCTTTTATAGTATATTATTATCTTATATTATATCTTCTATAGCTATAAGAATAAGCGCTTCTTATAGATAGTTACGTTCTTTAATAGATATAAAGGCTTCTTTAATACTAGTAATAAGAAGCTTAGTACTCTACTAGCGCTTCTACTTCCTTAGCTCTAGTAGTAGAGCTATTATATAAGCTCTATATTTACTAGTATTCTTCTTAGGTTTAATAGAAGTAATAGCTAGTTTCTCTACTACTAGGTTTACTATAGAAACTAGAATTTTAAGTACTATAGATAAAATAGCTAGTATAATAGATAGAACTATTATAGATATTAAGAGCTCTATAACTAAAGCTATTAGAGCCTTTAATAGTATCTTAGTATATAAACTAGTAGCTATCTTACTAGTAAAGATAACTCTATAAACGTCTAAGTACTTAGATAAGTATTCTTATAAGTAAATAGTACTAGACCCACTTTTATTAGATAGCTAGTTATACTAGGTTTTATTATTATATATAATAGTTTTATAGATTAGATTTATACTAAAGCTAGAGCTCTATAGTTAAGAAAGTACTATATAGTAATTAAATATAATATAATAGGTATAGGCTCTTATATTATACTAAGACTATTTAAGTATTATACTAGTAGAATTCTTCTTAAGAATATTATTAATAATATAGCTCTTAGCCTTAGTATAAGAATTAAGGTCTAGGTATTTATTATTAATAATTACCTAATTCTAGCTATATATAAGCATATTCTTTATATCTTTATTCTATTAAAGGAATATAGCTTTATTATTTTAAGATTAAATTTAAAAAGTAGTAATTTATTAATCTTAGCTCTATAAGAAGATCTTACTATTTAGTTAACTATCTAGTTAACTATCTAGTTACTAAGAGCCTAGTTATTAAGACTTAGGTTTAGGTATAATAATATTAGCTACTTTAAAGATTTCTACTTAGTTTAGAATTATAACTTCTACTATAGTAGTATATACTAAAAACTAGACTAAATTTAATAATTCTTAAAGATTTTAAAAGCTTAAAATAAAGATATTTCTTTTATAGTACTATCTGTTCTTGAAGTCCTGCTGCCAAGACCTCGGTTATGACTCACGTAAAACCAACTCCTTTGTATTTGACTGAAGAACGCGTCTATAACATAGCGATACAGCGAGGTAGCAACAAAACCGACGATACTATACGAAAAGAAATCCGACAATAGTACAACACCCGCGACTACAGAAAGCGTAGTAGCAAAAAGGCACTTTAGAGCTATGCGATATTGAACCCTCTCCGTTAAGCCTAATAAGCAATCCGCCTTGGCTTATAGACCGTTATATCCCTTCAAGTAGTAAGCACCCTCGGTTTAGCTTTATAAGAGGCGGATATATAGTCGCTTGAGGAGAGACACGTTACGATATATCAGCTAGTTTAGAGTGCGTATAGACTCGTAGTATGTATTGCTAGATACAATACACAAAGGCTAATACGGCACCAAAGAGTGTTCGCCGCAGTTTAGAATAGTACACTTGCAAAAAGCTTCGACGATAGTGCCTTGTATACCTAGACTAGCCGTGCCTTGATTAAGACCTACGACTATATTATGCTTTGTATGCCTATACAATATAGAAGAAGTAAGAGAAGGTTTTCTCGGATTTATAGTGAATGTACCGATGCTCTACGCAGGGATAGTGCCCTTCTATATACAAAAGAGAAGAAGGGCATATTAGACTAAAAGGACCTATGTCGCATCGTCTCGCAGCTCTATAACTATAAGTAGGCATAAGCGCGGCGGGCTCTATTGAGCGCTTAAAAGCGCGGGATCGGGAAGAAGGTAGATGCTAAAAAGAGGCCAATCCTAAGTTAAAATGCCTATGTTCCCTAAACTACTCTATCTCGCAGCTCTACGGGTTTGGCTTAGGAAATAAGTCGCAGAGTCTATCGAGCACCTTTAATAGTATTATAAGAGAGAAGCTTATTGCTGAAAAGAAACTAAATAGCTTAATATGCTTGTTTACCCTCTACTATTCGGTCTCGTAGCTCTACGGATTCGGATTAAGGAATGAGTCGTATAGCTTACCGGGCCCTTTAAGAAGGTTATCTAAGAGGAGCTCGTTGCCGAAACTAGGCCAATCTTAGGTACGGGTGCCCGAGCTATCTCGTAAAGCGGGCTACTCTATTTACGCTGCATTCATTTGTTCCTAATTAGGCTTAGGCGCGGCTTTAAGGCGCGGCTTCAAGGCGCGTCAACTAGTACAAACAAGCAAATACGGCTTCCCGCTTTTTTTCCAAACACTCGCTTTACCTCGGATTCTTCTCCGCGATATTAGCAACACTTTCGTTCTATTGTCGCTTTATCCTCTATTAACCCGCAATCGAAGCTACTAAGAATTAGACTTGTTCTAGCACCCGGTTTCTAGTAGGTCTCCCGCTATAGAAGGAGAGATCCTACGCAGCTAGGGACTAGGAAGCAGTAGCAAGATCGGCGGTAGAATCCTGTTCCCTCTTAACCTTACCGGCCTCGCTATCCTCTTTACCGGGATCTCGAGGCGCTCTAGTGTAACAGTCTATAAGCTCTTAACGGCAAACTTAGTCTTTTAATAAGCCGATAGCTCTAAAGAAGAGACTATTGCTAGATCCTCCTAGCGCGGATACGCCGCGGCCGAAGAAAGCGCTAAAGAAGTTAACGTGCGACAAGTGTAATAAGACAAAAGTTAGAGCTCGATCGAAAGATAGTATAGATAGTACAAGCAAGATGTGCACGAAGTGCTTTAATGCTAAGTAGAAGACCGAGGGAAAGGAGAAGCCTAAGGGAATAGAGAAGGCTAAGGAAAAGGAGAAGCCTAAGGGAACGCAGAAGCCTAAGGCAAAGGAGAAGCCTAAGGGAATAGAGAATCCTAGCGGAGTAGAGGAGGGAGCGGAGGGAGGTTTACCTAACGCGGACGACTACGAACACACTTGCGAGCACTACGGAGCTTATAAGTCTGCTCGATAGACCGAGGAGCTAGAGCTCTGTATATACTGCGACTAGCGGCACTAGATATCGGCACCGCGGCGAGAGTATACGTCTCGCATTCTAGGTATATTAAGGCTAACCCTAGCAGCGCTCGAGGATCTTACGGCGAGGAACTAGGATAAGATATATCCCGAATTCGATCCGTAGCTAGATGTCCGCGAACTCGACCGTGCTTAAAGTTATAGCGGCGTTTCTCTTTAAGACTTACAGGCGTTAACGGGGCGTCGAGGAATCTACGGACTTAACGAAGATTCTCTAGACGGAATTATTAATGTCTTGCAGATTTACGATACTTATAACGCATTAATGCTACGCTACGTACTACCCGAATCGTCTATCGCAAATAACGCTTTCTATTAAATCCTGCATCGTGAGCTTAAGAAGTTACTTAGCGAATAGGCAAATGCCCTACTCGACGACCTTCGGGCTAAGCCTAACGCGACCGGGATTATTAGACTATTAGATATACTACGCAGCCTGCGGCAATTCGTCGGATATAGACTTTAGCCGTCTTTTACATCCGGCGCTAGTCTTATATGCGGTAGTAATACATTAGAGATAAGTCTAAACTCCCTTATACGCCGAATGTAGCTTAAAGGGAATTCTCTATAGCAAGGTATCTAACAGGTTAGTGTTCCGCTTATAATGAGTCTCTTGTTTACGAATTAGTACGAGGGTATAGAGCCCTACGAGATGCAATTCGGCACGACTACGACAGTATACGACGTTTATCTATAGACTCTCAACCTGTAATACGAAGAGCAAGGAGACTTACTCTCGATAAACGACCTTACTAATAGACAGCTTCGAGCTGCTCTAAATTTACTCTACACTTAAGGTTATATCCTAGAACCGCTCGAGCTTAGTGTCGTTACAGCCGCGCACGTTAGGGACGACGGAGTCTATCGCCGGACTAATGCTTAGGCAGTGTCTTAGAACGGCTAGGACCGGATCCTATAGGTACAGAACAGACCTACTATCGGTTAAGGCTAATACGGTTACTAGGAAGGTTTTAACGACAATAGGGATATAGGAGACGTAGAGAGTTAGACTCTCGATATGCAGATCGCTTATAACGCTCCTATAGGCAGCTCCGGGAGCGCGATAGATTCTGCTCTTACCGGCGGCGTACAAGCAATACAAATCGATTATAATACATATCTGCCTTGCGAGATCGCTAGCAGAACTTGTAACGCTCCCGAAGGAGGGTACTACTATTACTACGAAGATAATCCTATAGCTTGTCGACCTCGACTAACAGTGCTACAATCTTTGGCTAATCTTCTTAAGATAATTAGAGGGGAGGGTGAAAGGAAAGGGGTAAGTATATAAACCCTTACCTTATATTAGCACTCTATATCCGTAGGCTCACTAAGCACCGTATATCTTTCTAAGCACTCTTAACCCCGTTAACGTGTTTAGAGCTATAAGATTATTCACTTACAACTAGGTATACACTAGCACAAATGCTAACACACTCTCTTAGGTATTATAGACAGGTAAAAAATTAAAGTAAGAGCAGCGCTAGCAAATTGCAGAATTTTAGTAGGCAGATGTAAAGGAGCTCGACAAGAAAAAGCTATACATTCTCGCGATTTTTGTTAGTAAGGACCACTTAAGATAACTCTAAAACCCAACCTAAGGTAATTGCTAACACTGCCCTCCGCTTTGTAGGTCGCAAGTCTAGCGGTAGGTAGCTCGACTTTATCTAGCTTATTCTTAGCTTAATCTAGAATCGCTACTAGTACGATACCTTACTTAGAAATCCCTAGCTCCTAGCAAATCTAGTCGCAGTTCGTCTAGCTAGAGCGGTTCTATATCTATTCTACCTCCCGCTAATTCGATACGGTAGTTACAAGGTTCCTACCTCTATCCTCAACCTCTAGGATCCTTTCCTTATCGCTTTCGTCTAGCTTATATCCTCTATCTCTAGACTATATATTAACGAGAGGCCTACCGAAGTCTATATTGTCCTTAATGGCTTTGTAGGCTTCTTAGTTGGATTAGAGCGCTAGCAGACGTTCTACGCATTTATGCGATTCCTTAACTAGCAACATCTATCTTAGGTCGCTAATAGTATCTACGTTATCCCGGTAGTAGAGCTATACGTTGTTGATAGTGTTACACCTCATTCTCTAGACTTCCTAAACCCGTTACCTTACTAGACGCCTTATCGTTATAAGCATCTATAGAAGAACAGCCTCCGCGAGTTCCTGCATCGTTTTCGGCTTGTTAACGCTATTAACCTTATAAACAATACGTTAAACCTTAACTTGGTAGTTCCAATGCTACTAGGTGCAGACCGACTAGATCGTTATAATAATGCGAAAAAGGACGAGGCTAGATAGCGTAGTTAGAATCTTAGCATTAACACCGTACCGACTTCTGCTTAGGTAGCAGCTCGCAATTACATACGAAACCGGCTAATGCACTAATAGATAGTCTCTTACATTATACCGGTTAGCCTTCGCCTTTAGAAGTAGTATAAAGCTAGGAGAGAGAAGTCTATGTCTTCTATTATCCGGGCGCTTCTAGGAAGTGTTGAAAATAAAGGTAGAATTATATAAAAATGAATTAGTCTTTCAATTAGCTCGGCTTACCTAGTAAGCCTCTCCTATAATATAGTAGACTAAGCTAACTCCCTAGGATCTAAAACATACTGTAGGCCTATAGCAGTCTCCTTCCTAAACAAGTAGGGTAGTTGCTAATAAAGAATTCCCTAGGACATTATTATTAGAGATGCGGCTTAAGAGCTTTATATCGCCTTTATCCGTTGTTTCCCGTTGCTTTACGCCGAAGTCTAGTAATAGCTAAATCTATTAGCTAAAAATCCTCCGAAGCGCGATAGACAACGTAGAACTATATATATCGAGACAACGATACGAGCAAGAGCTAGTTTGAGTCCGGGCGGCGACGTCGCAATAGGTCGTATAGGCTACAATGCTCGAGCAAGGGAGCTTGTAATGTAATTTAGAGAAAGATAAGGACCTACCTACTAAAGATGTCTAGATCTTACTCGGCGTATTGATCTACGCTACGTTAGTCTTAAAGTGCGATGTACGAGGTAAGGTTAGATAAACACTAAGATAGCGTGCCTTCCTCGAGTTGCGCTATTACTTAAGAGTCTATATTTAAACATTGCCCGTAGCCCTAGTCGCCGTCCGCTGTCCTCGCAAGTCTGTTATATATAGATTAGAGCGACGAGGAACGTAGCAAACGGTCGAAGCTTATGCCTTCCTCGATTTAGAGCCGATACTCGTCGTCCTACTCGCTACGCCGAAGTACGCACCTCACTCTAGTCGCTTTAGCGCTATAGCCTTTATAGTACGATAGCTATCCTCTCCGGTCCTATCTAAGAAGAGATTAGCGTGCTGTTTAAGAAAGTCTCCTCTAGCCATCGAGCTCGTAGTAGACGGTACAAGATTTTAGCTTTATTACGGACCGCACGCAGGTACTATTTATCTTGCTATACAGCTCTTGCTTCTACCCGAATACGGGCAGGCTTGGAGCTTTCTATAAGTTCGGCTTTTAATGCAATTACAGCATTCTAAGTGCTTAAGCCTATAATCGCGGCGATAATAGACTTTAGAATTAGTGCGACTTTCTAGCGCGAATGTTTAGGGGAAAGTTAACTATTTCGAACGGCATAACTCCCGTGTCTTTCCTCTAGAACTTGTTAGCTTTTATTCGATTCCTCGATCTAAAGCCTTTTAACGATATCTGTAGAATGAATGTACAAGATTATACTGTCGTATTAGATGTATAATCGGCTTCTACAAGCTTATTTAGGCTCGTAACATCGTAAATGTATTGAAAAGTGCTAAGATAATGGTTTTTGCTTTAAGCAACACTGTTAAAACATCTGTAGAGCTCTCTAATACCAAGCAGGCTCTAGACCTAGCTATATAACTTCTCGAATTTTTCTCGGCTCATCCCGAAGCTCAAATTGCCTCGATAGTAAGGGTAAGCGATTCCTCGATACCTACATTGTAGAATTTGTCCGTTAACGGTGTTCGTAGTGTCCGAGGTTCGTTAGATTATTAATACTAGTCTCTACGTATTTCCTAACCTTATCGTAATGGTTATAGAGCTGCGTTTAGGCTTTACCTAAGCAGATTCCGTAGTAGCTTTGCCGTAAGATTATAAGCATCTTTAATTATTCGACTTTATTCTAACCTGATTTAGTCGTAGGTTCGAATATAAGTATTCTTAGCTCTTTGAAATTCAATATCTAGTACCTAATCTGTTCTAAGCCTACCCTTATTAATATCGTCCTAACTAGACTCTCTTTTTTGTCTCTCTTTTTGTATAAGGCTATAATAGTAATTTTATATAGTACTCTTAAGTCTATATAAAGGGACCTATTTTATATCTTAATACTTTAGCCTAACCTTCGTCGCTTCTCTTCGCTTTATAGCACCTCCCGTATCTTTCCGTACAACTTAGGGATCTTTTTATAATGCTGCTGTAAAGTAATAAGGTTTATAATTGATTATAGCACTATAGTAGTAGTCGTTTATGCTAGTTTTGCCTACGCCTATATAATATAACCTTTCGCTATACCCCGTCGGAGACTTGCTAGAGCTATATTATAGCGAGAATAAAGCGGACGTTCGCTAGCCGACTTGCGAAATAGACTATATCGATTATTCTACTACTATACGGCTAAATGCTTAGGCCTGCCTTAAAGGTCCTAGTAACGCTCGACTTATAATATCTTAGAAAGAAGCTCGGTAGACATTATTTACGATCTATTAACCTTAACAATATATATTAGACTTATAATAATAATGCTGTTAGCTCTACTAGAAGACGGTGTTTGTTATACAAATCTGCATCTGCTCGCTATACGTCCTAGATCGGAAGCTCTCTAATACTATGCTAATATAAGACTAAAAACAATTATCGCTAATAAGAATGTTCCTAGAAGCGACCCGGTTCTCCGCTACTTAGCTATATAGAAGATTAGCACGAGTTCTTAACGGTTTATATATATTACGCTTAACAGTAATAAAGGAGAGAAATTAGAGATCTAAGATGCTTTATTCCTATGTGAAATAGTTTATTCTATAGTAATCGCCTTAATTATATATATATATTAAGCTGCATAATATCTAGCTATAGAGCTAAGGTAGTACTATTATAAACAAATACTATTATAACAAGATGCTTTAGAGACTAAGTAATGCTAAAAATGCTCTATTAGCGATCGAGATCTATCGACTACGTATCGTCCGTAACAACTTAGGTCGTATATAGCTCAATTTAAGCCCCTTCCCTGTCCGGAACAGCGTACGGTCTAATTAGAATAGAACTATAGCTAGCTTACTACGCGCAATCTTGTAGCGTACGTTGTAGTAGATATAGCTAAACTAGAAGAGGAAGACAATCGAGCGAGTCTACGGCCTAGAAATAGTTAGTAAAGCTTTAGTATTATCTACTTGTCCTATATATACTTAAAGTAGAGCAGAAGTTAGAAGAGACAATCGTAGACAAAGACGCGGTTAGTAGAGATAAACTTTCGAACGGTCTTACGGCCGTTTCGAGTATTACGAACTCCGATAGAGAAGGTGCCTCGTAGCTACTTAGAGTCGACTTGTCCTAGGTATAGTAAGAGTCGAGTACAGTCGGCATTAGCGCACTCGGAGTTGTATTCGTACATTGCAGTAGCGTACTAGGTTTCCTATTGTTTCTATTAGTTAATACTAACTTCGAAACCGCTCGTTAGCAGTAACTTACTATAATTGTATCCGATAGCTTGCCTAGGCGGACCGGGCAACGAATAGTGTAGGCGTTAACGATAGTACCGTTAACAAATATAGCAAGCTTAGAGAACACTAGCCGAAGCTTGCTTAGAGTAGTCTTAGGGGTTACTGCTTTGATTTCGCGCTATAGGGAACGTATAGCAGCTTCGATAGCTAAGATAAATAGCAATAGGTTATTAGCACTAGCTGCGACTATAGTAATTAATATAGCGATGTTCTTCTTAGCTTCTATAAGCTTCTTAGCGGCAGCTTGCTTATTAGTATTAGCTTTCTTCTGTACTAGTAGGCTTACGGCCTAAAACAAGCAGCGGACGTAGTACTAATTGTCTCTAAAAATAAGATTAGAAAATCTACGAGTAATAGTATTACTATATCGAGCAGTAGTAACTACCTTTAGGCGAATAGCTATAGTAGACAAGGTGTAATACTAAACGTCGAAGGCCTGCTTATTAAACCAATCGTTCTTAAGTATAGTAGTAAGATAGGTAACGCAATCGTCGAAGACTTACTCCTTATTAGGTATAGCGTCGGTATCGATGTCGTCTATTAACTCTTTATAAGAGTATATTCGAGCTCTCTTGAATCCCTACGAGCGATAAAGAGGCTAGCCTTAAGTCGTAGTTCGAAGCTCTCCTTCCTAACTATCGAATTGTAATAGACTCGCGGCGAGAGGCTTATCGAAGAAAAAGTTACTAGTCTTTAGCGGTATCTAGTTCGGATAGAAGAAGTGCGGTACAGCTTTAAATTCCTTTTCTAGTCTATCGGATAGTTCTTAAAGTCCGAAATGTTCGTCGTAGGTGTCTATATTAGCGCTAGCTTGTCTAACTTTGTAGCTAGTATATCGCATTGCCCGTTTAATAAGATAGTATTTGCTAGCACGTTTTTCTGTATAATGGTTTTATAGGCCCCTGCGTCTTATTAGCTCGGCAAGTGCCGTTACTAGGCGGAAATAAAAGTTAGAAGATGTTAACTGTAGCTATCAATTCTGTCGTCGCTTACTATTGCCGGGACCGCGGATACGCGTAGAGAAAACGGCTAGTATATAAGCATATCTAGCAAGAAATTTTGCTACGTATTCGGGTCGCGGTCTTATACAGATATATATATTAGTCCTACTCGAAAGTGATTAATCGCGCTATCGATCACGTCGGATAGCTGTAAGAAACCGCGATACTAAAGGAAACATTCATTTAGCGGTATTCGAAGAGTAAGCGGTTACCCTATAATCTCTATAGTCTTATTAGACTATTAGCGCTTTTTTTGCTTCGGCAGCTACGTAAAGCCGAAACCTCGAATAACGGTATAGCTAAACGTAGCTAGAAGTTAGTAAGGTCGTATCGATAGGATGCGCGGTATAAACACTAACGGATATAAGTGTAAGTATTCGTCGCGAGTGCCCGACGCTTTTCCGTACTAAAGCTAGTAGAGTGTCTCGTTCTGCTTATTAAGCCTATCGATACTATTAAAGTGTTCGAGGACCTATTCGTAGCCTAGGACTTAGTTATAGTATACTTAAAAAGACTTCCGCAACGTTATTTATATTACTACCTGTTTCGCGCTTCTTCTTTGTTTCTTCTTCTTCCTCCCGAAGTAGGAAAGATAGGAGCTTTCTACTCCTTCTCCTCTTAATCCGAATCGAGATCTAGCTATTAGCAAATATACTACCTAAGGGCAAAATCAAGACTACAGCGGATTACTAAAACGATAAAAAGAATCGACTATAGCCTCTCTTTAATACTAAGAAGCAGCGCGACGATAGCTATAAGTTATATTAGCCTTTATGCATTTAGTTTGATGCCCGCTAATCTACCTTATAGACAATACAACTAACTATACTACCGACGAAGGCTACTAGATTCACATTATAGCCGCCTATCTCGTAGCGGAACCGGTATTTGCGCAGTAGATAAAGAGCCTACAATCTTTAGAGGCAATTATGCTAACTAAAGACTAGCTAGGGACAATTTATCTGCTAGGTCGTTCTACGAAATACAAAGACATTATAGTAAGTCCTACGACTATATATTTCGTAAAGTTATTATCTTCTTCAATTATACTTCTCTAGTTGCGCTTAAACGTTACGCTTCGCGTAAGCTTAATTACTATCGTTAGCCGATGTCTTTAGATAGTCCTACGCTTATACTAATATTGCTATAACTATAGGCCTAGCACAAATCTTAGTCTAGCAGAAGCGACCGCCGTATAAGTATCTTAGAGTAGGCTAAAGAGATCTATAAGGCGGCTGCTAGTTAGATTAGTAGCGCGAGTGTTATAAAGGGTAAGGAGATCAAGCTTCTAGGAAATTAGCCTAAGGATAAGGTTAAACGTAACAACTTGTTCTAGGTCTAGTTAACTAGACAGACGCTTATATCGCTAATCTAGAGTTGCACCGAAACCGAATATGCCCTAGTAACCAAAGCTTTTGCTAGCTTGACTATCGATATATATACCTCCGCTCGATGCTTTCTAACCGTTACCCTACTTCCTACGAAAACAGTACGTAAAACGCGTCGTTTTAGTACCGTTACGCTCGAAGTACTACGCCTTATTAACAACCTAGATATTATCGATATATAGTTTTAGCGTATACTAATCTTTAGCTAATAGAACGAACGAGTCTAACGCGTTGTATAGGATATACCGCTAGCGCTAGTATTTAAGGTTGTCGACGTATAGAAGGTAGGCAAATAAGGAGCCCTCGACCGGTTTTAATATTCGGGACTTCGCGTTACGCCGAGGGCGTTTATTAGAGGAGCTATTACTAGTTTCCTTACTAAAATCGTCGCTTTCGTTCTTTCTAGGCGCGTCCGCTATATCGTCGTCGCCCTTAAGTACGAAATAGCCCTAGGTAGCCTCCGCTATCCCCTCCGCTATTCCCTCCGCCGCCGGTAGTAGTAGTACTACTAAGTTCGATAGAACCGAAGCTATATTATACGAAAAGGGGGCAATATTAATAAATACTAGTAATCTTAGTAATAGAAACGATAAAAGAGCCGGCGATAGCGATGCGGAAGAATATAAATAAAACAATAGAACGCTTTATACGTAGCAGGAGTCGGGCGGACCTTAGCCTATTTACCGACGCCGTATATATAGACTAGCGACGTATGCGGTACTAAATGTGCCTCCGATAAGTATAGCTAGTTTCGCTAAGTCCGAGGCTTCTCCTTCTACCTACTATACTCGACTTACTATTAACTGTTAATATATCTAATACCTATATCGATATATACTCTATATTACCGGATGCTCCTATAAGATACGCGATATAGTTCTAGTATAGAAGACGACGTTTTCCCTACGAGTAGGCCGCGATTAATATACGAATACCTACCGCTAGGTCCGTAAACAAGAGGCAAGGACAGGTAGGTAGAGTTGTCGCCTAATAAATCTTATAATACTTAGCTTAAGAGGGTGCAATAGGCTAAGTGAAGCTTAAGTAGAAAGAATAGAAAAGGCGTATAGGGGCATCCTAACGCGTTAAAGATTAGACAAGAATTAGGTACTAATAAGAATAGGTTAGAAATTAAGAAAGGGAAGGAGGGAGATATTAAGCTAAAAGAAGTCGTTTAAATATATTAAATCTACTATCGAAATAATCTCTATAAGGTATTAAAGTTACCGCGCCGAGGACCTTAGACTATATCTTACCTTACTTGTTATAGAAGGCTTAGCGCGTATTCAATCTATACTATACGATATCTTAAATACTAAGGGCTCGGATATTAAGGAACATTAGAAGCGCTCGTGCCTTTCGGGGCCTAGGTAGCCTCCTTTATAGCATTAGCTAATACCTTACTTTACCGAAATATAGACTGCCTATATACTGAAGCTCTGTCCTATATCCTGCTCCTAACTATAGACCCTTAGATTCTAGGGAACATAGGAAGAGCCTTCGCTAATTACGCCTTGTATCTATATCGAGTTCGTATTATAGTAAGAAGGTATAGACAAGATCGAGATTGTTCTAGATATAACTACGTAGGATTAAAATAGGTAGATAAGATGTTTTAGGGAGCCGTAGATCGAATCTTAAAGGTCGTTAAGCGGTTTAATAGTCTGCTATAGTGTTATAATAGAGCTAATTGCGATAGTTGCGAATCGTAGCATTATATATCGAAAAAAGCAATTTTACGATTAGAAAGGATTAGTAGGCACTGCTTCAACTATAGTTTACTTATATATATATAGTATATAACTATAATAGATCGACCTTATACTATATATAATAACTAAGAACGGCTTGTACGTCTTAAAATCTAGAGGAGTTCGGGTCTATAGTAACTGCCTTGCTTATAAGCGCTTAGCCTCGTAAGGTAATTTAGGAAGCGGTACCGAATAGAATAGTCGGTATAGAGATTTTTGCTCGAGCTGTTCTAATTCTAGTAGCAGTACATCGCCTATTTCTTTAAAGGCATTAAATGCTCTTAAAACTACCTATTTAGCCCTCGCTACCCTCGAACTTAACTAGCGCAGTCCTAGCCTTATATATATCTCCCGCTTTATATACGATTTTGCTAACCTTCCTATTCTACGGACTTCGGATTACAGTCTCTATCTTTATACTCTCTATTACGACTAGGGCCTAGTTCTTCTTAACTTCTTAGCTAGCTTCGACTTTAACTCTAAGAACTTTGTACGGTATAGGTGCTACGATAGAATTCGCGAGATCCTTCTTACTAAGGATAGATTTAAGAAATAACGGCTCGACGAGATAAAGACGATACTGTCGACCTTGCTAAAACAGAGTAAGCTAATTAGATTCTAGGTCGGAGATTAGAGTGGTTAAGAGGCGCGTATAAGGGTAGAAGGATATAAGGACTTTTATAGTTGCGTCGTAGGACGATATAGTAGAGTATATTTCTCCCTCGATAGTAATAGTATAGGTTTAAGGCGCGACCTGCAAAACCTAGACTAGTACTGGTTCGTAGGCCTTTTAAGGATCGGTACTGCTCTAGACAAGGTAGAATTCGCGAGGTTATAGAGCGTAGCCGAAGCTAATTATTTAGAGTAGCTAGATCGGCGGACTAGAACTTTTGGTTCGTTCGGCTTTATAGAGACCTATTGCTGCTTAGGCCTACACTTCGTTCGAGATTAGTGTTAGTACAAATAGTTCGTCGTAATGTTTTAGGATGTATCCTGTCTCGACATTTCCGGCGATAAAGTTAGGACTTTTATCGCATTTCTTAACGAATTCGATGTTTGTAATTAGCCCTGCTACCTCGTATTACTCGAGAG
Source organism: Pseudocercospora fijiensis CIRAD86 (assembly GCF_000340215.1). Classification (NCBI taxonomy): domain Eukaryota; kingdom Fungi; phylum Ascomycota; class Dothideomycetes; order Mycosphaerellales; family Mycosphaerellaceae; genus Pseudocercospora; species Pseudocercospora fijiensis. The sequence continues at coordinate 4,723,188 of NW_006921537.1, forward strand.
CAGCGACTATATTCTGTAAGCATGCTGTTCTGTCTAGTCCGGACACAATAAGCTTAGCGATTAACGACGACTACGATACGCTATATAACACTTAGGCAAGCATATACAGTTAGTACGCAATGTTCTATAACTATCTAGATAATTATATAGGCGTTAACCTTCCGAAGCCTACTAAGGACCTATTTAAAGATAAAGAGTTTAATCTAGAAGTTAAGAAACCGGAGGCCGAGCTACTCGCTACTACGTTACCTAGACGTAACCCTACTAAGATGCTTAAAGATCCCAACAATCTCGGCAACCGCCAAATCGATATTAAGTACGACTAGACTCTATATATTAGCAAATACGGCATTACTACTAACGATACTAAGAGTTAGTAGATAGCTTTAAGTTAGCGAGGTACTACTACTTGTATTGCCTAGAGAGTTAGTATAGCTACGGATCTAGATTAGCGTATTAATAGGTTATCCGATATGTAGATACTATAGTATAATAAGGTTATCGATTATTAGCGTACCTAGATTTAATATATAACTTAAATACCCCGGCATTTCTTTTAAACGTAGACGGCAAGGCTAGTATAGGTAAGTCTTATATTATTAAGACCGTCTCGTCTAAGCTCGAAGCTCTCGCTAATAAATTTAACGCTTCTAATACTAGCGTCGAGGACTTTTAAATTAGTAATCCTATCGTTCGTCTAGCGCCTACGAAAGCTACTACTAATAGTATTTAAGGTAGTATATTATATAGTTTCTTTAGACTGCCCTTAAAGATATAGGAGTATATTCCTCTCGACGGTTAAGCTCTTACCGACTTCTAGTACTATATAGAATAGGTTAAGTATATTATTATTAACGAGAAGTTAATAATCGACTTAACTACTTTTTATTAGATCGAATAACGCCTTCGCTAGGTCTCTTTAGATGCTCCTTAGTCTTAGGGCGGTAGTAATACTATATTGCTATTTAGCGGTCGTTATATTACGCTTACTAGAGACTTTAATTAGCTTCTGCCTATTAGAGGTAAGCCCCTATTCTCGAGGCTCTCGGACCTCCGTATACCTAAAGATATCCTATTAGTAGGCTATAACGTCTACTAGATATTTAATAAGACGATTTAATTAAGTATAATTTAGCGGCAATAGGGCAATAACTCGGATATACTCTCCTTTTGCGCTGCCCTTAAAGGGTTACGTAATATACTAGCTAGCGTTACTATTAATTATTAAGAGACACTTTACTATCGTATTAAGAATGTCCTCCTCTAGGCCGAGTAGGACTAATTTAAAATTACTGTTCGTCTATATTCGTATAAGAAGCAGGTTAATACGTTTAATTAGGATACTATTCGAGACAATAGCACTCTAATTAAGCTCGCTAAGGCTAAATATACTAGTAGTAATAATACGGTTAAGGCTAGCTATAAGAATAGTAGCAATCTCTATCCTAGTTTGCTAATATATCTTAGTATACGCGTTATAATTGCTTAGAACCTTTAAATAGAGGGCGGTATTATTAACGGTAGCCTAGGTACCGTTCGAGATATTCTCTAGTAGCTAATAGCGACGACAATATATTAGAGACTCTACTAACCGTCCTCTTAGTCTAATTAGACAGATATAGCGGTCCGACCTTCGATAAATACTTCGATCTAGACGGCTCTCTTAGTATACTACGTCGCGTTATTCCGGTTCTTCCTATTCGTCGTAAGTAGCTATAGAATTAGCGATAGGACGTACGCTATTCTTGTACTTAATTGCCTATAACTATCGTATACGCTATTACGATCTATAAGTCTTAGGGTATAACACTTAATAAGGCAGTACTCGATATTTTAAAGAAGGACTTTATACCTAGCTTAACGTACGTTAGTATATCTAGAGTCCGAGGACCGAAGGATATTATATTCGAGGCTCCTTTTAATTGCTATAATCGGTTTAAAGTAGGCAAGGTTCCTCTAATAGTAGTTGCCCGGTATACTAGCACTAGCTAGCAACTAGCCCTATAACCTTACTAGGGTAGCTAGTCGCTAGCCTATATAAGAGGCCCCTATCTATAGAGAAACAGAATTATTAACCTCGTATAATATACTGTTTGTATTGCGTTTTAATAGTGCCCCTATTATAGGGCTCTAGTAAATAGCCTAAACGACCGCTTTACTAGTATCCTATTATACTAAGTATAGCTACCTATATTACGTTAGGTTATACTACCTTTAGGGACCTATACTATTATAGCTAGTAGTAGTAGTAGTATTAGTTTCCGTCCTTTACTAATCTCGTATACCGTCGACTATAGCGCCTACTCCTAGTAAGTATTATACTTTCCTCGATACCTCTACGACCCGATACTCCTTAGAGCAAGTACGATCTTACTACCTATACTAAGTAGTAGCGTAATAGGCTTAAGCGATAGCGCGAGAACGAGGCCGACTAGGAAGCGGCTCGTTAACGCTATAAATTAGCTTAGTATCTTAAGGACCTACTCGCTATTAATCGTATATAATAGCTCGAAGCTTAGTATTACGGTTACTCGCGACAGATCGTTAGGTAACTTCTTATTACGTGCAAGCCGAGGCTTCTTTAGAGAGGCTAATACAAGCGGGAGGCAGAGACAGAATAATTGGTATAAAGGTAATTCTAATTAGTAAGTAGGTAATATAAGTTAAACGCCTCGAGCTATAAGGGTATTCCGGCGTTCCTAAATACAAAGGAGACATCTTGTCTATAGTCGTAAGCGACGTAAGCGACGCTATCGCTCTCGACCGCTCCTATCGCTCCTAGTAAGATAAAGCGATAGCTTAGCCTACTAGTCTTAGCGTCGCTCTAAGATTATGTAAGGACTCTAGCTAATTAGATCCGTAATACTATCCCCCTCCTTAAGCGGGATAGTCCCTTATTCCGGAACTTTCTAATTCCAACTTCTTCGTTATACTAAAGTTATCGAAGGACTTGTCTTCCCGCTAGCGTAAGGAAAATATCGCAAATAATATTCTCGCCGACTGTTTCGAAATACCGATCCGCTACTTTTATTACGAATAGGCCGGTAAATCCTACAAGGTCGACCTTCGTTCCGGTCGCTACTCCGAGTACGCCCTATACGGCTAGTCCTATAATATGCAAGTTACTCGTATAGAGTATAAAAAAATCCGGAAGGCGCGCCTAAAGATAGCTAAAGATCTTAAGGCGGCCGAAGAGGAGGAGGACCTTCTTACGTAGAAGCTCTTCGAGCACCGCGTAAAGGTCCGCCGTTTACGCAAGTCGCTGCGTATAAAGGAGAATCGGGAGATATAAGCTCTTAAGGTAGAGGAAGCCTCTATTTAATAGACGGAGGAGCTCGAAAGAGAGCTAGGCTCTTTGCCTATAGAGCCGATATTATTCTCGTTACCTACTAACGAGCCGTTTCCCTATAAGAAGGGTTATATTAGTAGGTAGATAGGGTAGTAGTAGGTATAAGTAGTATTCGATAAGGAGCTAGGAGGAGAGGGAGGAAGGCAGGCAAGTTGGCCTATTGCTAAGCGCTAAGCCCTGCCTAAGGTACTAAGACCCTAGCTTTACTCGGCCTAATTACATGCTAATTACGTGTAGCCTCTTTAGCCCTAATACACGCTTCCCTTCTAAAGGCCGCGCCCTCGTAGCCTGTCTATATTCTACGGCCTCTATTGCCGCTAACTTAGTAAGTCTAATAAGCTGCTTAGCCCGCGCTAAATTGAACACTTAACCACCTAATTATGTAACTATATCAAACCTTACCTCTAATATAATACAACGTGCAACTCTAACTACGCTATCCTTGTATATAATGAAGTGATATATAACTATAAGAATTAAGGACTATCGACTAATTACAATACGAGCGTACCTTCCCTACTATAATAGGTAGGTATACGGGGTATTATAGCACTGCCCCCGTTCTAAGTAATGTCGTACCGAGTTCTCTACGTCTACTCTTAAAAGACCTAGAAATGTCCGCTTCCGAGGGTTGTCCGCTTCTAAGGGTTGTCCGTTTCCGAGGGTTATTATTCTTATTATTACGAGGACTATTATTTACTATCGTAGTTTTACTAGCCCTAATTGGTTAGGTTTAGTAGCCTTCAAGTGTCAATCTTGTCTTATCTTTTTAGAAAAAACACAGCTCGTCTAGTTTCTATAGGTAAAGGCTATTATAAGTGTAGTAGTAGAGGTTCGCCTCGCTTAAAGGGTCGGAAAGATCGAGGAGTAACCTATTATCCGCAAGATCGACCCTAGCTAGCTTAGCTCTATAGTTTTGCCCTTAGTTAGTCTATTAGTCGCTTAATCTTTTAGGCGGCTTAAAGTTTTAATTAAAGTTTTAATTAAAGGTGCCTTAGGCTCGTAGTATAGGTAAGGTTGTGTCTGTAGGCGTAGCGATAATAGCAAGTAATATTAACAATAGCGGTGCTAGCCGTCTTAGCGCTAACTTTACCTTGCTTCTAATCTTCTTCTTTAACTAACAACAAACTAGCAATACCGTTACTAATATAGGCGCGTGTTTCCTTCTTTAAATAGTAACATACTCCGCAACACCGTTACTAATATAGGCGCGCGCGCTATCTTCTAATACACCGTTATTCGCACGCGCGCGCGCGTATCCTCGTCGATTGCCTAGGCCTCGAGGCCTCGATAGAAGGAAGGAACAAGAGGGGGGCCTATAGGGCGTATTAGTAAAAAGGTAGAATCCTTAAAAGAGTAGGCGATTAGTTAGTACGTCGTAGCGCGCCTAGTACGGTCTTATTGTCCTTTATTGCTAACAATTGCTTGCCTCTAATTAGTTAGCTAATAGCACCCCGGGGGTAGCATTGTTCCTAAGCCCTTCGGGTAACATTATAGGCCCCTAGTGTGAGAAGGGTTATATTAGCAGGTAGATAGGGTAGTAGTGGGTATAGGTAGTATTCGATAGAGATCTAAGAGGAGAGGGAGGAAGGCAGGCTAGTTAGCCTAACGCCAAGCGCCAAGCCCTGCCTAAGGCATTAAGACCCTAGCTTCACTCGAGCCTAGTTACATGCTAATTACGTATAACCTCTTTAGTCCTAACATACGCTTCCCTTCTAAAGGCCGCGCCCTCGTAGCCGGTCTATGTTCTATTCTTAACCTCTATCGCTGCTAACTTAGCAGGTCCGGCAAGCTTCTTAGTCCGCGCTAAATTAAACACTTAACTACCTAATTATGTAACTATGTCAAACCTTACTTTCTAATACAACGTCTAACTCTAACTGCGCTATCCTTATATATAATGAAGTAAAGGGATATAAAGCTATAAGAATTAAGGGCTATCGACTAATTATAATACGAGCGCGTCTTCCCTACTGCAATAGGTAGACGTACGAGGTATTGTAGCCCTGCCTCCGCTCTAAGTAATGTCGTACCGAGTTCTTTACGTCTACTCTTAAAAGACCTAGAAATGTCCGCTCCGAGGGTTTGTTCTTATTATTACGAGGGCCATTATTGTTCGTAGTTTCGCTAGCCCTAATTGGTTAGGTTTAGTAGCCTTTAAGTGTTAATCTTATCTTATCTTTTTAAAAAACACAGCTCGTCTAGTTTCTATAGGTAAAGGCTATTATAAGTGCAGTAGTAGAGGTTCGCCTCGCTTAAAGGGTTAGATAGATCGAGGAGTAACCTATTATCCGTAAGATCGACCCCGGCTAGCTTAGCTCTATAGTTTTGCCCTTGGTTAGCTAGTCTATTAGTCGCTTAATCCTTTAAGCGGCTTAAAGTTTTAATTAAAGTTTTGATTAAAGTTTGATTAAGGTGCCTTAGGCTCGTAGTATAGGTAAGGTTGTGTCTATAGGCGCAGCGACAATAGTAAGTAATATTAATAATAGCGGCGCTAGTCGTCTTAGCGCTAACTTTACCTTGCTTTCGATTTCCTTCTTCGGTTAATAACACACTCCGCAACACCGTTACTAATATAGCCGCGCCGGCCGCGCCGTCCTCGCTAATTGCCTAGGCCTCGAGGCCTCGATAGAATAAGGGAACAAGAGGGGGGACCTAAACACTAGGAGAAGGGCCTTATAGGGCGCGTTAGTAGAGAGGCGGTTTCCTAAAAGAGTAGTGGATAGTTAACGCGTTATAGCGCGCTTGTTAGCGCTCGGCGCGCGTTCACTATAGTAGTATAGTCTTATTGTCCTAGTTTGCCGGCCTCTAATTGGTTAGCTAATAGCACCCCGGGGGTAGTATTATTCCTAGGCGACATTATAGGCCCTTAGCCTTCTTCTTGTTCTTTATACTAGTCCAATACTCATCTAACAACTCGGTTATGTCTTTAAAGGAACCTTTAGCTTCCTACGAGTCCTATTTAGGTAGATAGCCTTACTATCTTAGCAGGTACTCCTTCTTGCCTTGCCTAGTCCGGTACTATAAGATACGTTCTATAGACTATAGCTCTTTACCGTCCGCTAGTATGTCTTCGTGTTCTATAGGGGCTTCATCCCCTTCGCGTAGGTAGTACGGCTTAAGGAGGGATATATAGAAGGTGTCGTAGATAGTGTAATGAGGTAGAAGCTACAACTAATAGGCCTAGCTACTACTCTTCGGTTCTCGGATGCGAAATAGGCCAATGTATCTTAGTGCGAGCTTGGGCCTTGTTTTACTATTAGGTAATAGGTGTTTGCGGATGCGGAGGTTCTTAGTACTTAGTATAACTATATCGCCTTGTTTAAAGGTTATTAGCGTATAGTGCTTGTCGTAGTAGGTCTTTTAGTACTCTTAAGCCTTTGTTAACTTCTCGGCTATCTTAGTATAGATTTCTCGCATCTTCTAAACCCTCTTAATAGCCGCTAGTGTTTCGGGTACTTGACGCGCTTCCCTTTCCTTACGCTCGGCCTCGAGCGATAGTAGGTCTTATAGCATAGTAGCATTCTAGCCTATTATAGCTATATAGGGCGAGATCTTAGTTAATGAATGTACACTGTTATTGTATACGAATTCTGTAGGCTATAGAAGGTTAACCTAATCCTCGGGGTTCTTATTAATATAGCTACGTAGGTACTGCTATAGGGTAGTATTCTGCCTCTCTATTTAACCGTTAGTCTATAGATAGAAGGCTATTAACAGCCGATGCTTCAGTCTCAGCTATAAGCAAATCTCGCTCTAATAGTAAGATGTGAATGTCGAGCCTCTATCGGAGACTATCCCCTTAGGGGTTCCCTAATAGGTATAGAAGATATCACTCTATAGCGCCTCTACTATATTAATAGCAGTCTAGTCTTTCCGCGCCGGGATGTATCGAGCGCCCTTAGTAAATCGATCTACTACAATAAGGATAGTATTATATACGTCCTTGCTGCCCCTACGCCTAGTAGGTAGAAGGCCTATAATGAAATCTATTGTAAGCTTAGCAAATAGCTTCTTTAGAACAGGGAGTGAAGACAACTCGCTAAATAGTAAGTACTTTAGTGCTTTGACTCGTTAATATACGGTATACGTGTTTACGTAGTCCTTTATATCCCGCTTACTATTTAGCTAGTAGTATGTGCGCGATAGTAGCTCGTGCGACCTCTCTATGCTATAGTAACCGGCAAGCTTACTATTATAGTATCGCTTAAGAAGTTCTTATCGGATCGAATGTTTAGCGGGGACATAGTATCTGCCCTTAAACTTTAAATAACCTTTGTTATCGATCGACCAATTGTTACTCTTACTAGATCGAGTCTTTCGCCTACTTACAAGCTTGTCTATACGTTTAGCAGTAAAGGCGTCCCTCTACTAAGCCCGTAACAGCTTATCTATAAACGATTAACCATCCCCATTTGCAAGGTTATTTAATAGCACCCTCGCTATTAAACGAGGTACGCATTGTATACATCTAATAGCACTAGTAGCCGGATTAACTGCATTAGTGCTATCGCTATTACTATATATTGCGATGTCGACTAGGGAGTTATTATAACTTCTCCTGTCTATATCCTTAGCTCTTGCCTTAATACGCACTATTAATACAGCAAGAGCATTAACATACTTTAAGCCGTCGCGGAGTCCGGTAAGCCGCTTATCCTACGCTTGCTTATTAACAATACGGGCTATAGCAATCTTATACTGCAGGGTTAGAAACAAAGAATTAATATGTTAGGTCTCGCTATCGTAATTAGGTCGCCTCGATAGGCTATCGGCAGGGTTACTTACGCCTAGCCGGTATAATATATTAAAATCAAACCCGGCGAGGTAGACGGCCTATCTAGCCTGTCGACCTATAACCCTAGTAACCTTCGTGATCCTACGGAGGTTGTTATGGTCTGTATAGACCTGTATTGTATGTTAAGCCCTATCGAGGTAGTGCCTCTAGTACTTAAAGGCCTCGATAATAGCTAGGAGCTCTTACTCGTAGGTCTCGTAGCGACGCTTAGCGTTAATCATCTTCCTCGAGAAGAAGGCAATCGGGTACTAGTAATTGTTATTAGCCTGTTGTGACATAATAGCTAATATAGCAAACTATAAAGCGTTAGTCTCAATGCGGATCTGCTTGCTTAGTACAAAATAGTGCAATAAGGGGACTTTAGTGAAGCGCTTCTTTAAACCGTCAAAAGCGGCTTGTGCTCTGTTAGTCTATTTGAACTCTCTAGTCGGGTTAGCCTTAGTTTTAGTAAGCTCAGTTAGGGGCATTACGTATCGTAAATAGCCCTTAATAAAGCGACGATAGAAGTTAGCAAAACCTAGGAATAATTGAAGCTCCTTAATACTAGTAGGCGTTAGCTACTTAGTAATAGTCTTAATCTAGTTAGGATTAGCCTTAATACCCTTAGTTAACACGAGGAAGCTAAGGAAGGACACCTCCTTAGTAGCAAAGGTGCATTTAGAAGGCTTGCAATACAGTCTATAGGCTCGCAGGCGATCGAGCACCTTGCGGACTGTAGCCTAGTGCTCCGTAATGTTAGGTAAGTGTATATAAACTAGGATATTATCTAGGTAAACTATATAGAGATAGTCTAATAGGCCCGAAAGGGCTCGATTAATATAGGACTAGAATGTTACGGGGGCGTTAGCTAAGCCGAATAGTATAACTAAGTACTCGAAATAGCTATAGCGGGTACGGAAGGCTATTTTCCATTTATTACCCTTACGGATGCGGATGCGATAGTATGCATCCTTAATATCCAATGTAGTATAGTAGTAAGCACTAGAAAGGCGATCGAGGGTCTTATTAATAAGAGGAAGTAGATAGCGGTCTTTAATAGTAACAGCGTTGAGCCTACGATAATCAATATATAGGCGTAGGCTACTATCCTTCTTTAGTACGAATAGGATAGGGGCGCTAGCAGGGCTGTTACTATACCGAATGCGACTATTAGCTAGGTTTTCCTCTAGGTACTTACGCAACATAGCAAGCTCTCGTTTACTAAGGTTGTAGAGGGGGCTAAAAGGGACCTCCTTACCCTCTATAATATTAATCTTATAATCCGTCTCTTTGAACATAGGCAATGTCGATGCTAGGTAGTGTTTAAACACATTAATATAGGTTTCTCGAATAGGCTCCGGTATACGAGCAAGCTAATTAGGGTCTATGCTATTAGGGGGCACAGGTTTATCGTTATCGCCTAATAGGTCGACTATTAGGTTAGCTGCGGCAGGTGTTAGGTTGCCGATAAATAGGACCCTAATATCGTTAGGGCACTCGCTAACATCGATGTGTTTAATGTCCTCTTTCCTAGCGATTCTAAATCGCTACTATTAACTGCCTAAGTCTATAACTATAGTATAGTACTTAAGAACAGGGTTGCTAATAACAATCTCCGATAGGAGGCTGTCTATATCTACCGCATAGGCAGTGAAGTTTAGTAGGCGCTTATTGCCGAGGTCGTCCTTTAGGGCTATATAGATATAGTAGGCCCTATAGGTCAAGTGCCGAGCGTTATTAAACCAAGTAAGGGTTAGCAGGTTAGTCCTAGGCAGTTGTCGAAGGTCTAATTGCTTAGCTAGGCGATGGCTAATAAGGGCGCTAACTGAATTTCCTAGATCCAGTATAACCTTAGTCTTATAGTTAGTGTCGGGCCCGGATATAAGACAGGTACGTATAATAGCTAGCACAATGTCGATAGTCTTACGCCGTACGAGGCTAACAGTTGGTGCGGCGCTTACTCTTTTTTCGAAGGTTGGCCTATAGGGGTAGCGTTAGCTGCTAAAAGGTGCTTTCGGTACTTAGCGGTAGTACGGTCGATTCGGGCCTAGTCCTTAGGTTTATCGCATTAGCCTAGTAGATAGCTAGTGCTGTTACAATTGAAGCACTTCAGTCCGGTTAGAGGATTGCTATAGCTATTGCCGCTATTGTTAGCCGAGCGATTAGTACTATAGGGATACGAGCCCCTTCTACGGCCCCTATTACGGCCTCCTCTATATAGCCGTCGGCTACGGCTTCTTCTACGATCGTTACTGTTCCTATTGTTAGCATTGTTGTCCTAGTAGGAACCTTAGTTTCCTCCGCGGCTACGGTTACTACGGTTGCTAGTAGGTCGGATCCTTAATTCTAGTCGTTACTAGAGCTAGATAGCTCGTTTAGTAGTTTCGACTTCGACTATAAATTGAATGCGTATAAGATTAGTCTGTTCGAACACGCGACGGCGGTCTAATTCAAGGACTAATTCCTATCGCAATTTAGGGCGTAATTCGGAAATCTAGATAGAGTCGGTCTTAGCTAGCAAATCGTCTTCAAGGGTCTTTAAATAGGCCTTAAATGAACGGGCTAATTGATTAGTCTTTTGCTTAGCCCGAAGGTACTAGTCCTAAGCGTATTGTTGCCTTAGTATAGGGTTTCTAAGGGTGTCTAGTATAATGGTTTTGTAGGTTTGCTACTAAACAGCGGTCTGATTAGTAAGGGAGTTAAAGTAGTTATCCTAGGTACGCTTTAGGTCTCTATTAATGTATTGCATAGTATAGACGACTAGCGAATAGTCGTCTAGTAGGGCCCTTAGTGCATTTCGTTAGTTAAGCTTACAGTTACGAATGTAGTCGTTATATTGCTTTCGACTAGAGCTATTAAACACGGTATAGTCCTTGAGTTTAGCATCCTTCTTCTAGACTAGGACTAATAGTGAGGAAGGCCCTGCTATCGGCTTAGTATTAGTTATTAGGGCTTCCTATAGGCGGCGGATCTCGAGGAGATTATCCTTTAGCTATTATTCTTAACGTAGGGCAGTAAGCCTGTTTTAGGTAGCTTCTTAAAGTCTCCCTACTAGTTGGGGGCTAAAGGCTAGTTAGCTATATCGACGGTTAATAATATTGTTAAGAATGTCGTCGATAGGCAACTCTAGATTATTACCTAGAACTATAGGTTCTTCTTTAACAGGCTCTCCGGTAGGCTCTTTAGCAGGAGGCACTTCAGTAGGCACTGTGCTACTAGCGTTGTCGTTGCTAGCGCTACTAGCGGCAGCGCGGTTGTTGTTTCGTAATGAACTAGCTATTATAAGGGGCGACACTAATAATGTATTATTAGCCCCTAAGATGCGGATATAGCGGAATTAGTGGATATCGGCTTGGTATGCTTAACTTAGTATAATGGGCCGTATAGAAGGCCTTGCTTAATAATTGGTACGGTTGTTTCGATAGAATAGTACGTATAGGTCCCGTTCTTCGGGCGTAATATAGTTAGATTAGTCTTGTTCGTAGCTATACCGCTAAAAGCTTGAAATAAGGACTATCTAGCTGCTGCCCTTAAAGGGTAGATCGAATACTATATAAGAAGGGTTATATTAGTAGGTAGATAGGGTGGTAGTGGGTATAGGTAGTATTCGATAGAGATCTAAGAGGAGAGGGAGGAAGGCAGGCTAGTTGGCCTAACGCTAAGCGCTAAGCCCTGCCTGAGGCATCAAGACCCTAGCTTCACTCGAGCCTAGTCACATGCCAATTACGTGTAACCTCTTTAGTCCTAATACCTAGCCTTCTTCTTGTTTTTTACGCTAGTCTAATACTCGTCTAACAACTCGGCTATATCTTCGAAGGAGTCTTTAGCTTCCTACGAGTCCTATTTAGGTAAATAGCCTTGCTATCTTAATATATACTCCTTCTTGCCTTTCCTAGTCCGGTACTATAGGATACGTTCTATAGACTACAGCTCTTTACTATCCGCTAGTATATCTTCGTGTTTAGTAGGGGCTTCATCCCCCTCGCGTAGGTAATATAGCTTAAGGAGGGATATATAGAAGGTATTATAGATAGTATAATAAGGAGGAAGCTATAACTAATAGGCCTATACGGAGGAGCCCTTAACTTCTCGAATGCGGAATAGGCTAATATATCTTAGTACGAGCTTAGGCCTTGTTTTGCCGTTAGGTAATAGGTGCTTACGGATACGGAGGTTCTTAGTGCTTAGTATAACTATATCGCCTTGCTTAAAGGTTATCGGTGTATAGTGTTTGTCGTAATAGGCCTTCTAATAGGCCTAGGCCTTTGCTAGTTTGTTAGCTAACTTAGCGTGAATTTCTCGCATCTTTTAAACCCTCTTAATAGCCGCTAGTATTTTAGGGGTTAGTACTTAACGCGCTTCCCTTTCCTTACGCTCGGCCTCGAGCGAGGTAAATAGACCCTATAGCAACGCGGCGTTTTGACCTATTATAGCTATATACGGTGAAACCTTAGTTAATAAATGCATACTATTATTATATACAAATTCGGCCGGTTATAGGAGGTCGACCTATCTGTTAGGGTCCTTATTAATGTAGCTTCGTAAGTATTGCTACAGCGTAGCATTCTGCCTTTCGGTCTGACTATCTGTTTGTAGATAGAATGCTATAGACAGGCGATGCTTGAGTCTTAGCTATAGGCAAATCTCACTCTAATAATAGGATGTAAATGTCGAGCCTCGGTTAGAGACTATCCCTTTAGGGGTCCCCTAATAGGTACAGAAGATGTTGTTCTATAGCGCTTCTACTATATTAATAGCAGTCTAATCTTTCCGCGCCGGGATATATCGAGCGCCCTTAGTAAACCGGTCTATAACGACTAGGATAGCGTTAAAGATGTTTTTGCTTCCTCTTCGCTTAGTAGGGGGAAGACTTATAATAAAATCTATTATAAGCTCTACAAATAGCTTGTAAGGGATTGGCAATAAGGACAACTCGCTAAAAGGCTAATGCTTTAGTGCCTTAATACGTTAATATACGGTATACGTGTTTACGTAGTCCTTTATATCCCGCTTACTATTTAGCTAGTAGTATATACGCGATAGTAGCTCGTGCGACCTCTCTATACTATAGTAACCGGCAAGCTTACTATTATAGTGTCGCTTAAGAAGCTCTTGTCTAATCGATTGTTTAGTAGGGACATAGTATCTGCCCTTAAACTTTAAGTAACCCTTATCGTCGATCGACTAGTTATTACTCTTACTAGATCGAGTCTTTCGTCTACTTACAAGCTTATCGATACGTTTAGCAGCAAAGGCGTCCCTCTACTAAGCCCGTAATAGCTTATCTATAAACGATTGACTATCCCTATTCGTAAGGTTATTTAATAGCACCCTCGCTATTAAACGAGGTACGCATTATATACATCTAATAGCACTAGTAGCTAGATTAACTGTATTAGTGCTTTAATCGCTGTTACTATATATAGCGATATCGACTAGGGAGTTATTATAACTTCTCCTATCTGTGTCCTTAGCCTTTGCCTTAATACGCACTATTAATATAGCAAGAGCATTAATATGCTTTAAGCCGTCGCGGAGTCCGGTAAGCCGCTTATCCTACGCTTGCTTATTAATAATACGGGCTATAGCAATCTTATGCTATAGGGTTAGAAACAATAAATTAATGGATTGCTAAGTCTCGCTATTGTAATTAGGTCGCCTCGACGGGCTATTAGCAGGGTTACTTACGCCTAGCCGATGTAATATATTAAAATCGAACCCGGCGAGGTAGACGGCCTATCTAGCCTGTCGACCTATAACCCTAGTAACCTTCGTAATTCTACGGAGGTTGTTATAGTCTGTATAGACCTGAATAGTGTGCTAGGTACTATCGAGATAGTAGCGCTAGTGCTTAAAGGCTTCTACGATTGCTAAGAGCTCTTATTCGTAGGTCTCGTAGCGACGCTTAGCATCGATTATCTTCCTCGAGAAAAAGGCAATCGGGTACTAGTAATAGTTATCATCTAATTGCTATAACATAATAGCCGATATAGCGAACTGTAAAGCGTTAGTCTTAATACGGATTGGTTTGCTTAGTATAAAGTAGTATAATAGGGGGACTTTAGTAAAGCGCTTCTTTAAACTATTAAAAGCGGCTTGTACTCTATTAGTCTATCTAAACTCTCTAGTTGGATTAGCCTTAGTTTTAGTAAGCTCAGTTAGGGGCATTACGTGTCGCGAATAGCTCTTAATAAACCGACGGTAGAAGTTAGTAAAACCTAGGAATAATTGAAGCTCCTTAATACTAGTAGGCGTTAGCCACTTAGTAATAGTTGTAATCCGATTAGGATTAGCCTTAACACCCTCGGTTGATACGAGGAAGCTAAGGAAGGGCACCTCTTTAGCGGCGAAGGTGTATTTAGAGGGTTTGTAGTACAAGCTATAGGCCCGTAGGCGGTCGAGCACCTTACGTACGGCGGCCTAATGTTCCGCAATGTTAGGTAAGTGCGTATAGACTAAGATATCGTCTAGATAGACTACGCAGAGGTGGTCTAATAGGCCTAATAGGGCCCGATTAATATAGGACTAGAATGTTGTAGGGGCATTAGCTAGCCTAAATAGCATAACTAAATACTCGAAATAGCTATAGCGAGTACGGAAGGCCGTCTTCTATTTATTACCCTTACGGATGCGAATGCGGTAGTAGGCGTCCTTAATGTCTAATATAGTATAGAAGTAGGCGCTAGAAAGGCGATCGAGGGTCTCGTTAATAAGCGGAAGTAGATAGCGGTCTTTAATAGTAATAGCATTAAGTCTACGATAATTAACACATAGGCGCAGGCTACTATCCTTCTTTAGAACAAACAGGATTAGTGTACTAGTAGAGCTGTTGCTATACTGAATTCGACTATTAGCTAGGTTCTTATCTAGGTACTTACGCAATACGGCAAGCTCGCGCTTACTAAGGTTGTAGAGTAGTCTAAAAGGAACCTCCTTGCCCTCTATAATATCAATCTTATAATCCGTCTCTTTAAATATAGGCAATGTCGATGCCAAGTAGTATTTAAACACATTAATATAGGTCTCTCGAACAGGCTATAGGATACGAGCGAGTTAGTTAGGGTCTATACTATTAGGGGGTACGGGTTTATCGTTATCCCCTAATAGGTCGACTATTAGGTCGGCTAAGACAGGTGTTAGGTTGCTAATAAACAGGACCCTAATATCGTTAGGGCACTCGCTAACATTAATGTGTTTAATGTCCTCTTTCCTAGCGATTCCAAATCGCTACTATTAAAGGCCTAGGTCTATAACTACAGCGTAATACTTAAGAATAGGGTTGCTAATAACAATATCGGATAGGAGGCTGTCTATGTCTACTGCGTAGGTAGTAAAGTCTAGCAGGCGCTTATTGCCGAGGTCGTCTTTTAGGGCTATATAAATATAGTAGGCTCTATAGGTTAAGTGCCGAGCGTTATTAAACTAAGCAAGGGTTAGCAGGTTAGTCCTAGGCAGTTGTCGAAGGTCTAATTGCTTAGCTAGGCGATAGCTAATAGAGGCGCTAACTGAATTTCCTAGGTCTAGTATAACCTTAGCTTTATAGTTAGCGTCGTGCCTAGATATAAGACAGGTACGTATAATAGCTAGTACAATATCGATAGTCTTACGCCGTACAAGGCTAATAGTTAGTGCGGCGCTTATTCTTTTTTCGACTAATTAGAAGGACCGATAGGGGTAGCGTTAGCGGCTAAAAGGTGCTTTTAATGTTTAGCGGTAGCACGGTCGATTCGGGCCTAGTCCTTAGGTTTGTCGCATTAGCCTAGTAAATAGCTAGTGCTATTACAATTGAAGCACTTCAATCCGGTTAGTAGATTGCCGTAGCTGTTGTTATTGTTAGTAGAGCGGTTAGTATTATAGGGATACGAGCCCTTTCTACGGCCCCTATCGCGGCCTCCTCTATATAGCCGCCGGCTACGGCCTCTTCTACGATCGTTACTGTTCCTATTGTTAGCATTGTTGTCTTAGTAGGAACCTTAGTTTCCTCCGCGGCTACGGTTGCTACGGTTGCTAGTAGGTCGGATCCTTAATTCTAGTCGTTACTAGAGCTAGATAGCTCGTTTAGCTGTTTCTACCTCGACTATGAATTGAATGCGTATTAGGTTAGCCTATTCAAACACACGGCGGCGGTCCAATTTAAGGACTAGTTCCTATCTCAGTTTAGGTCGTATCTTAGATATCTAGATAGAGTCGGTCTTAGGTAGCAAATCGTCCTCGAGGGTCTTTAAATAGGCCTTAAATAAGCGAGCTAATTGATTAGTCTTTTGCTTAGCTCGAAGGTACTAGTCCTAAGCGTGTTGTTGCCTTAGTATAGGGTTTCTAAGGGTGTCTAGTATAATAGTTTTATAGGTCTGCTACTAAACAGCGGTCTAATCGTTAAGGGATTCAAAATAGTTATCCTAGGTGCGTTTTGGGTCTCTATTAATGTATTGCATAGCGTAGACGACTAATGAATAGTTATCTAGCAACGCTCTTAGTGCATTGCGCTAGTTAAGCTCGCAGTTACGAATATAGTTATTGTATTGCTTCCGGCTAGAGCTATTAAATACGGTATAGTCCTTAAGTTTAGCATCCTTCTTCTAGACTAGGACTAGTAGTGAGGAAGGCCCTGCTATCGGCTTAGTAGTAGTTGTTAGGGCTTCCTATAGGCGGCGAATCTCGAGGAGATTATCCTTTAGCTATTGTTCTTAACGTAGGGTAGTAAGCCTGTTTTAGGTAGCTTCTTGAAGTCTCGCTACTAGCTAGGGGCTAAAGGCTAGTTAGCTATATCGACGGTTGACAATATTATTAAGTATGTCGTTAATAGGCAACTCTAGGTCGTTACCTAGAACTATAGGTTCTTCGGCAGGCCTAGTAGCAGGTTCTTTAGTAGGTAGCACTTTAGCAGGTACTTTAGTAGGCACTGTGCTACTAGCGTTGTCGTTGCTAGCGCTACTAGCGGCGCCGCGGTTGTTGTTGCTTCGTAATAAGCCGGCTATTGTAATAAGGGGTAGCACCGATAATATATTGTAGGCCCCTAAGATACGGATATAGCGGAATTAGTAGATATCGGCTTAGTGCGATTAATTTAGTATAATAGGCCGTATAGAAGGCCTTGCTTAATAATTGGTACAGTTGTTTTAATAGAATAGTACGTGTAGGTCCCGTTCTTCGGGCGTAATATAGTTAAATCGATAGTTTTCGTAGCTATACCGCTAAAAGCTTGAAATAAGGACTATCTAGCTGCTGCCCTTAAAGGGTGGATCGAATACTATATAAGAAGGGTTATATTAGCAGGTAGATAGGGTAGTAGTGGGTATAAGTAGTATTCGATAAGGAGCTAGGAGGAGAGGGAGGAAGGCAGGCAAGTTAGCCTATTGCTAAGCGCTAGGCCCTGCCTAAGGCACTAAGACCCTAGCTTCACTCGGCCTAATTACATGCTAATTACGTATAGCCTCTTTGGCCCTAACATTCCCCTAGATAACCGATTATAGATATCGCCTTATAACTAGAGTCGTCTAGATAGGACATCCTAGCCTGTCTCTAAAGTTTCTCGTAGGAGCGCCGAGAATTTAGTATCCTAAAGGTATATATTTCTAATATTTCCTACCTATTTTATCTTCTAGCTAGTTAGTCTAGTAGTATAATTCTTAGCTATAAAAGACATAGTTGCTAGGTACGCTACTAGAGTCCCCGCTCCTCGAGCTATACTACCCTAGGTCGTTAAGAACTCTAAGGCGCTATAATCGATAGGATCTAAGAGGTCGTAGGTTTAATTCCTATACTAGTTATTTCCTTTTTGTCCAGTTTTGATATTTTTTAATTATCTGCTAACAGTTCTGTAGGTTTTCTTTTAGTTCCTAAGTATTTTCTAAATATAGGTATCCTTTCCATTTAATAAGGTATTTCTAACCTTGCTAGTCTAGGATTTTCTCGACTTTAAACTTATTTTCTTCCTTAGGTTAGAAGTGAAATGTTTCTTAATACGGTGTTTCGGCGTCTATAGGTTCTAGTATAGAGATATAGAATACTAGGTAGATTTTTGCGTCGTCCGGTAGTTTAAGTCGGTAATTAACTAGTCCTTTAGGCTTATTAATCAAAAATGGCCTAACTTTAACGTAGTCTAGTTTCTTAGTCGATCTCCGGGTTTTTAGATTCTTTGTTAGGAGGTAGACCTTATCCCCCTTTTTTAGCTAAAGTGCTATTTTTCGTTTAGCATTATACGGTCCTGTAATCTTTTCTTAAGACTCGGTAATTGCCCTTTGCAATTGTTTATGTACCTGCTTTAAGTCTTCTAAAGCGACTATCGCTTTATCCGCGTATAGATGCTATAAATACTATTCCCCGAATAGCTACGGATGTTTTCTAAAATTAGCGAAGAATAGTGTCTCTTTCGTAGTCTTAGATTGTTAGTTGTTTAGTGCAAGTTGTGCTATAGGCAATAGCGATGCCTAATTGTTTTGTGCGTAATTAACGTAGTACCGTAAGTATACCTCTAAGGCCTGATTCTTGATTTCCGTTTAGCCGTCTATCTATAGATAGTATACCGTTAATAGCTTGTGCTTAATCCTAAGTGTCGCTATAAGCGTCTTCTAGTAGTTTAACGTAAAGATCTTGTCTCTGTCCGTAATGTAGGTCCTTAGAAATCCGTAGTATCGTACAAGTCTATCTAGTACGAGGTGTCCGAGTTGCTCTACCGTACTTGCTTCGTTAGCAGCAATAAAGTGTGTATATTTCGTAAGCCTATCGACTATAACAAGTATTATGTCGTAGCTATATCCTGTAACCGGATCCTTAGACTTCGGTAGTTTCGTAATAAAGTCTATTGTAACCTCGTCCTATAGTTTATCTAGTAGCGTCCTAAATTAGATATGTCTATATCTAGCGTGTCTATTAGCCTTATTACGCTAACATTGTAGACATTTCTTAATATATTCTAGAACTCGTTGTCGTATATATAGGAATCCGAAGCTTCGCTTAACTAGTTCTATTGTCTTTGAAACTCTAGGGTGTCTATTTTCTAGTCCGTCGTAGTGTTATCGTATATACTCCGTAACTCGTTCCTTAGGTACTTAGTATTTCCTATGTTCGATTAGGAACTGTTCTTCTGTATCCTAAAGAACTCGTATAGTATAGTTGAATTCTTTTGTGTTAGCACTAAGGCTTCCGTCTTAGTTCGCTTTTAATATCTGCTGCTACACTAGTTCGTAACCTTCTATATAGTCGCTACGGCGGCTTAGTGCGTCGGCTCGTCCGTTCTCGCGTCCTAGGGTATAGCGGATTTCGAACTTGTACTATCCTAGTAGCTCCGACTAGCGGGCCTACCTTCGGGTTAGTACTTTAGTCGTAGTAAAGTAAGTTAGATTCTTATAATTAGAAAGAATCGTAAGACTTGGTGCTCCTTCCGCGTATACTCGCTAGTATTACAGTAATGCAACTATTGTAAGTAGCTCCTTATTATAGATATCGTAGTTCTATTCCGCGGGTAATATCTTTCTCGAGTAATAGGCTACCGGGTATCGTTTCCCGTTATGCTCCTATGTAAGGTATACTCCTATAGCCCTATCTGACGCGTCTGTTTCTATCTAGACCGCCTTATTTCTATCGAATAATCGTAGCGTTAGCGCAGAAACGTATTGCTTCTTTAGCTGCTTAAACGCTTCGTCTTCCTTCGTGCTCTAGTTCTATTTCTTATCTTTCTTTATAAGCTCCGTAAGGGGTGCCGCTGTCTTAGAGTAGCCCTCGATAAATTTCCTATTATAGTTAGCTAATCCTAGGAATAATTGTACGTCCTTGACGCATGTTAGCGTTAGCTACTCCTATATTGACTTGGTTTTCTCTAGATCAATCCTAATTCCTATAGTACTAATAACAAATCCTAGGAACTTGACTTCCTTTTTATAGAATTCGCATTTCTTAGGTGCAGTCTTAAATCCTACTTAAGTAAATCGTTCGAAGACGTCCTACACTATCCGTATATAATCTACGAGAGCTCCCTTAGTATAGACTAAGATATCGTCTATATATGCGATAACGTATATATCTAGAAGGTCTCGGAGGACTTCGTTTACAAGGTCTTAATATAACGCTAGGGCATTTGTAAGTCCTATAGGCATAACTAAGAATTCGTAAAGCCTATATCTTGTTTAGAATGCTGTTATCTATTCGTATCTAGCTACTATACGTATTGCGTAAAACGCATCGCGTAGGTTAATCTTTGTATACTAGTCTAATCTAGTTAATCGGTCTTGTATTTCTTCGATGTTCGGTAGTAGGTACCGATTTTTAATCGTAATATCGTTAAGTCGTCTAAAATCGACTACTAGCCGTCCTTCGTCTAATCCGGCTTTCGGAACGAACATTACTAGTAAGGCTGCCGAGGATGTCGACTTCCGTATCTAGCCTTTTTCTAGTTTCTCCTTTAGCTACTTGTCTAGGGTTTTAAGCTCTTTCTTAGACATTGCGTATAAGGGTCCCTATAGAGGCTCTTTCCTAGGCTGTAAGTATATCTTATAATCCTATAGTTAGTGTTTAGGTAAGGCTGCCTTGCCTCTCTCCTCTTTAAAGAATCGCTTCTACTTACTATACTCTTTAGGAATGTCTAGGTCCGAGATTCTGGTTTTATCCTTCGATAGCGTATAACTTCTATCCTTCCCGTAATTATTATTATAACCCTCCTAACCTAACGGCGGTGTCGATCCGGGTTGAATACAGTTCTCCGTAATTCCTGTCGACGTAAACGTCTTACGAGCCGCTCTGCGTTTATTAATCTTATCTGCCTGCGAACGCTGCCGCTATATAGGTTAAATACTGATTATATAGTCGCATTCCTTAAATGTAAGTACTCCTCTTCTCTAGTCTATAACTAGGTTATGCTTTCTTAACTAAGGTATACCTAATACGATATTATAACTAGCTATGTTAGTAACATCTAAGACAATTTCCTCGTAGTGCTGTTAGATAGCTAGTAGTAACGGTATCGTTTCTCGTTCTATACTAGGTAGCGGTAACCTATCTACTACTATAAGTTTATACGCTCCTTCTCTTCTGCTTTAGGTTGCGATCCTTCGGCTTTTAACGAATAATTCGGAGGCAAAGTTCCCGCTCGCTCCGGAATCTATTAATGTACTCGTCGGGTGCCCGTTAACGATGACTTTTGTACGGAAGACTGCTATCGATGCTTAAGCGCTTTCGGTATTAAGGAACTCTCTTAGAACGCTCTAATCTAGAGAGTTAGTCCGTTTCCCGACTAATTAGTAGCCTAACGTTGTTCTAACTAGCTACGGATCCGTAGTCCTGCCGTTCGTGCTTCTTCGGTATATAATTTTTCTTCGAGGGTGTCGTTATATACATCCCGTCCTTGCGCTACTATAGCCTTTCGGTATTGCTAATTTAGTCGCTAGACCGTCTAACGTATATCTTAAGTAATAATCGTCCTTTCGTCGGGTAGGACGTATCCGTAGGGCGTAATTGTACTTCCTATCGGTACTCGCTCCGTAATGAAGTTATAGTACGCATAGTCTATAGGTATCCGGGGGTAATTCTAGAATTTTGCCCGTAAGCTTATCTAGAAATAATCAAATTAGATAGGATCGACCTTCTGTTATCCGTTAACCTTTAGAAACATTTCCTCGTATTTGCGTACTAGATGTAAGGCGATCGTTCGTACTACTATAGGTATATCTATTGTAAACGTAAGGATCGTATCGTCGTTAATCCCGAATTCGTCTTTACTTTCTTTATTCGTAGTTTCTTCCTCGGTATCTAGACTTCCTTCTAAATCTTCTTGCTATTCCTCCTCTTGCTAAGGGGACTCCGGTACTTCTAGGATTTCTCCTAACTCCTCCCTAGGAGGGAATAAAGCTTCCGGATCTCGGTCTTCTTTATCGTCGGCATCTAAGTAAGATTCATTAATCGTTTCTTCTTCTAACTAGGATTTCGTATCTTCTCGTACGAGTCGCCTAATCTAAGGGAAGAATCCTACTTCTATTTTAGCAGAATAATGAATTTGGCATTAGTCGTCGTAACAGAATCTCTAGTAAAGGGTTCTATATACAGGTTCTTGTCGTCGTACTATTATATAGAGTTGTCGTAGCTCTTTCTTTACGACCTCTACGTAGGTCCTCGGCGTATTGTTAGTAGAGTATAGCCCTGCTATTATTCGGTAGCCTCCTCTGTCCGAGTCCTTTCGTTGTATTATATTAAACTGTTCGCGTCGCACTATATTCTTGCCGCGGTAGTTCCGTGCTATATAGCCTTCCTTGCTATACGTATAGTAAGTTAATCTTCCTACTTTCTTAGGCGAACTCTTGCCTTTTCTTCCTTTAAATGCTCGACCCTTCTAGGTAGCGTCTAGCTCTATTAGTTGCGCTCTATAGTAGTTGTTCCCCTTTAGTTTATCGTAGGTACTATAGTTTCGTCTATTATCGTATCTAGGAGTATAACTAGCTTTTCTAGAAGTCTTAGAATCGTAGCGTCGTTCTAAAGCTCGTTCGTAGAGCCTATCGTCGAGATCGATCGTAACCTTAACTAATATTCCTATATTATCTATTTTTCTACCGTCGCGTATAAGCTCGTCCTTAACGTTGTCCTTAAAACCTCGCCGATACATTGTTATAAGAGCTTCGTCGTCCTAATCCGTAAGTTAGGCGTATTCCTAAAATTTGGCGGCGTAATCGGTATATAACCCCTTCTAAGTTAAGTGTTAGATAACCCTAACTGCGGTAGTAACCTCGTTAGAAGATCTAAAGACCTTCTTTATCGTACGCTTAAGATGTTCGTAGCTTGCGAAGATTCTATCCGAATTATCGGTCCCGTTGCTATCTAGATAGGTCCTAAGAAATAGTTTAACCTAATACTAAGCCCTGCCTCGTATAAACGTCGTTACGAAGACTAGCTTTAAGTTGTCTTAAACCTAGTTGAATATGAAATATATATCTATCTAGCTAACCTAGGTATCGAACTTATCTCGGTCGCCGTAATAAAAGTCTAGCTTTCCGATCTTAAGGGAATCGTTTCCGGTATAGGTTCCTAGTGCATTGCTAGTACTAGAGGTAGTACGTCGAGTACTACCTATCTCGCTAGGGGCGGGAGTTCCCCTTCCGACTTATAATAAGGCACTTATCCTAAGGGCGTTTAAAGTATTACGGTTACTCGCGACAGATCGTTAGGTAACTTCTTATTACGTGCAAGCCGAGGCTTCTTTAGAGAGGCTAATATAAGCGGGAGGCAGAGACAGAATAATTAGTATAAAGGTAATTCTAATCAGTAAGTAGGTAATATAAGTTGAACGCCTCGAGCTATAAGGGCATTCCGGCGTTCCTAAATACAAAGGAGACATCTTATCTGTAGTCGTAAGCGACGTAAGCGACGCTGTCGCTCTCGACCGCTCCTGTCGCTCCTAGTAAGATAGAGCGACAGCTTAGCCTACTAGTCTTAGCGTCGCTCTAAGATTATGTAAGGACTCTAGCTAATTAGATCCGTAACACTTAGCTTCGAGCTAATCCGTATTTGCCCTATAAGATTACTACTCTCGCTTAACGCTATATAGCCGCCCCTTCTAAGGCTTATAATTTCCGATATCCTCTTACTAATAGGAGTATAAATGCTAAGTTAGTATAAGTATATATTAATTAGTTCGAAGCCCTATACCTACATTACGCCCCTCTGCCTCTTCTAATAGATATCTCGTAGTTATCTATATTACAATCCGTACCTTATCCTTCCTAGTCGGGTATACTATCTAGTAGCGGAGTACTACCCTATACTCTAGTATCTAATCCTAATAATAGTAACGATTTCTTCGCGTATATTAATACGAATCGCAAGAAAGTATAACAAGTACGCTAGACTATCGCGCTACTAGACTCCGAGTAACCTAATCCGTCGAGCTCTATACTTCTAAGTAGCTTACTAGCTAACTAATATAATAATATTAATATACTAGACGTTATTTAGCCTAGCGAGACTATTAGGTTTAGCGAGTTTGCGTTACGATTTAGTAACGTATATATAGATTAGTATATCGATTAGGACCGACTTAACTAGGTCGTTTACGATATTCCGAGCCTTGCTATATAGTAGCGTAGCTTTAGCCGGATACTTGTACTATAGGTAGAATTTTAGGATTAGGAGATAATAGGTAAATAGGTAACGCTAGATAAATAGGAGACGCTAGATAAATAGGAGATACTAGATAACTAGGCGAGATATTAACTACTTAGATTAATACCTAGCTGCTATATTATTATACCTAAAGAATTAATATTTATTCTCGATTACTACGTTAATTACTATTATTCTATCTAATAATAGTCCCGCTATTTATACTCGTTCCTAGTATAGGCATGGATCGTAGTTGTAGGCGCCGCCTGTAATCCCTATCTATAGTTAAAATAACGCTAGCTTAACAAGCCCGTTTAGCCTACGTTACGTAGTAGGTACTAATAGGTATCGCTACGAAGGTAGGTCGACTTATTATACGCTACTCGCCTCGGCTTCGCTTAGCTATCCTAACCTATACCGTAGGTCTACGGATACTTTGTAGGTTAGAAGAGCGGCGGTCTAAGGCAAAGTAGTAGATAGAGACGGATAAGCAAATCTAGGAGTATCTAGTAAAGGAGGTAGTAAAGAGTTATCGAGTTCTAAAGCTAAAGTACCTTTAAATTAGTAGTTTAATTTCGAGGAAAGTAATAGCGACGCCGATATAGATATAGATAGTAGATAGTAAGGCGTACGTAGAGATACGAGATATAAGTAAAGCCTTTATTTAGATTTAGTTAATTAAGTCTATTTCTATAGAAAGTACGCTAGTAAAAGTAACTAGTATAATAACGAATATAGCTTCTAATTAGCTAAGTATAAGGCGAAAGCTTCGCTTATACTTCTAGGTACGCCTAGCCGCCTAAGAGTATATTTTATTCTTATAGATATTATAATATTAACTTTATTACTACTATCGCTATAAAACTCCTAAATAGAGAGGAAATAGGAGGTTACTACTAATATATAGGCTCTAAAATAGTATAATCTAAACTGTATATAAAGGGGTTGCGTACTAACTAGATAATTAGCGCGCAAATGCGCGATAAGAACAGTAAAGCGCATACGTGCTACCTAGGATTAAAGTTCCTAGTCGGGATAACCCGCCGACTAACCCCGTATAATAGAAACGCTAAGCATTACTATCTACAGCTGTTGCAGATCTTGAATACTACCCTACGTATTACCCCTAACGACTGCTCGTAATAGTAGGAGACTAAGCTATACTTAATCGACGGACAAAGGAGCGTAAGAGGGTAAAGGCCGACCGCCTAAAGCAATAGGCAGATAACCTCGAGCAACAGTTGCTTAACCTTAACGTTCCAATCCTAGAACGCAACTAACGCGAGGTTGCAAGTTACCGAAATAACTAGAACAAGGCCGGTTAGTTTAAGGACACTAAACGTTATATTAAGGCTCTAGAGCAGTCACTTTCGAAAGCTACTACGAAGTTACGTACGTCGCAGACGGGAGGCACATATACTAACGGAAAGAAGGTTAGTAGCACCTAGTAGTTAGCATACCGCTTACTAACATACAGAAGACTAGGCCTACTGCCGACGTATAGGGCAATACGCTACCTCTATCTACCGAACTAAAGCAACGAGCTTAAGAGTTAGAACCTACCTAGCCTACCTAGTTATATAGTACAAGCTTTAGCGTACCTATTCCTAAGAATGTTAGTAATGCGATAGCAGACGAATACCTAGAATAGCACGGCTTCGATACCGAAGAAGAGGAAGAGTAGGAGCCGAGGCCGTCGATAAAACAGTAGGCGCCGAGACCGTCTAGAACAGAGCAGGCGCTAAGACTAGCGAGAAAAGAGCAGTTTCCTCTCTAGCAGTCGAAGCGCTACTAAAATTTAGAGCACTCCTAAGACGTTACTGCTCCTTAAGACTTGTTAGCTCCTCGACATTCGTAGCTTCCTCGACGTTTAGTAGCTAGTTAAGACTTTAATACCAGTTAAGATTTGCTAGCTCCTCTAGGCTTTAATACTCCCCTAGACTTTAATACTAGTTAAGACTTTAATACCAGTTAAGATTTGCTAGCTCCTCTAGGCTTTAATGCTCCTCTAGACTTTAATGCTAGTTAAGACTTTAATACCGGTTAAGATTTGCTAGCTCCTCTAGGCTTTAATGCTCCTCTAGACTTTAATGCTAGTTAAGACTTTAATACCGGTTAAGATTTGCTAGCTCCTCTAGGCTTTAATGCTCCTCTAGACTTTGATGCTAGTTAAGACTTTAATGCCGGTTAAGATTTGCTAGCTCCTCTAGGCTTTAATGCTCCTCTAGACTTTAATACTAGTTAAGACTTTAATGCCGGTTAAGATTTGCTAGCTCCTCTAGGCTTTAATGCTCCTCTAGACTTTAATGCTAGTTAAGACTTTGATGCTCGTTAAGATCCTAATGCTCCTTAAGGCAGTACGTTAGCTGCTTACTATACAACATCTAGAGAGCGAGATAGCCCCTCTTAGATTACCTATATACTAAGTCCTTATAACAATAGACGCCGCGATATTAGTATATATAGCAGAGACTCTCTAGTATCTGCTTACAGTTAGCAGCCGAAGCGATCGCTAGACGATACGGAGCCCGTCTCTCTACCTCGACCTAATATAGAGTTATATCGGGGCTCCGATATAGCCTTACTAATAACAAAACGTAGACCTACTATAGCTCTTATATATACGATTATCGATATCTTAGAGCGATGTAAGGACAAGCACGCACAGCCTAGCGAGCTTACGAGCTTCTTAAAGTGCAACTATACCGCCGAATTCTCGCTATCGAATTTTATATCCGCTATAAGAATACTCCGAAGGTACGGGAGAGTAAGAGCAACGAGAGAGGATCTTATCTATCTTACGGGAGTTGCTCTAGTTACTAATAACAGCCTAGAATCTACGACTCCTAAGCCGCCCTAAGATATATATACCGCTAACATTAACGCCGAGCAAGTTAGCGATAGACTACAAGCTAGTACAAGAGTTCGAAATAATAACTAGCCTTATATTCTACGCCTAAAGCAGCAGCAATCTTATATAGATATACGAGGTACGAAACGCGATATAGAGATTTAGGGCGAATTGTAGACACCTCCTATAAAGAAGTAGAAGAGATTTGTAATATACGAGATATAGAGCCTATTAACACTTCTACCTAATATCCTAGGCACTATAGCCTCGTCTAACTACGGTACCTAGCTAGAGATTCTACCGAGCTCGCTAGATTAGACCTAGGAAACCCCGCCCTAGAAGCTACTACGAAGGCTAATACGAAAGCCCGTAGTAAAACCCTTTCAACCTGCTTATAGAATATCTACTATAGCTAGCAATTTACTAAATATACCGACGAGCGTGCCTATCGCTCCTAGTCGTAATCGTACTACGATAGGCGGGCGTTAGTCTACTTAAGCATCGTCCGATATAGTCGCTTAAGCACTCGCTCGGGTATTAGTTGCACCTACGTAAGCTTATCGGTCTAATCTAAAGGCGTATAGCAATTAGGCTAAGGGGGATAGTATCGCTACAATTACTATACCTACGGAACATTCTCTATAGTACGAGCGACGTAAGCATATTAATATATTAGCGCTAGGCGAGATATACGGGGAAGAGTTCGCAAAAATCAATAACGCCTCGAAGTGTATAATATAGATATTCTCGCAAGACATCGTACAACGGCGCTATAGAAGCTTCGTCTAGCAATACTTTACTAATCTAGGCCTTAATCTGCAATAGCGTAGAGAGTATACGATTACAGAGGCCGACTTCGAAAAGATCTAAACCTTCTATTACGAATTTAGCTATATACTACTACTTAAGAGGGACGGGACAGCCGCTAAGTATACTATAGGCAACAATATAGTCTTCTCGCTATATAACTTCTATATATAGCCCCTCGACCTAAAATGCATTTATAGCGGTTTTTACTTACTAACCGCTCTAATAGCTAAGGTAATACAGATAGGGCTGTCCCTATATATAGCTAAAGAAGTCTAGGACTATTATAAGCAATTACACCTGTATAGGAACACTTATTATAGGAATCTATTCTATATTGTAAGAGAGAGTTATAGCGAAAATTTAGATCGGAAGTACTATTATAGTAGAAAGGGTCGCTCTCGTAAAGGAAAGGACTGTCGCTATAACCCTCCCTATCTAGATCCATTATAGACAGGAGTTACAGGAGATACTTAACGCAATAAAGCCCGTACGTAATTAAACCTTATTATTGTATAGCGTAGACTAGACTACCTCGAGTGCCTAGAGGAGGGCTACGACTTCAAAGGAGTTCGGCTAGCATTTATTCGATATATAGTTCTTAATTACATTGTATTAGATAAAAGAGCAATCTACAATCGTAAAGCATTGTTTTGCGACAAAGGATATAGTACCGACCTTATACGATTGCCTATCGGGCAGTTAAGGAGGCACCGTACTATACGAGGTACTACTATAGCGAAAGATATATATAGAAAACATCGAGAGACTAGTTACGAGATAGACTTAGTGTTTAGAAAGGGTAAGGAGTAACATGAAAGGTCTGAAATACTTGCAGTTACAGTTAGCATTTATTCGCGATAGTTCTTAGTAATATAAGGGAGGGTATCGAAGAAGAGGTATAGATAGGGAGTAGCTAGCAGCAATAGATCACGGTTCTACTAGCGCGCATATGCAATGCGAACCCCTATTACTAAGCAAACGGTTTCGCAACGGCTTTACTTACGTAGATACCAAATTAACGAAAGCTTACCTCGCTAATTTAGAAGCTTAAAACAATACCGGGTCGCTACAACTGCGACAACTATACCTTCGCTTTAATAACCGCATACTACGGCCGCCGCTACTATAGCGGAGCCCGCTACGACGCCGCTACTACTAGCTCTAATACCTTAGCGCCGTTACTTTATAGAGGACGAAATCGATATACTCGTCGTATAGTTATTTGTTCCTAACAACGACGCGCTACCCGCAAATTACTCCGACTATATAGTAGGAAATAGTATAGCAAAGCGTTACGTCTACGGTTAGTAAGGTCTCCCGGACGGGAGCCTAAAAGGGGACGAATAGAAAATTCTTAATCGCTATATAAGAAATTAGGGCCCTTAGAAGGATAATAATAACAAGAAGGAGTAGCATCGCGCCGCTATAGAATTTTGCCTACGCTACCTAAGTAGCGCTATTAGTCTAGGTATATCGGACTCTAGGATCCGCAAAGGATAGTCTGTCTTTATTAAGCAACAATAGACTAATAAAGATACGCCTAAGCGCGAGCCTACTAAAACACCTACGCTATTATCTAGCCGCCGCCTAAGACCTACACTATTATTAGCGAGCTTATTAAAGACAATATTAAACAATAAGGCGGCGAGTAAAGTCCTTCTAATAGAAGCAAACCCTAGCGGCGGGGATGTAAATAGCGTCTAGGATTAGGATAGTCGAGACTTTGCTACTAGTCGAAAATTGCAAATACAGCAGCCGGGATCTATATTCCCTATATCTACTAGAAGACTCTAGACGCCTTAGGCTAGGAATATCTATACTATTACGCTAGCCGTAGTCGATCGGTTAGATATAGTGCTTATCGTATAGCTATTCGGCTAACTATTTTCGATACTATAGGTAGGATATCTTAGGCAAGCGCCCTCTACGACTCTAAAGAAATTTGTTTATAAAGGTAATTATCGATTGTTATACCTAGATTTGTCGTATAACCTCCTAGAGGATTAGTTAAGGTGCAAGTTTTATATTACTAACTAGTTAGACATCGTAATCGTAGTAGTAAACCTAGGCGAGGACGATACGAATAAGATTACCGATAACGGTAAGTTCGAAGCTGCTATTACTAAACATAGTATAGCCGGTAGATACGGCGCCGCGGGTATTAAAATACTACTATTTATCGGCTACTAACTAGAGCTATAAGAATACGAGCTAGATTTTATCGAGTAGGTAAATAAGAAATTCGATAATAAGGCTCGCGCGATATTTAGCCGAGACATTAATAGGCATATCGAGAAGAAGCGGAAAACGAATGCGAGCAGTCCGATCGCTATAGCTACTATAGCTTTAGTAGAGTCGGAAGACTTATAGCTAAGAGAGAAGCTGCTATTTAGCCTAGAGATATAGGAGCGTCGTTATAAGTAGCGCCGATAGCGGTTAGGTCTCTAATCTAGCGAACTCTTACATAGCGCCGCATTTAGTATCCCTTAATTATCGAGGGCATCGACACCGTCGCCTAACGATAAGCGCCCTATTCTATTTAGTAGAGTTCTACCGAAGGTTATTAAGCTTAGAGATCTTAAGTTACCGCCTGCCCCTACGCTAGTATCTTTATAGCAGGCTTAAGGTTCTAAACTTAATATAAACAGTTATACGTCGACTATAGACGCTGCTGCGCCGAATGCTCTAGCCGTGCCCTCTACGCCTTAAGAGAATCCTTAAGAGAATCCTTAAGAGAATCCTTAAGAGAATCCTTAAGAGAATCCTTAAGAGAATCCTTAAGAGAATCCTTAAGAGAATCCTTAAGAGAATCCTTAAGAGAATGCTTAATAGAATGCTTAATAGAATCCTAAAGAGAATGCTTAAGGTTCTAGACTTAAGGAAAATAGTTAAGAGAATGCTTAAGAGAATGCTTAAGAGAATGCTTAAGAGAATGCTTAAGAGAATGCTTAAGAGAATGCTTAAGGTTCTAGACTTAAGGAAAATAGTTAAGAGTCGACTATAGATACTACCGCGCCGGGAGCTTTGCCTAGGATCGTTACTCCCCGAGAAAGTTATCTATATCCTTTAGGTTCTTAGCGTTCTATAGATAATATGTCGATGCAACTATATAGATTAAGTAAAGGTCTTAATAATAGTCTAACGAGAAACGGAAGAGGGTTAGATACTAGTAAACGTATACGAGATCCTTATACTCGTACTAGGCCGCTCGACTCTAATACTAACTCGGAGCCTATAAGGAATAGCAGGACTGCTAGACGCGCTTAGCCTATAGTTAATACAGATACGTATACTCCGGAGCCGGACGACCTAGAGGAGCAGACAGAGGCGACCCCTTATATTCTAAGTTAGACCTATAAAGAGCTCCTCGACCGTATTAAGCAAACCTAGGTAGGGGATCTTAACTAGAGTTATACTACCGAGCTAGAGCAGATAACGTACGAGCACGTTAAACGTATCTGCCTCTGTTTACGTCTATCGCCTAAGGTTTTTATAGATCCCGAAACACCTATCGCCCTACTAGGCTTTAAGATAAAGCTATACGCCTACTAAGTATTCGGAGCTGCTTAGCTTATATTCTGCCGACCGCAGTATACTCGAGAAGCCGGAGGAATCTTAGGTAATATTATAGGTCTCGGCAAGACTATAGAGCAACTTATAATCTTCGTTTTTTATAAGCAGATTACCGATATGCTTAAAGACTACGCTGAAAACAGAGATAATCTAGAGAAACACCTTCTACGGGGTACGGAAAATTCGCAATACCTATCTACGAGCAAGTTCTCTATCCTATACAGATATAAGTAGCGCGACCTATAGCGTAGTTTTAGGCTTCGCAAGGGCATTATAGTTCTATACCTAACTACTAGTTTGAAACCCGATACTATAAAGAAATTCCTCGCTTATACGGACTTTAAGGAGCTAGGTATTAAACTGTACAACTTTAGCCCGCCTAATATAGACAATACGAGACAGGAAATAGATAGTATTAAGATCGTTAAAAGGGCAGACGTAATAGGCTTTACGCCTAATCGCGTTACTGCTCCTAAGGTAGATAAATACCGAAAAGGAGTTAGCTATCCGGGCTCTACGCAAAATCTAATTATTACTAAGGCGCCTTTCGGTCTATATAAGAAGCTCGTATTCGTACTAAAGGGTCGTCTTTACGTATTCTACGAGAGCTAGAATTTCTCTGTCTAGACCGTATAGTATAAGAGGACCTAAGAAGGCAGGCCTTATAAGGATAGCTCGACCGAGTAGAGAACCGCGACCTATAACACTCTTCTAGTTAGGGCTATCGTAGTAGACGAGGCTAACGAGGAGTTTAGAATAGGCACGAACAGTATAAGAACGCTTCGCAATCTAAGCGTGAACTGTAATACGAAATATGCGGTATATTTCGTAATAGGTATCCTAATCGCTAGAACGTAGAAGCCGATAATTAAATAGTTTAGAGTCTTCGACGCCTTAGCTCGCCGTAATAATAGAGGGCGATCCGACCCTAACTACTAGAAGGACTTTAAAGCATAGAACGAGTTTAGAAGTAAGCCTCTAGGCGAAGGCTTTAAGAGGATAATTAATCGCTACGAGAAAGCTTTAGGCGGAGAGTATTAGAAAAAGGGTTCTATTAAGAAACCTAAAATCCTAATAGCTAACTTACTTATACTAGTATTAAGGCACTTTCTTATACTACGGACATACAAATCGGTCTAGCCGTTTAACGTAACAAAGCCCGAATAGAAAATGCGACTATTAGATAATATAGATAAGGAGCTAAAGAACATTAAGCTGCTTTAGGATATAATTAACGAATTAAATAATTAGGTAGAAAAGCTAAAGCGGAGCATTAACTAGAAGATCCGTTTAGGAAAGATTAACGCTAAGGCGGTTGCGTAGAGGCAGTTTTTCCTCGGCTCTTATAGGGTACGGATTAGAACTACTATATCGGCTCTACTATCTAAAGATAAGCGCGGCCTTACCTTGCCGACTCGAATAAGCGACTAGGTACGGAAGAACTATAGCAAGGCCCTTAACAAGTTTATTAAGGCAAGGAACAATAATCTAGAGCGTAAAGGCTACGCGCCGGTATCTACTAAGGAGTAGGAAATAGAATTTACTATAAAGGAGATTAAGTCTTTCGGCTAGCTTTTTAAGCCCGATATAGACCTATATACTTACTTCCTTAACGAGCTTATAGAAAGCCTACGTATTAAGGACATTATCGCGGAGCTTAAGAAGTAGACGGCTAATACCGTTAAAGATAATAAGGGCCGTAAGGCCGTAGTAATAAGCTATTCTAACGTAGTAGCTTATACTATTAATCTAGTAAGCTCTACCTTCGTAAACAAGAGCTAAAGCAATATACTAACACTTCTATCTAAGCGTATAAGAAGGCTAGTCTAAAGTCGTAGCTGTTTAACTTAAGGGTACCGAAGGACGCTAGCTAGCGATTATAACTAATCGTAGAGTTTAATCGGTCCTAGACGTCGGGCGTAGACATTCTCGTCTACTCTATAAGTATAGCTAAGCGTAGCTATAATATAGTCGAAGCGAACTTGTTACTTATAGCCGACCTTAACTAGAACCTAGTAGCGAGTAAATAGGCGAAGACGAAGGAGAATCGGGTAGGCTAGAAGCGTAAAGTAAGAATAGTTCGATACTACTCGTATAGCGTATAGATCGAGCATTAGATATTAGATAAAGAAGAGCTAGGCAATACGGCTCTAAGATCCTTCGGTACGAAGGTTAATAAGATAAAAGAGAAGCGAGTAAAGAAGGGTCCGGGTAAAGAGAAGGAAGATCCTACTTTAGTTAACGATTCGGATAAGTTCGGTACAGGCTTCGCCGGAGACTAGGATAATAAGCTTTAGTCTAGACCTAAATAAAGAGTCTCGATAACAGTCGTGCGAGTTTGAATAGCTTTAGATTTAGTAGTACCAACTGTCACGCAATTATTAAGTAGTATATACCCTCTTCGTATCGCCTTACGACGCATCGACAAACTAGTACAATAGCGTAACAATCGATTTCAACGGAGGCCGTTAACTCGGCGATAAGACAATTAAGGTCTTTACGCTACGTATACCGCAAGTTAGACCGGCGGAGTTAACTAAGATGCAAGCTACTAATATAATTACGGACTACGCTATCTTAGAGGATATATAGCTTAAGGAGCTCGACTAGAAGTGCGCTAAGGTAGGCACGTTATACACTTACGTTGCGAGCACAACTAACGTTTATATAGTAGCTTAAAGAGCTTACGCTAGACGTTAATATCGGTAAATTCGTACTGTTCTTTCGTAAATGCGAAAAGCTTGTCGATCGCCTAGATAGATATAAGACGGCTAAGACAACCGATAGTCTCTTTAAGAATCTACGATACTGGTTCGATCTTATATAGGACAATATCGTCTATGTCCGACGTCTAGTAGACGTGCTAGTAGCTAACGGCTTAATTGCTACTAAAGTGGTCGACTCTAGCGATCCCTACGAAGCCCTTTAAACCTGCTTACGGCGTATCTACGCCCTTCTCGCGCTCTTATACGGCTTGTAGGTAGAACCGTCGCTACTATACACAGTCCTCGACTAGCTTTTAGAAGACCTTGTAGGCTGCCTAGTCGGATATATAGACCCGAAATTCGAGACAGTGCGTATACGGCGAATAGCTAAAGCTCTATAGAATAGCTAGCCGGAAGAGGCTAAAGAATTGCTATCTATTATAAAGCAAAAGGATAATATTACTAAGCTAGAGAAGGAGTACAAAGCACGTATATACTTTTCGGAGATTGCGAGGTTCGCTAGAGGTGCAATTATAATAGGTATTGCGGTTACTAGTCCTAAGATCGGAGCCTCTAACGTAGCCGGTAAGGAGGTCTAGTTTAACTAGCTTCTTAACTATAACTCTAGGTATAGTTATAGAGGTTGCTAGGAGCAGCTTAAGGTTATCCGGCGGGAGGAGGCTAAGACTTAGAAGTTTAGCTTAAGTGTCGCGGCCTTTAATATACGTATAGGCTTTCTAGAGGAGCGGCAAGTATCTTCCCGATCTCCTATATAATATTTCGCTAACCGCTGCTCTAGCTCTTTTATCTCTAAGAACCGCGAGTACGTATATACCGGCTTCTACTAGTACGTCGTCTAGATTCGTTACTACAACTGCCTCGCTCTATTCTTCTACTACTATAGTTACTTAAGGCACCTAGTATACCGTCCCTTCCGCGGGAAACAAGAGCTTATCGACGATATCGGTCTAGCCGACTAGCGTCTCTCGGAGAGCTAGAACTCCTTAGGTAGTATATAGGAGGACGATAAGGAAGATTAGTAATTAGGTAGCATTAGCGCTAGAGGCCGAAGCTAAGCCGTAATCCTATTAAGTAGAGCGTCGGCGAGATTAGACTAGTATTAATAAGAGCATTGAAAACAACATTAGTATAAACAGAGTAGCTATAAACAGTATAGGTAATCCCTAGAGCCTAGCAATTGATTATAGACAGAGCGTAATAGTCTAGAAATTTAAGGATATTGCCGCCGCCCCGCCTCTCCGCGGAACCCCGCGTTGTTATTTACGTTATTTACTAACCGGAACTACTACTTCGAAGTTGCAATATCTACAGCTACTATTAGACTAAGCCGCTCGACTTCCTACTAAGGCAGCAATCGCATTTACATTTACTATATAGTATATAAAATCACTTTAGTATATATTGTAATCGTAATTCTACGTTAAAGGACTTACTATAAGATCTAATCTCTATCTTAGCGCTCCGCCTCGTTACGCTCCGACTTTGCTATAGCTCTTACCCTTCTTACCGAGTATAGCTAGGACTTAGGAAGTAGATATCGGTATTAGTCCCGAATAGACTATACATCGAAACGCATTACTCCTATAGTTCTCCTACTAAACGCCTATATCTCTACTAAATCTTCTTCTAGATCTAACTATCGCCGACGTTACTTCTCTATTTAGTAGCATTAATACTACTCGACGGCCTCTACCTATCGTAGTCCTATACGAAGGAGGGCTTAAAACTTCGATATATGTATAGTACGTTATATTATCTCTCGTTGCTCCCGCTAAGCCTATCTTTGACTCTATTTAGACTATACGGTTCTATTAAGCTAGATGTATACTAATAGGCCGGAACAAGTCAATCCCTCCTACTTTCCTAACTTTTATAATCCTTATATTAACTAAACTAACATTATTAGTATAAGCAGTAATACAATGTTTCCCTAAAATCTAAGTATACGCGGACGATGCGGGAGACACTCGAGATAGATACCTAGTACTAGCCTGTCTTTATATATAAGAGCATCCGTTTTCAGATCTTATATAATTATCGATATAAAGCTAAGAGCTTTCGCGTATTCTATATCTAAGCACTTAGACTACCGTATTATTCTACTAAGAAATTAGGGCTACAACCTCGCTTCTTAACTCCGAGAAAGTCTCTAGAATATAGTTAAAGCCACTTTTCTGCCTTCGAAAACTAGACTGTACTACCTTAAATCTTAAATCGTATCTTAGAGGTTCGTATATATTCCTTAATTCGAAGGTATCTTATCCGCTCTTAACCTCTATAGTAACCTTAGCTTGCCTTGTATACTAGACTTGTAGCATATACGATTAAATATAATCTAGATATGCCTTAATTTAGGCGTACGAGTATAGCAAGTTATTCTGTTAACTTATTTACCGCGAGAGAATCCCTTATAAGTTCGTCCTATTGATACTCTAAACGATTATTATCTTAGGTAGAGCCGGAAGTCTCTATATAGTTAATTCTTCTTTACTTTCGTAGAATTCTAGGCTATAATCGAATCGTAGACAAGGCTTCGCAGAGGATTACGTTACGTATAGCAAAGGGAATAGGGTCGATAGGCCTCTCGGCTATATAGGATAATGTTTCCTAAGGCCGATAACCTATTCCCCTCTAGTATTGTTATAAGTTACGGAGCTAATCGAGAGACCGATTTCGCTTATACTATAGAAAATAGCTTAGCGGACGAGATTGTAGGCCCTTCTAAGGAGGTACATTTAGCATTCGAAGCAGATTAGATCTTCTTTTGCTACTAGAGTAGTGCGAGAATAACAATCCTTAAATCGAGAGCTAGATAATAGGTAAGCATTAGACGTATTCCTTTAATCTATACGCCTTACGAAGGTTTAATAGTAATGCTACGGTCTTTAGTCTTAAGTTGCAGATTTAGGAGCTCGAGAGTTCGTCGTACTTTCGGTATAAAGATCGTTTGCACTTATTCCTATCCCTTATATAGGAGCGAATTCTCGTATATTAGATCTAAAAATGCGTACGCAAAGCCTAGGCTTTCAAGTCGAAGGAGCCTTCTTAATATAGTGCTTCGGCTACGATTGAAGCCTTATTGCCTTTAACGCTTGTTAATACTACAGCGTTAGCAGCTTAGCGGTATAATTAGAGATAGCATCGAATTCGGATCGTAGAGGTTATACCGATATTCTTAGTATTATTACGAAGTCTTTTCTACGAAGTCTGCTATAAAGTGCTTCGGATTTGAATATAGGCGATGCCTAATGCTATAAAAATGCAATTCTTATTTGGGAGATATGTTATAATATACGCTTAGCTCATTCCTGTTTAGTGGTTTCTTACTCCGGTACTATAGGAAACCGATTGATCCTGCTACGTGTTTTCTGCTAGTTATATATCGAGGGCGAGGTCGTACTAAGATAGTAGTAGGGTTTCTGCTTCTTGCTTAAGACCGCTTCGGACTCTAGTTCGAGAATCGCGGAATTGCTTTAAACATTCTTAGGGCGAGAGCTAGCTTAACTAAAGACTTTAGTAATAATACGACCTGTATACAACGGACAATATTATGCTTATGCTTATACCTTCGAAACTCGACAATATACGTCGAATACCCTTCGCTATCTACCCGACTTGCTGCGCTAAAAGCGCTAGCGTAACCTACGCCTTTTAGCGAATTTAGAAGGGACGTATATAAGCATAGAGGATACTTAGAGCGTAAAGAACTTTGAATTGTGATTTTCTCTAGATAAGTGCGAGAAAGCTCCCGGCTATAGCGGTCTTTCGCGGTCCTTCGACTTTCTTTAAACAATACCTAGCGTGCTACGCTTACTATAAGTAGGCTTGCAACGGCCCTTGTCGCCGTAGAAGAGCTAGGAGTAATACGAGATAATTAAGACACTAAGTAAGGGTAGACGTCCGATCGGTTATTAGAGATAAAGCATCGAGCGCTAGCACAAAGAGAGTAAGCTCTTTAAAGATGTTTTGTACGTACCTCTTGCATATTAGACTAAGACTTATACCTTGCACTACTAGTGCCTTAGCAGCTTTTCTAGAGACTGCCTAACCGCTACTGCTACTGTTCTTGCGATCGAGGTAGATGCGCTAGATACGACGCAAGATATAGTCGGCAGTAACGAGCTATAGCAATAGATTGTTAGCTATACCTTGAATTATAGCTACGACTAAGGTTATATCGAATTCTGCTTCGCTTAGTGCTTTCTTGTCCGCTTCCTAACTACTAAGGAGGAAGAGTAGCGCTTAGAGAAGCTTTCGAATATGCTACTACTCGTTATATAACCCGACAAGGTTATATAAGTTAAAGTCTAGCCGGTTCTTAGCGCGTTCCTCGCGCTTACTTATCTAGGAAAGCCGGGCTTACAGATTTATAAACGATTTAACATTTATATTCTCGATACTCTCCCGAACTTTGCCGATATAGACGTTAGTTAGGCTATCGATATTATCTAGGATACCTATACTCTCTATCTCTTTCTTAGAAACCTATCGACCCTTTACGAAGCTTAACGTAGCTCTTAAGATTTTCTTAAGCTTTCCCGCGCCTAGCTCTTATATACTAGAAATGCTCGCTATACTTTAGAAGCCTAGAACGTTCAAGTTATCTAGGATACTAATATCGATGTACTATAGTTCGAAGGGAGGTTCTATTAGTATAGTCTAGTACGGATATATTAATTGCGAGTTGCGCTTTGCGAAGTACTTCTTAAGGATCTCGAAAAGACCTAACGGATCTGTTAGAACCTTCTCCGCGGCCTAGTTCTTAATCGTACTCGGTACCTATACGGCTCGCTATTAGCTCTATTAGTATCTTCGTATACTATAGGCGTTAAGACGGTACTAGAATATACTTACCTCGTCGCTTAGACTACGCCTCGTAGTAGACGAAGATATTAGCACTATAGCCGATAATATAGCTTACTTAATAAGTGTCTTATCTTAATCTTTAAGAGCTAAGATCGGCTAAATATGTAGAGACGCTACCTTGCTATCTATACCCTTAACATTCTCGATCTTAGTATAAAGTATATCTAAGTACGTCTTACCGAATTTGTTAGTAGTGTTCTCCTTCTACGAAGTAGCGCTAGTACTATACTCCTCGAGTAGTCTCTAAGCTTTAGGCATCTGCTAAAGCATTAGGCCTAAGGACCGAATATTAGTACGGACTTCGTTTCGACCTATATTCTCGCTACGCTCCTACTTAATAACCTAGAGGAGTGCCGTTATCTTAACTCCTACGACTACGAGTAGAGATAGTATAGTAGAGCTCTTCTCGCCGCTTTATAGAACATCTTTCGCTTACTATAGAATAACTCTAATGCCTTACTCTATAGTAGAGACGATCTCTTCCTAGTTTAGAGCAATAAAGTCTTCGAAGCCTTCTTCGAACGACTCGTATATATCGTAAAAGCCCGGCAAGTATATTCCGACGGCCTAGTCCTTATTTAGTATAACTTTTAGCGGCTTTGCTACGAACTATCCGACCGCGTTATTAAGGTACAACTTCTAGAAGTATAGTTACTCGCGAAGTGCTTTAGCTAGAATCTGCTTCTACTTAAGAGTATTAGTAGTCGTAGCGAAAACCAATGCTATAAAAGCTTACCGTATTAAGTGCGAAGGCTAGGTCGGCCTCGTCTTCTATCTAAGTATACTCCTCGTATAGTAAACGGATCTTATCGTAAAGAGCGAGCTTATTATCTTTATCTAGTTTATCGATCGGCGTATATATAAAGGCCTCTTTACTACGTAACTCGGCGAATAGATCTTCTATATTCCTAAGATTGACGTCTTACTGCTTATTACAAGTCCTAAGGTGTTCAATTAATGTTAGATTTAGCGGTAGGGAGCAATAAGGAGAATATCGACGAATAATCTATTAGGGAGCGCGGAACAGATACAGGTTATAAGACGATCGCTTTTCTACGTTAGTTACAAGTTTCTTTAGCGATTGCTACACTATTGTCGTACTAGCCTAGTAGTAGCGGCAAATAATAATAGCTTATATATAGGGGCCCGCTTTACTTAGAAAGACAACAGAGCTGTTATATTTTAACAAGGACTATAGAACATTCAAGAATTTTCTATCTACTAGTTTGTTCTTTAATCTAGGTCTACACTATTTATCTGCTTAAAACCTCCGATAGTTGCTTCGGGAGTTTACCTAGATAGTCTCCCGTACGGTCTTTCTCGTCTTATCTAACGTTCTTAAAGGAGCCTTTAACCTAGGGCAAACGAGCTCTACGCTCGGCCGCTACTTTGTATCCTAACCTTTGCGACCTATTTTAATCTTATATATTACGACACCGGCTACTCGAAGCTGTCTTATTAAATTAAGATAGCTCTTAAGTGTAATCGAGAAGACGACGACGACGACTTTACGCCTAAACAGCTAGTCAAGTAGATTAAGCAAGACTCTTTAGGTCTATCTAAGAAAGAAAGCAAGAAAGAAGGTAAGAAAAAGCAGACCGACAAATTATATACTAACGCTAAGGCCGAAACCGCTAGTTAAGCTCTTAAGCGTATTAGCAAATTAGCTAAAGAGTACCGCGAAGGCATTAATAACAGCTCTAAAGGTAAATCAAAAGATAAGCTAAAGCAGGGTTAGCTAGAATCTTTAGCTTAAGCGGTAGCCCGTAAGCTAAAGTTCTTGTCTATTATAGACAATCTACCGCCGGCTAGATTTATTAAGCCTGCTAAGAAGTTTCTCTATAATGTCTACCTACCGGTAGTTACGACTATCTATCCCGATAAGAAGGTAAGTAACCTTAACGTACTTGCTCCGCTATAATACTAACGATAGTTATAGGCTTTCTTCCGCGTAAATACTAGTCTAATTATAACTGCCTCTAGTAAGAGCATCGTCTTACGTACTATCGAGATCGTTAAGGTAGCGATTCTAGGACTTACTTAGAGCTCTATTAAGAAGACGTTCGTTAAGCTTCCCGGAAACGACGATAATAATAAGGCTCTTCGCAATAAGATCTACTTCTTTTACCTATTCCGAGGTCGCCTCGCCGAATCCCTCTTCTCTTATATAGATTAGGAGTATATATTACTATAGCGCTTACTCTCTAGCGAAGCTGCCGAGCTTACCTAGAATAAAGTTGTTCCCGAGCTTAAGATGCTTAGTAACGTTAAGACGGAGATTCGTAGCCTAATCGGCGGTTATCGTATAGATACTAAAGGTAAAAACGTCCTCGATACTCTCTTTAGTAATGTCTTAACTGCCTCTATAAAGTTGTATAAGTTCGATAAAGTGCTAGCTAACTCTACTAACACCTCTAATAAGGATAAGTTAAATGCGATTAACGCCTAGTTCCTAGATTACGGACCTAGAGGAGTATTAGAGCTATACTACTTTGCCGAGGATGTCCGAGACAAGAGTAATCTAGTTTAAGTCGTTGCTAGGGGCGAAGTTAGCGCCGATATAGATCTAGATACGATTATTAATGATTACGTCTAGGACTACGGCGATCTCTCCGAATTAGATAATACCGTTTTATCTATCCTTAAGAAGAACGGTATAGATATTTAAGATAAGCTTCTACCGCGCTTCGAGGCTAACCTAAAGTACTTCTATAATATTAATAAGCGCCTTTCTACCGTTTAGGATACCGGCGTTAAAGACACCGTCTTTAATAATATATATACCCGACTCGATCTCCTCGAAAACAACTTATATTATATTAGGAAGATTATTGTCGAGCTTCGTAAGCAATAGATTACTTCGATCTAATGCGGATAATACGAAGCTCTAGATTATCCTTCGCCGTATATAGGCCTTAGTTGCTACGATATAGGGCTATGCCTAAGAAGGCAGCCTTTAGCTTACGGTTATAGATTCTTTATTAACGGATCTAGCCTCTCTACTCGTAGGACAATCCGACGATCCTTACTCGCTAATAAACACTACTAAGATAGTACAATTCGAGAAGATACGGAAGAGTAGCGACTATAAGACTAAGCTAGATGCACTTTCTAACGCCGATAAGGAGATTATAGAGAAGGGCGATAGAGCTCGTCGTTTGTTTACCGAAGGACGTATATACGAAGCGTGCTTAACTTAGTTCTCGTAGCTAATATAGCGTTTCTATCGGAGTAAAAGATATACGTATCGGCTTTCTAGCTAAGCGGTAAGTTGTCGACTAGCTTAAGTTTATTAAAGCACAAATACTAATGTCTTTATAGGAATATAGTAACCGGCCTCGGGATTTCCGATAACCGCGAGTAGGTATAGTTCTACCCTTGCCTGTACGACATCGTTAAGACTACGAAGTAGTATCCTAGCTATAGCCCTTTCTTCTAGTACTTTAGACACATCTACTACTGCTCTTACTAATCGGCGCTTCGCGCGAGAAAGTCAAGTTCGAGTTAACTGTCCTATAGAATATCGACTAAAAGAGATTATTGTTTTAGTAGTCGCTAATATAAGGTCTTAGTTTTATATTACCTATTACTAAGTCTGCGAAAATAATAGTTAGCTAGCTAGTTTAGCCCGTATACTATATATTATAGTATTATTATTAGAGCAAATTTGTATAATAGCGAAATCTGCCTATTAAGCCGTACGTCGAGCTTAGTAGTAAAGCGCTATAAAATAACTTGCGATCGAACTATCTTCTCTACTATATCTCTACTTGTAGGTTCTTCCGTATATTTCGGAGCCTATTTTTACAATACTACTAGCAAATAGTGCCTTTCGGAGTAGATTACCGCAGCCTCGTTATAGTCTTCTAATGCTTAGTATAAGGACGTTGCTCTTGCCTAGTCCTTATAATACTACCTTCTTAGCTAGGATCTATAATATATAGGCGCTATACTCCTTAGAATATCTGCGGTAGCTATACTATAATAAGAGCATTTCGAAAATTCGCTAGCTAATATACGGACTAAAGGGTGCTAATCGTTTTACTACTACGCGGCCGACCTCTTAAGTCTATATTTCGGATCTAAAGTTAATAGTACGGTTAAGGGCTTTATACTGCTCCTTAGCGTAAAGGCGTTAATAGGCTATACTATAGTCGAGTACTACAGCTGATTTAAATAGGCTAATACGAAGTAGGTTGTTATTAATACCTAGAGGCGGACGCACGATATTATTGTTTAGGCTAGTTATATACGAGGTCTCGGCTCGTAGCAGGATGAAGCTTTACGGGCCTCTTTACCATCCAGTATAGGGGTACAAGTGCACATAAGACTGGATACTTGCTTCAATTGCACATCAAACTGTGTTCGGTGAAGAAACTCCGAAAATCGGCTCCTGGTGAAGGTGAAGGAACGAGGGGGAGTGACCGGAGATCTCGGGACGGGTCGGGACGCGCAAATTTCTTGGCTCCGTTAGAATACTTCCCTTCCATCTCCCAGTTTCCACAATTTGCGGTCCGAATTCGATGAGAAATCAGCACGCCACGATATTACGGAATCGAACCCCAACATTCACGCCGTATAAGGGGTTCATACCTCTAAGCCGCACCCTAGGTGATCAGGATGTCAGAATCCGCTGATGCACCGGCGGACACGCTCTTCAGACCCGGTAAGCGAAGGAAAGTCTTCCGCAAACGCAACTTCGACGACGACCACGAGGAAACCGCGGTCGGAACTCAGCTCCCAAAAGAGGCAAAGGCGAGCCACAGCGGCGGTCATGTCGAAGATTCAACTAACCTATCGTCGGTGGTTCGGCGACCAAACATCAAGAAGTATGGCATTGGTTTTGGCGGCATTGGGAATCCAAGTGTGGTGAAAGAGGCTTCGTCCACCGACAATGCTCTCGTCCCCAGCGAAACCCAGGTCCCCGCAGCTGCGCAGGCCGATCGCTTCGTTAAGCCGATGGGTAAAGCTGAAGTGATCGAAGATAAGCACCTGTACGTGCATGTGACGAGATCACCATCTATTCCGGTATCAGTGCTAACAGCGTAGGACGGCATTCGTAGACTCGAAATTGGCTGAATTGCGTTCACCTGAGGCAACATTAGGCCCCAAAACAAATGACGATAATATGCACCTTGAAAGCAAAATCCTCGGACCAGAGCAGGGAGAAAGCTCGGCCAGATTTAAGCCAAAGACCCCATTAACCCACGCAGAGCGGAACAAGGACTATCTGACG
Source organism: Pseudocercospora fijiensis CIRAD86 (assembly GCF_000340215.1). Classification (NCBI taxonomy): domain Eukaryota; kingdom Fungi; phylum Ascomycota; class Dothideomycetes; order Mycosphaerellales; family Mycosphaerellaceae; genus Pseudocercospora; species Pseudocercospora fijiensis. Next base: position 4,767,456 of record NW_006921537.1, read on the forward strand.
CGTGCCCAACGCAAGCAGCAGAAGGCCATGCGCAGACAACCGAAGAGGGGCGAAGACGATGTCGTTCGCGACGATATGATTGATCAAATCTTCCGAGAAGGCCAAGTCCCCATGTACGACCAGGCTCAGTCGAAGGCGGAAACTTATAGCGACGATGGGCTGGATCATGATGAGGCAGCTGCTCGAGCTTTCAAGGCTCGGTTTCTCGCTGACATGGAGATGCAACGCAGGCGCAAGCCATCCTCTACGTCTGCAACTACCAAAAGCGCAGCACCGGCATCCACTGGACCTAAGCTTGGAGGCAGTCGCAGTATGAGAGAGAAGATGAAAGCGCTTGAGGCGGCCAAGGAGAAGACTGGCGTAAAGAAGTGATAGATATTCAAACACCATCCAAGGCATTGCCGTCACAGACCGATTTGTCTCGCGAACCCAATAGTTATCATGAAGTTGATCTCGACGTGAAGGATGTTCCCGTCATGACCATGACCGTGGACTGCCCGGAATATCATAGAGACGAAGAATATCTTTTCGCCATTCGAAAGATGTTGAAAAAGACATTCTTTAGCTGTTGAAAAGATAAATTTTAGCTATTCGAAAGATATTTTTTAGCTATTCGAAAGACGAGTTTTACCTATTCGAAAAATCATATTTCGTAGCTGTCCTCAAAATAACTTTTACCGCCACGCTTGTTACAACCTTACCCTACCTACCTACATGCACTCTCTCTCGAGAGCACACTACTAAGCGTCTCAAGGAAATTGCAGTCGTAGCGAGTGTAACGAGAGGAATGAGAAAAGAGGAAAGCGAGTCGCAACATCATCCATCGTCAATATGTCACACGAACTACTACACGTAGGTAACACAATCTCATTAAAACCGTGGAGACTTTTCACACCCGGCAACCACCATCTCATGCCTAAAGCTTGGAGAGGCCAACAACCTCGCGGTGGTGGTGGTACTCTGGAACCCTCATGTCCAAAGCACGGCCAGTGTAGCCGAGATCCTCTGCCGTCAAGACGGCACACTTCTCGCCGATCAGCAGAGCAGTGGAATATGTGTTGCAGCCCACGTTGTCTGGACAGATCGACAAGTCGGCAACCTTGAGGCCCTTGGTGCCGTGGACGTTGAGGCGCTCGTCGAGCACACCGTGCTTGACAATGGAGTTGCCCTCCTTTGGCGCCATCGAGCAAGTACCTGGAAGAACACCACGTTAGCATAGATGACGGTATGGTCCGGAAGCGATGCTTACCAAGAGAGTGCCAGGTCGTCTCGGTGTGGCGCTTGACCCACTCCTCGACGGCGAGCAAATCGTCGCGGCTGTACTTGAGGTCCTCCTGGACGGTCTGCTGGGAGCTGTTGAGGAAAGCAGTGTCGGGCGCCTTGCCACTGAGCTTGGGCACGGTCCAGGAACCGACCTGGATGTTGGAGGTGATGTGGTTCGGTCCGGCGTAGGCGTTGGTGGTGTCGAGGTCCATGTCGCGGGCACGAGCTGGAGAGTCGTAGGCGAAGAATGGATGCTTGTCGACAACCTCACCTGCGTAGGCGTCCATGCGGCGGGCAGTCTCACGGGACTTGATGTATCCCCAAACCATTGGTGCCATATCACGGCGGTCGTTCATGAAGCCAGCGTCGAAGTCTGGTGCCTCATATGGGTTGGGGCTGACGATGTGTGTGAAGCCACGAGAGAATGGGTACTCCAAGAAGTGGAACATGCAGAAGAATTTGCCTAGAGCGAAGGACACCAACGTCAGCAAGTGTACAAAGCTCGAACTCCGCTCCTAGGCTTGGGGCTGAGGTGGAAAGCCAGTGTCTCCCATCACAACCCCAGCCTCGGAGCTAGAGGGAAAACTCACCTGGTGGAATATGCATGTGGTCACCGAACCAACCAGCAACAACAGCCCAGTGCATGACTGGCTTGTCTGGCTTGTCCTTGAAGTATGAGTCCCAGCCCGAAATGAATTCTGGGAATGGCCAAGACTTCATCTCCTCGAGCTCCTTAGCGGACGGTCGGGCCTTGACACCAGCCTCGATACCGTTAGTCGCCAATGGCCCGGTGCCGTTGATTTCCTATAGAGGTAATTGGGTCAGCACATGGTTTGAAAGTGACGTGCCACTCCGCAAGCTCGAGCTGAGACTGAACTACCGTGTCCGATCTCACGAGCGTTGCAGGTCTCGCTTGGCTGAGTGATGCAGAGACAGTTCGAGGTACTTACCCATTGGTTGAAGACCTTCGCCTGCACCTCTGGGTCGCCCCGTACGAAGTCATCGAACGAGTCAGTCCATGGCTTGGCACGGTAAAGTGAGAAGTATAGGTAGTGGTCCTGGAAGTTGAGGCCAACACCTGGCAGATCGACGATTGGCTTGACGCCAGCCTTTCGGAGCTTCTGGCTGTCACCAATACCAGATCGCTGGAGGATCAATGGGGAGCTCAGGGTGCCACCGCTCACAATGACAAACTTGCGGGCCTTGAAGACGCGGGAGTGGTCCTCGTTAGGGTGGAGTGGCTTCGTTGGGACTGTTCGCACACCAGTTGCTCGGTTGCCCTCGAGAATGACCTTGTCGACCTTTGTGTTGCAGACGAGGTGCAAGTTCTCGTAGTGTTGTCGTGTGCTATGGATGTATGCGTGTGCAGAGTCACTTCGACGACCAGTGTCGCGGTTGATCCACTTGAGCCAGTGCTGAGCACCGTGGCCGGTCTTCAAGTCTTCGAGATCGTCGCTGAATGGGATGCCCTGGGATTCAGCGGCTCGCAAGAAATCTTGCATGACTGGATAGGTGTAGTTGCCGAAAGAGACCTTGATTGGGCCATCAAAACCGTGGATGTCCCGGTTATTACAGGATCGCTGGTATGTCTCGCGCTTCTTCATCAAAGGAATGAGTTCCTTGGTGGTCCAGCCCTTGGCTTGGAAGTCATCGTAGTCGGAGCCCGATGCACGAGTGTACATCATAAAGTTGATTGAGCTGCCTTCACGATTCTTTAGCTTTCTCTCTCGCCTGGGAGTGACATGAGGGGCCACGAACCACCACCGAGGATGTGAGCGCAAGGAACGATCGCACGACGGCCCGAGAGCCATTCGGATGGACGAGAGTAGTAGAAGGAGGCAGTCTTGCTGTCCAACTTCATGTTGCGTGGGAAGATACCTGGGCGGTAGACCCATGGGTTGTTGAGATTGTTCTCTCCAGCTTCAATGAGCATGACCTGGAGGCTGTGATCCAGGTTGGCCAAACGGCCAGCAACGACGCAACTACATCTTGTCAGTCAAGCCAACAATAATAATGCTTCCAATGCCCAGCGGACGAACCCGCATGATCCTCCACCGCACACAATGATATCAACCTCGTCTGGGATCGTCATGTTGGGCAACTTTTTGCCCGTTCAAACTCTTGCTGACGTTTGGTAGGGGTCGGTGGTGGTGTGTTATGACAATGAGTGGGATCGAGGAGGATAGTCCTGATCTTGTCTCTCACAGTGAGTGAGCAGCAAGACAGTATATCAACACCAGGTCCCCGCATACTCCACAGTCAGGTGCTTCGGAAGAGAGGAAGTAAGACAGCAATCCCACTTCACTAATGCAAGGATGCTAAGAGTCTGTTAGATGAGAAGAGATCCTCCAGGCTGTTGCTGGTCCTACGAGCTGAGCTCACGCCACGCGTGAAAGAGGAGTGGAATACAGCGAGCGAGCCAGGCATGACGGCCTATTCCTGTTTCCGGCCGGGATAGTGAGGGTCGCAGCAGGCGAAACAGCAGTTGGACTCGAAAGTCTTTGTCCAAGCCACCAGAGAATAATGTCAGGTGCGGAGAACCTAGCATTGCAGGCATTAATGCAGTTGACCAGGGAGCAGAATGGAGCACGACCGCCAAATCCGATCGAGCTTGACCAGGGTTGAGACAGCGACTGGTAAAACAGAAGCCTGCACATCCGCTCCGCCTTGTCTAACACACGTGTACTGCATACCGTGTGCTCATTGAGCTCCAATAATGGCCACGTATACCAGCAGCTCGGATCCGTCTTCGATATAAGGCACCAGGCGAGCGGCCTCTGCATCGAAACCAGCCATACCAGCAAGCAGCCTGCATGCGAGCATGAATTCCTCAAGACCTGAAGTCGTTACAATGCGGAAAGACGTGAAGGTTAGGCAGCGTGTGCGTTCGTGGCGCCGCAACTCTTTTCCCACCAGGCCCGCTGTTCTGCATCCGCATACGCCACGACCAGTGGGGACAGAGCAGCTTGGAGGTTCCCGAGGAGGCACAGGCCGCGAGTGTTGGAGGATTATTGGACGACAGCGCTGCCGCATGCCATGTGCCAAAGACCGCGTCGAGTGCTGGCGGATTCGCAACGGCTGTACCCTTCCCCACACACCTCGAACTCTCTCCACACCTCAACAGACTACTGCATACAGTTTGCGGGGAAGCCCAGCAGATCCTTGAATAAACGACGGCACCCGGCACCCGGCATCCGAGCCTTGTCCTTTACTGTAGTGCAGCTGAAGAATCGCCTTGGCTGGCTCCCGTATCAGATGTCGCTCAAATCGAGTTCATCTCACCACCGCCTGAGGAAGCCGAGAGCAAGGACCGGCATGTGGAGGTGACGCTCAGGCGCCGGAGGCCAACGGACGATGACCGGAGCTTGGCTGAAGTTATTCCAAGGACGGTACGCCTGCTGAGCGACAGGCGGGCATGCTGGCGGAGAAACTTGCCATTGAAGCGTGGAACACTACTGGACCACTAGCTTGACGCAAGGCTTGTCCAGGTTCCTTGGCATTTTGGCGCTGAGACGGCAGGCGAAAAGCATTCGGGCTATCCTGTTGCGAAAGATCGGTGCTGGCGTAACGTTAACAAGCGAGGCAGCAGTTATGCCAGAATGAATGGCAAGCTCGAAGCAGCACCGCCGGGGAGGCCAGTGCCATCTTCCCAGTATCTCCGTACGGGGGGACTCAACGAGTGAATTGGATTCAGCTGTCCGTATTCATGTATTGGTCGATATTTCAGGTGTTGAAGATTGCAGGAGTAGCAGTTGCTGCATTTGCACACTGCCGCTTTGCCACGGTCCTGTGCTTTTGGCTCGACTCTTGGAGAGCGGCTGATATTTCCAAGTTTTCGGATTGGAGAGCTATTCTATCCATTATTCCCATCCCACAATGACCAGAGATCATTCTACATCGCTGGCAAATGGCCGCGCGGTATCGAGTTGCGCTGTTCAAATATTGCTGTTGCCCCATCAACATAGGCCCTGTCTCCGACGTCCAAATAGGCTTCCTGTATTCCGAATGCCTTCCATGATCCATGCGCCTTCTACTGTAGATCCTCCCGCGTGCGCTGCGCTCGCGATGCTCTATTCAACCCTCGTCAACGGTGAAGTCTTGCTCGGGGCCCTCCTCGTCGATTCTGTTCCCAATCACCGCTTGATTGCGACTGCCCTCGGAAGAAACAGGCGATGTGGTTGGTCCATCTGGGAGCCCTTCCCAATCACCATTTTCGCTCTGCGCAAGAGGCAGATCGTCGTCCGCTTCAGTTTCGCCGTCTCCGCCTCGAGAGTCGAAGTGAGAATGAGGAGTAGCGTATGCAAAGGGAGTAGTCCCTCTTGCCCGGCTGCTAGCGGCTTGGCTGCCTCGCCCGGGTCCAATCTCGTCAGACGTGAATGGCGATGGCGGCTCCCGGCTGTATCGCGGTGTCAGATTATAGCCACGACGGTCCAGCTCTGGTGAAGATGAGATGCGGCGCCGCTTGAACACGTACTGTGCTCGCTCCTCTTGTTCTTTGGAAGGGCTGCGAGCTTCAAAAGAAGCGACACGCCGCTTGGGTAAAGTATTGCATCCAATGATCTGTACTGAGGCAGCACTTGCAAGCGAAACTGAACAGTCGTGGTGCTGTGGCACTGCATTTCTCGACATAGCATCGTCCGCATCTCGATCAACATGCTCTGGCTCTTGACTTGTCGGTCGGTGGTGCCAAGGTGAGCCAGCTCCTTCGAACGAAGAGTGCAAGCTCATTGCTGTATCGAGACGATCGTTATAACTCCAACATGCCTCGACGATCCCGCCTGCATTTTGCGCGTCCTGCAGCTCGCCATCTGCATCGTATAATGGGAGGGTGCGCAAGGTCTGCCAATTCCATCCAGATTGAGGCGGCTGCAAATAGCCATCTGGACTGGTGAGGTAAAGCCTTCTCTCGCCATTTGATTTCATGAAGACGCTAGATTCCAGAAATTCGGCAGTCCAAGCGGTTGGAGTGACCATTTCAGGAGGTGCGAGAAATCGTAAACGAGACGACTTGCGGATCTTTCGCAAAGGTATAAATCGCTCTCGAAGACCGTGATACTTCTCTAGCATGGCCCCTGGAACACTGGTTTGATCTGAAAGTACGCCATCGAACGCTTCAGAGACTACACTGAGGATATGTGCTGCGTCTGGCGAGAAGAACTCCACATCATGAACGAAGCCGCGACTCGCAAGTCTTTGGAAGACAGTGCCAGTCGGGCCACATGCCTTGGGTGAGAGCCACTCATCTTGGGTAGAATTGGCCCAGGCCTCGATCGAAGTGGTGGTCCACGCTCCATCGGCGCCCTCTGATCTGAAAGAAGTCTTGGGAGCTTCAAGTGCAGCAGGCCAGTCTTCGGAGGTATGTATGGCAGACCGCATGGAGTGCTGCGTTGATTGCTCGCTCGTGAACCAGACACCAGGTAGATTTCGACCAAATGGCAGGAGCACGATTTGTACACTCCACGGTCGAGCAAAGGATGGTAAAGCAGCGCCTTCCAGCTCGGAAAGCCTGGATTCGAGGGCGTCGATGCGTGGGCCAGTTTCTGCGCTGGCAGCGATAGCTGCGAGAACCATAGCTTCTGTATGCGCGGCAGCATTCAAGTCGATAGAGCCGTCGGACTCAAAAGAGCTTGCGTCCGGCAAGAGTCGTTTGCGCCTGCTGCTCGACGCCTCTGGAGAATCAGACTGGTCTCCTAGCTGCGCAGCAAGATACTCAGTACGCCAATTCTCAAGGTCATCGAGTCGATCGTTTGCAGCCTGGATCTGTTCCTCGGTATCGTCGTGGTTATGATGGTTCTCTTGTTCGGCTCGCCATTGCTCAAGATCCAGAACACGGCCATCCATGAGTTGGAACTGGTCGTGTACCTCATCACATGGCAAATGATTGAAAGAGATGTTTTCAAGAAGGCTGAGTCGGCGTCCATAATTCTCAATAGTGTTGCACATTTCCTGGATCGACAGCGAAGGCCCGGCGCTGAGTGGCCTTCCGGGCCGCCTTCGACAGTTGTCATCGTCCGGCACTGTAGGAGCCTCTTCCCTGGCAGTTGGCGCCGCATCGCCAATCGAGAGAGCGCGTCGGGGCTGATTCAGTGGCGTGCTAGGACGAGCGATTGATGGGAGAGCAGTCGCCGCTCGAAAGTCTGGAGTGCGGGATTGCACGCTAGGCGTAGCCAATTCAGTCGCGCTATATTGTCCATTCGGATTGGCAGTGAAAGGATCATGAGGAATATGGAGAGGTGGTCCCATGGCTCTGGGCTGGACATGTGCAGACGTATGGCGCGCAGGAGCTCCCTCTCCCTCTGCTACGCTAGGCACTGCAGTCGATGGCAGATTCGAGCTTGCATGGCTACCATCCTGCTGTCGCGCGAAGGCATTCAACGCATTCCAAAGCCGGAGATTGATAGAGTCTGTTTGGGATGCATTTCGGATTCCCAGGCCCGTCGTGGAGCTATTGGTGGTCTCGTTGTTCTGCACTCCAGCTCCTGAGGACGGCATCACGGGCTCTCGGATCAGTTCGCTCCACGTAGGTGCAATGAATGCATTCTGCTGGCTTTGAGGCCGAGTCGGCTGTTCTGCATCAGCACCTCCCGCGGGCCCATTGGCAAGCAGCTGAGCATGAGCATGAGCATGAGCATGATGCTGCGCACTTCCACCTGCAAAGTCGTGGAAGCAGGCGTGGTGGCCACAAAAGCACCACGCTCTTTCACCATCACCCGTCGCCGCGTGCCCGGTATCCAGCCAAAATCTCCTACACCCGCAGGTCGGTGCCGTTGCGCCGGCGCTCAGGTGTCGAAAAGCGCACGACCCGTTCGGCAGCAAGCACTGGTCTACTCTACCCACGCCAGACACGCGAGCGACCGACTGCCCATGATCGGCCGCCATTGGCGAGCCACCAATGGCCCCGAGTCACCTAGCATGCCATTCCTACGTGCGACGATGAACTATTTCGAGTGACGGTCGTGGGCAGCTGCTCGTGATGTCGGCGCAGGACAGATTGATATGAGTGTGGATGTTACGGAAGGGGTCGGGCGTATATTGTGAGTCGGAAGGGCGTTGGTCGCGGAGGGCGAGGAGTCGTGGATTCGGCAATGGGATGGGATGGGATGGGATGGGATGGGAGTGCGTGTGGCTGTTGCGCGTGCAGAGGACGAGGCCGAGCAGGAAGAGCAGACGGGATCCCCACGCTACAGCAGACTAGACCAGAACTGGAACATCCATCCTGGCCGCGCAGGGTCTGGTGGCCGCTCGGGAGTCGGGACACTATACAGTATCAGCGAATGATTCTGCGCCGGAGCTCAGTCCGCACGCGCGACAGCCACATCCTTGCCGCCGACCGCACGAGTCGCACCTCGCACGTGAATTTTTACTCTTCTTCCCGCGTCGATGCCAAGCCGAGCCTCACAGTGCTTTCGGGTGGCAAGGCTGCGCCAAATATGCAGTGACTTGGCGTGGAGGAAGTGGACCTTGAGAACCATTCATCTGTAGACAAACAATACCAACGCCAGAACTCCGTCACTGATCAACCCCTTCCGAGTGCATCCAGCGTTCTACCAGCCATGATCGCGCTCACCAACGCCTTCGCTCAAACAAATATCCTCGTGGCCATTTCTCAGCATGGCCCATGCCTGCTTCCCTTCAGATCAATTTCAGTGGTCTCTGCCAAGTGCCTTTGGGTATGTGATGCATGTACCTCGCCTTCGCCTCGGGCTTCTGTAATCTTCTGAACGCCTCTTGGATATGCTTGGGGCCCACAGGAGTCCTCGCCTCCTCCGGTGGATCGAAGAGGCCAGGCTCCCGTCTTCGCTTCCGCCCTCGCTTCTCCTCATCGCCACCACTCTCGCGCTTGAGAGCGTCTTCGGCCGCTTTCACTTTGAGAGCTTCCTCCGTGAGCAAAGTGACGATCTCATATGTCAAGAACCCGAGAATATCAACGATATCGTCGTTCGGCTTGCTATCAGTCACCACACCAAACCCAGCCCACTCCCGGAATCGCTTGCCTTTTCGGAATGTGAACGACGCTTGCCGACATTCGGAGAAATGGAGGTACTCTTCCGCATTCATGCCTTTGGTGCGCTCGTCGGCTTGCTTCAGACGTTGCAATGTCGCCGCATTCATTTCCTCTTCTTCCTCGTCTTCTTCGTCTTCGCGCTCGGGAACTTGTTCGCTGTAGAAGCTGCTCACATCCCACGGCAGTCCGACTTTGGCCTTTTTGTTCTTATTGTTGCGAGTGCCGACCGATGGACCAACGCCTAAGCCTGGGTCATTGCCCGCGAGGTCGAACTCGTCCACACCTCCCGCGTCCGCTCCACCGCCTCCCTTGTCATCGCTATCCTTGGCCGACTTCCTTACATCTTTCCACGACAGGAATGTGCGAAGTCGTGACACCTTGGCTTTGTCGTGGCGAATGAGAAAAATGAGATCGTCAGTGCTGATGGTACGAACGCCGCGGCGAGCTGCGAGTTCCGTTGCCCGCCTGAGCATTTCCATCACCTGTTGCTGCACAATACTCTCAATCATGCTGGTCGTTTCGATGGAAATATCTCCCGTTTCACCTGAAACAAACATCATCTAACGGAGAAAAGCAAAGTCAGTGGATGAACTATAATAACGAATGTGTGATAGCCAGCAGCTAGCAGAAGAGAATGAATCAAGCGACGGATATTGTGCGTCAGAAGGCCATCCGTCCATGAGCGCGTCTTGCTGGCCCCCAGCTGTCACTGCCCTCTGCTCTTTGCATCAACCTTTCAGTCCAGAAAGCCGAGCCTCTTCCTTGGTACGCGTGGCTCTGTTGAAGCGACAGCATGTAGAAGAGCTTGCCGACTCTATGCAGCCGGCTCATTCTGTGGCTGTTCATGCCTCTGCCGATTCTGATTCTTTGACGGACCGTCCTTTCTTGCCACTTCATCTTTGCGTGGTCGCCCTCGGCGAGCCTTTCCTTCTTTCTCCCTCCGCTGGTTGTTCAGATACCCACAGCCTTCCTCACAACCATCCTTAGTGGCGTGACGAACAGCTGTCGATTTCTTGCCGTTTATGTTCCAAGTACTCCCCGAGATCTTAGATGCATCCGGTTGGCCGACGAGTGCGTTTGATGGGCTTTCTTGGCTGGCTCGCTTGTCAGGCCTTCCATTCATGGTGTCTGTCCCTGACTCTCGACGTTTAGATTTCTGACCCAGGGTGTTTGCTGGCAGTGTCTGAGAAGTTGGTTTTCCATCCCTAGCTGCGGCGAGTTGAGTCTGGGGATTTGTGCGAACAGGGCCTCTGGTGCTAGAGGCCTCCTCGAGACGCATCGCTTTCTGTTCAGGGCTCTCAAAGAGCACTAGACAGTCTTTTGGAGAATGGTGGCGTTCCGCTCTGTTGCTACTAAGCGTGCATCCTTCCCGTGTACAGGGCCGAGATTCGTGCACAATTTCCAGATGATCGGCTACATCATCCCAGGAATTCCAGCCATTCCATCTGTCCTTGCAATACGTGATCGGGCACTCGTGCACGCCCGTTAAGGGATATTTCATGACCTCATCGTATGGTGGCTCGTAATGGTCTGGATAGTACATCCAATTGTAGAAGCCTTCTTTCTCATGCGGTATAGGAAAGTAGTTCAAAAACTCTGCACTCCGAGAGAGACATTCCCAAGCTTCGTGCGGGCGCGAGTCCTTCACAGCCAGCTCGCTCCGGATGCAATTTATGTTGTAGCAGCGACGCTCGCCTCTCTCTTCCCAGTGATGCTTAGCTAGAGATTGAACGTCGTAGAATACGCCTTTACATTCGACGCAGAGAAAGGGTCCGCTCTGATTATGTGGGCCAATGCATCGTACCCCGTTGAATTCGGGAATAGCCTCTTCAACCAGAGCCTTCAAGTCTGTTGCTAGCTCACGAGATGGTGCTACGCTTGATGAAGAGGACGTGGGATTTGGACCAGAGGCCAGAGGTATGTAGCGATCGTCTGCTTGACAGAAGCAACTCTCAAGCAAGCACTTCCACTGACTGTGGATTGGTAGGAACCGCTGGCTATCCCAGTCGTTGTTGTGTTCACAGATCAGGCAGTGACGGTCGACACACTCCTGACTATTGTGATAGACGCTGATGTTGGTGCCCCGAGATGGAGATTCGAGGCGCTTCGTGATGTCGTCGTCATCGTCGTCGTCGTAACGAAGTGCCGAGAAGGGATTGTCATCCATAACGTAGTGTTTGAACGAGCTTGTACGAGATAGATCTGATTTCTTGAGCGGGTTGAAGATGAATGTTCGCCTTCTCAGAGTATGTGATCGTGGGTATGTGATGTCTTCCAGCACCGAACCCAGATGTCAAGAGGCTTGGTAGAATTTATAGATGGCGTTCGTATTCTGCTGCTGAGGACGTCCGATGGAAGACTGGTAGCTCAAGAATAGCGTATACGGATGAATAGCTGTGCTGTGCCACTGTAGACGTGTTTGCGATGGAATACGGAATACGGCCTGCCAGTCAGAGGCGTCTGAAATGGGCCAACACCAGCGACGACCTGGTAACGACATCGTGTCCCGTCCCTTCTCCAGAATTTGGCGTGACGAGCGGTGGTGATTACCAGATTCTCTCTTGCTCTTGCCCTTGCTCTTGCTGAGAAGGCTTTTGTTGGGCTGCATGAGGACATGGGAAATCTAATACGCACCTGCTGGATTTCAGTCCGGTATTTCGCCTTGTTGTCCGCCATGGTGGCAGCGCACTTTGCTGAGCCAGTAAGGGTTGGAGCTTCCGAGCGGTGTGGGATTAGAATTGATGTGCTGCAGATTCATACGATGATTGATATTACAAGCTCGGATAGAAGTCAAGGGGAGGTGCAAGGAGCGCCAGCTACTGGACTTATCGATAACGGACGGATGAGGCTGAACCTTAATTTCGACCCTTCCATTTCTCCACTTCACGATTCCGTTCAGAAACTTCCTTGGCCATTGCTTGGTGGACGGTATTGTGCTCAGAATTTGCGCGTCTTAACTACTCGCGCCAACATGCTGTACATCATCGGCCTGGGCCTGGCTGACGAGCGAGATATCTCAGTCAAAGGGCTCGAGATTGTGCGGACAGCCGAGCGCGTGTACCTCGAAGCCTACACAGCTGTTCTGCTGGTCGACAAGGACGTTCTGGTGCGCTGATCGTCGTTTCCCTCTCGACAACCTGCTGATGTTCTTACCTGCAGTAGGAAGCTTACTATGGCCGCCCAATCATAATTGCAGACCGGGAAATGGTCGAGTCTCGTTCAGACGACATTCTGGAAGGCGCACATGAGAAAGAGATCGCATTCCTGGTAGTGGGTGACCCGTTCAGTGCGACGACTCACACAGACTTCGCCCTCCGCTGTCGACAGAATGATCCGCCCATCCCGTACAGGACGCTGCCCAACGCGAGCATCTTGACTGCTGTAGGTGCGACAGGATTGAGTCTGTATCACTTCGGCCAGACAGTGTCAATGGTCTTCTTCACGGACGACTGGAGGCCAGACAGCTTCTACGATCGCATCGCGGAGAATGCGAGACTTGGACTGCACACGCTGGTCTTGCTCGATATCAAGGTCAAGGAGCCAAATTTGCAGGCTCTTGCACGAGGGAAGATTGTATACGAACCTCCTCGATTTATGACAGTTGCGCAGTGTGCGGACCAGATGCTTGAAGTCGAAGAGAAGAGGCAAGGAGATGTATGCGGCAATGAAAAGTTGGCCGTAGGTGTCGCAAGATTGGGAAGTGAGGGTGAGCAGGTCGTAGCAGGCACACTAAAAGAGCTTGCAAGCGCGGATCTGGGGAAGCCATTGCACAGCCTTGTGTTGTGCGGCAAGAAGATGCATGAGATGGAATGGGAATACATGCGCGACTTTGCCATAGACAAGGAGAAATTCGACACCATATGGAAGAGGGACTATTCAGGCCATGCATAGTGGCTCAATCTCTATGCTGCAATGACTCTGATCCAAGGTCAGGAGAGAGCCAAATGCTTCTTGGGACGGCATCGACCTCCAGTCGCAAATATGGACACTTTCCAGGGCCCTCCCTCCAGGCCTTTTCAGAGGGACTCAGTATCAAGTTATATGCTCCCTCGACAAGCAGGCGAGTCGCAAAGAACATATCTGTGGGCATAACAGTGCGTGATTCACTGATATGGACGGATGATACGTGTACATTACCTAGTGAATAGCGCGCAAGAAAGCTCGTGCCATCGCCAATCTCGCTCCAGCGTGCAATAAGGCAGGTACAGTAGCTGCGCTGCCTCATGGTGCCTCGTGTCTTGGCAGCTCTTGTTGCTTTTGCCCAGCGTCCCCGACCCTTATCTCCCTCTCTAACTGCACCACTCCATCAAACACCGCTTGCGGCCTCTGATATAGGCTCGCTTCTGGCTGCCTGCATCAAGTGGCACGATACGCCATCTACCCAGCTGACTTCCATCAACGTATCTCTCTGGCCCCGAACATGCGGTGGCTTTTCGCCAGGCGCAATCCTCGAGCCAACTCCGCATGCGTTTCGCTGCTACATTATTCCCAACGCACCATGCTCTCCATCCAAGTCTACCACGCTCGCCCTGTTCTCGATCGCGTGCTTTCTTCTAGCGTCGAAGGAAGGCAGTTCTAAAATCGCGATGGCTGCCACGCCCAGAAGCCATAGGACTACCAGCCACAGCCGTTGCTCGAACGCAGTCCAGCCAGCCCCGCTGGCTTGGGATCGCCAGAAGTGGCGGGCAAGCTCGCTACACAATGGCTGACTGGGTGCACAACACTTATATCTTTGTTTGCTGCCGCCTTTGGTGACACGACGATGATGGTGTTTGTATTGACCAGAACATATCCTGGAAACGTGGCACAGGCACGAACAATAAATTCGTACACTCGCGCTCAGGTTATCGGCGCCTCGCAGCCGAGGCGATGGGCTTCTCGACGTCCAGAGGTTCTTTCGATTCCACAGACTCAGGCTATGGAACTGGACCTGAGCTTTTGAAGACACCAGTGATCGAGTGTGCAGAGAGCCACTTGTCAGATCATGTCATTCTAGGACTCTGGCCACATGCACAACCGGAGCAGATACAATACTATGTGCAAGGCTATTCAACCCTCTACCCGACTTCGGAAATCCTCCTTCTGCACCACAACCAATCTTCATCAATCAATGCAGTCCTAGACAATCTCTTGGGACTCAGCGAGAAAGCGTCAACGCTAAAAAGACGGAACACACTTATCCACATCTTCGGCAACTCTTCCGCACGAAACGTCTGCACCCTTCTCGAGGCCTATCACCTCCGCAAATCTCAATTCCTTCCTGTCAAATCATTAATCCTGGAGTCTGTACCTATCACAATTGCACCGAGTTTAAGAGGCATTTGGACCAATCCCGCGCTTCTATTGAATGTCCTCCTGGCGCCGTTTCTTCACATCTGGGCTACACTGATTCTCTGGCTCTCCGAACCTTTGAGCGAAGATGTGCGACGGGGCCTGGACGGATTCTGTGGCAAGGCGAGAAGGAAGTGGATTTTCCCGGGGCAGGATGTAATGTTTGTTCGAAATACGATAGACCTCGAGGACGAGGAAAGCAGGAATTTCGTGGTTGACGAAAAGTCTTCGAAGCAGGCAACGCCAGTGAGGTGGAGCGCTGGTCAAGAGAGGTATTGGGCCGGTATCGAGGCTGCTTGGGAAGGTTAATGAGATGTCCAGTAAATGTGTCACGACTGATGAGAAATGACCACTTGTATGTTCAATGATCATCAATGGGTATATTGCACCATAGCTATGCTGAAAGCTAATCACTAATGCCCTTCCACAACATCCTTGAAAGCGGCTTTCTGACATTTTGACATGATCTTCGCTTGCTTTGCAATATCTTCGAGTCGTCCGATGACTTTACCGTTGCCCTCCGCAAAATCATAGATCGTATAAGGAATCTTGACATCATCGCAAAACTCCATGACTAACTTCTGAGCTTTCCGCAGATTGTGTCTGGGCATGCGTGGGAAGAGGTGGTGTACAGCTTGGAATTGCAGGCCTCCATGGAAGAAATCTAGCCATTCCGGACAATCGACATCCATTGTGGTTCGGAGCATGCGCTGTGGGAAGGACTCCGCCACGCCGAGATCCGCAGTGCTCATGGCGAAATGGGATAGAGTGATTTGTACGTGTACGGGCATGGTCACAGCATGGCTGATCATGACGAAAAGGAACCTGTTCCAGCCGCCTGGGATGCTTTTATAGACAGTGAGGTAGCCGAACCAGTACCAGAAGAAGATCTGGCCAGCCATTTCCAGATATCGATGCCACCAGGCTGGGCCTTTGCGAGGACCTTGACCCATGATGATATATTGCCAGCTGAGCACGTACAAGTTGAAACGCCCAAAGGTCAGGATCGGGTAGTAGAGGTAGTGTTGGTACTGGAGCATGACCTTCGCCACCGGATCGTAAGTCATGACCCGGTCGTAGTATGTGCTTCGTAAGCTTTCGAAGAAGCGATGCGAGATGGCGAAGAAAGGCATGTGCTGTATGTCTGGGTCGTGTTCGGCGCTGTTGGTGACGATGTGGTGTACATTATGGTTGCGCTTCCACCAGCAGCATGAAAGGCCGCCAATGAAGTTTGCGACAATGATGCCGATGCAGCTGTCGATATGAAAGTTGTGTGTGATGCCCATATGTCCTGCATCATGGACGGTGAAGACGAGCTGATGCCACATCATACCAAGAAACATGCCGGAGATGGGATACCAGCCAATCTTGAGAAAGAAGAATGCTAAAAGGCCAAGAGCGGTGTAGCGGAGTCCCTCGACGGCGTAGGCCCAGTAATTGCAGTCGTACAGTCCTTTTGCTCTGAGACGCTGGTCCAAGTCCTGATATTTGTCGATGATGCCGTACTGTGTGCCCGCGTCCAGACTGGGAAAGGTCTCCAAGTCGTGCTGTAGTTCCTGTTGGGTTCGCTGGTCTCCTGGATACGATTTCTCGGCCTCTAACGCAGGCTCACCAATGGCCAGTGTATCGAGTGACGTTGCCGAGGACTCGCTCGCCGCATCGTCGCTCTCTCTCCGTCTACGAAGACCAGCTGTGCGGTGCTCTGAAGGCTCGAAAAGCGGCGAAGGCTCCTGCGAGCTCTCCGATGAATCCTCGCATATCGCCTCGCTCTGCTTCTCTACGGAAGTTGTCTTCTGGTTGTCGTCTCTTCCAAACGATCCGCCCTGGATTGGAGGAACGAAGTCCTGCCATTGACCCTCGATTCTGCCGATGCGGTATTTCTGCATGAACGCCTGCGTCTCTTGCGAGTGGAATGCCTTGACCTCATTGGTGGCATCTCTTCCAACCATATGCAGAATAGCCTTGTCGCCACCAGGATGGTATGGAAGCCATGCATCAACCTTTAGCACCACTCCATCTACAATGACGATCTTTCTGCCTTCCGCTATCAGGGACTCAACCTTGCCTCTCGAGAGGACTTGATCTCGGTAGCGACTGGTGTGCTGTGTAGGAGCCATCTTGGCTTCTTCTCATTGGTTTCGAAAGTACTTGGGATCAGGCTGAGAAAGACATGTCTACGGCCATTCACAATCTGTGCAATGATCGCCAGCGAAGTCAGGGTACCGAAGTGGAGGTCGAGAGCTCAGTGTTGCCTGGAAAGTGAATTGGTGCCTTGCGCTGGCGCGCTGCCCCACATTTTAGCTTTCTGCTACGCCGTCAAGCCGGCCCGACCACCATCACAAGCTCCATCATCGCCGTCTCTGGCTGCCTCACCGCAACAACATCTCTGCGACCCGATAGCCAACAGCTCACGCTTACCGCGCACAGTATAGAGCGTCGGTTGTATTGGAACCTCCGAGCATGGTATTCACCAACCGATGAACGCCACGCCACTCCGCACTTCCCATCGCGCTCAGTATGGCCGAGCTCGTGCAAACGCTGCTATCGTTTCCGCCGGACTCCAAGGAGCCGCTCACCCCTAAGCAGTACGACACCAAAATTAATCACTATCTGAAAGACCTCAGAAAGGTTCAGCCAGCGCAATGGACCAAGAAATATGAGAAGAAGGAACTCATCGAACTCCTCGACCCTTCCGTCAATTCCATTCCCTACATGATTAGCTTGACCGAACTGATCAAGGCCAACGCCAAGGACAAGAAGCGCATCGATCAGCTCGTATTCAATGCAGTCGGCTTTCTCACAACTTTCGATCCAATACAGGTTCGCTATGTGGGCAGCGAGTGGCGCGTGTTGCTGGACTGGACCATCGACTACCTGGGCAAACATCCGGCCGATGACGTGAGCTCCATCTCGACCGCCATCCTTCGCCTCGACCCAACGGCAGGTACCTTCACAAACAATCACCTCGCCTTCCTTGAACTGTGTTTGAAGCTTGGTGTACCCAGTCAGGCCATACCGATACTCGACCGCGACATCTACGCATATCCGCAGAAGCATTGGAAGATTGTGCCTGAAGAGCCTCCCAGCGAAGAGCATGAGCTGAGTAACGCATTCATAACGGAGAAGAGCGGATTCGCAGAGAAGCTCGATTCATCAGATGTGCTGCAGTACTACCTGCTTGGTGCGCAAGTCTACATTGCTGTGCGCAACTACAGCAGAGCGCGTCTCTTCCTCGAGTACATCCTCCTGGCGCCATCACAACAGCACGCCACCAGCGCTCTGCAAGTAGAAGCCTACAAGAGATGGCTGCTACTGGGCCTGCTCGCGGAAGGCAGGCAATACCCACAGCCGAAGACCCTCGATCAGACCACTCTTAAGAATGTGAAGGCCTGCTCTAGACCATACGAAGCTGTGACGGATGCCTTCTCTAAGCGTGAGAGTCAAAAGCTTGTTGCTGAAATTCAAACGGGTCAGGAGGTTTGGATGGAAGATGGTAACCTACGCTTTGTGAACGAAGTGGTAACCGCCCTTCAACGCTACCGCGTCATCGACTTGCAGAAGACTTATGCCGCGCTTCCTGTGACCAGAGTGGCATCACTACTCCAGGCGCAGCCGGGAGAAACATTTCAGCAACTTCAAGAAATGATTGGAGGCGGCTTCCTCAATGCCAGTGTCTCTGGTTCCGGCACCGACGCGATCCTCCGCTTCCACGATACGACATCGACCGCACCGACCGACATCGACCTCGCAGCACAAACCGAGCGAATACAGAATCTCGTGACCTTCATTCGCGATGCAGACCGCCGACTGCAGCTGACGAAAGAGTACGTCGAGCATCAGAAGCGCCAGAAGCATAGCGCAGGAGCAGACGGCGACCTAGCAGACGTGATGGATCTCACGTGGGATGCGCCAAACGCGTCCAACAACACGATTGATGACGATGGAGACGAGGATATCATGGCGTCCTAGCAGAGGAGGTACGTCTCCATACGTAGCAAAGCAGAATCTTCTGGATGAATCAGCAAGGGGAGCGAGCATGCTGGTCGTTCATTGCATGCTATTAGCGAGGAGTTGCATTGTATGGGCGGGTCAATAGGCGTAAGGAAGGAAGGTGACCGTGTGCACTGCTTACAGCGCGCATATGGAGAGAAGCACGCTAGGATGGCGAGCTCTGTGCGCTAAGAAACGGTCGCAAGCCAAGAAGTGCACATAGGTTAGCAGTCTGGGGATAGATATGGCTGACCCAGGCAGTCGTTTCTACCGTTTCTCCTTATCAGTGAGTGTTGGGTCGTTGGGTCGTTGGGTCCTGTTGAGGTAAGAGATTTCATCAATCCCACCGCTCGCTTCTAAATTCGGCTGCCGGCCCGACTCAGCCCTTCCCGTTGCCTGCCGTTTGAGTCAATGCATGGGCCACCGCGATAAAACGAAAAAGTGTTGTGCGACACTTCATTTTACATTCTCATCACATAAAAAACCAACACCTCTCGCATCGCGTCCTTCGCTTGCAATCTCGACCTCGATAACACGAAAATTCCAAACGACTTCCAACCAAGTCGACTACGACAATACGCCATCAAATCAACACACCAATCAGCTACTGCCAACAAAATGCCTTTCGCTAAGCAAGGTATGTTTTCGATGGGCGGAACGACTCATCGCAATCACTGACATATCTCTAGCATTCACTGCCGCTCGCCGCACCATCACCACCCAGGCAATGCCAACGGCTACGAAATCACCAGTTACTACCAAGCTTGCAGTCAAGGCTGTTGCTACCGGAGCTGGAGCTTTCGTCGCTTACGATGCTGTCACCAAGGAGCAGATGGAGTGGAGCTGGAAGAAGAATTGAGTTTCAATCCGAGCGATGAAGAGTATTCCACAGCTTCTGCGAATCGATGGGTTTAGCGATGGCGTCATGGGAATCGACACGGCATAGACGATAGACATATTAGAACTTGGGCATAGACGTTAGAATTACTGGCATCATGATAGGGAGGGGACTTCTGGTCGCTCGCAGGGTTTGATGATGAAAGAAGTGATTCGCGGTTGTGAAGCTTGAATCAAAGATCATTCACCACTTCACTCACTTCACATTCGAGCAAGGATTAGTTTTCCACGCTAGTGAAGCTTCAAAGCTGCACCGTTTGCTTGACTTGCATCAAAAGCGCGACACTGATCTGCGAGTTCCACATTTCATCGACACGAGACAACAGCGACAACTCACAGCGCTACAGAATATCAAACGCCGAAGGAAGCTATATCGACAAAACTCAAACTAAATACCAGTATCAAGTTCACAGTCGCCATCATGCTTCGCCACAACGCAACCAAGCGAGGTACGTCGCTGATATCAGGTACGATCTATCTGATTCTAACAACTTCACAGCATTTGCCACGACCTCCTTTCGCCCAACTCGACCACCAGTGAGCCGACCAGCCCTACTGTCGCCTCCACCCACTTCTCGAGTCGGTCCAGTCATACGACCTGCACCACCTGGCGCCAGTATGCAAATCCGCTATCACGGCACCTCTCGACGCCTGGCTCGCTTGAAAGACCAAGGCCCTTTCGGCGACGGCTTCATGGACATCGGATGTCGTGCGATCAAGGTTTTACTTGCTCTGGTCTTGGTGAACGTGGTGGTAGTTCCAATGTGGGATATCGAGAAGGATAGTACCAAGAAGGAGGCAAGTAGGGCCCAAGATGAGGGTGCAAAGGTGGCAATCAGCAAGTGAGCGATCATCAGAGCTTGAGTTGATGATGGACTTCGCGTGATGAGACATGGATTACGGGTGATGGGTCATGGTCATTGGATTCTGCGAACGCCTCGAAATAGGTTGGACTGATAACACCATCAGCTTTGGGCTTTAGTACTTTCGTTCACAATTTGCACATGAATGCCAAGAAATGCGCTTTCCGCAACATTTTCCGTTCGAGGTCCTTTTAATCTCGCTTAAACGTTGACCTCACTGCACCCATCTCTTTTCCAAGAACGCGTGTATTACTGCGCGACTACAATTCCAGGCAAGCAAGCCTCGCTGACTACGTTTTGAGTAGACCGCTGATGACCTATGTACAGTATGCCACCATCGCCAAGCTCGAAGATGAACAAGCGCTGCCGCTTACTCGAACTCGCCGCAGAGCTACGAAAACGGATCTACGAACACGGGCTCGTCGAAGAGCATTCCATTACGATCCACCGCAACAATATCGCTCAGCCAGGCTTGCTTCGCACCTGCCGCCAGATTCGCGAAGAAACTAGATCCATGTACTACTGTCGAAACAACTTCAGAATCGAAACCGGAGCATACGATGTCAGACCTGCAAAGATGTTCTTCAAGCAGCCCGAAGGCTTCTGGAGTAACTACGGCCAGTATCAAACAAGCCTGACCGTCTAGGTGATGTGGAATACGGCATTCGTCACTCGAGACCACCATGGATGGGATCGGGCTCTGAAGTGGTTGAAGGCTTACCATGAAAACGAAACTCCGCCATATCTTTGTCCACACAAAGACCATGGTGAAGGATTCTGCGAGGACTTTGCCGTCGCGTTTGACATGGTGAGAGCTATGGCGTGGAGTGGTATTGAAAAGGTGCTCGAGAAATACAGGGAAGTTGCCAATGAGGAGTATGAGGAGTATGAAGACTGGTCTTGATTCTTGGGATGATATGAGCTTCAGAGATACATGGACTTTGATAATCATCCTGCGATTGGAGCAGTGTTTCAAATCGGCCGAAGATGTTCTCCAGGCAAGGAATCTGGATGGGATCGGATCCAAACTTCCAAGTACTAAAGCCCTGAACAAAGCGCTGACAGCTATCGAGTTGCTGATCGCCATATCATGGGCTTCGGCATGTGGACTCATCCAATCTGTATCTGAGGCTTGGACGCCTTGCCCTCGACGCTCCCACCGACGAGAAGCTGGTGAGACTGCTTTGTCAATCACATAGTACCTATACTGACCCTCAAGAAGTTCCATATCTTCCTGGTCCGTGTTTATAGCATACCTTGTAATCGAGATCTCTGCCTGTATCAGCTTCATGCTCCTTGTGTCACATATGTACACATATGCGCCAAGAGCTGAAGAATGTTCTGATGTCACGGCGCTTTGTTCCCTTGGCGATGGAGCTCTCTAACCGTTGGAGAGTGGGCAGAACACTTTCGCATATACAACTCACCATGTTTCGCCTCTACCTCACGCTGTCAAGCATCTATTTCTGTCGGAACATCTGCTTCGCACAGATAATGTCAGGCATCGGCCGCACTTTAACATATACATGCAACTGACTTGCTCCTAGAACCGATCAAGTCATCGACTACCCCAACCCAACCGGCTTGACTCTCGAAATCGATGACCCTGAACTCGCGCCGGAAACTGGCTATGGATCAAGCTCCAGTCTCTTAATCAGATTCGACCCAGCACCCAGCGACTTCGCATGCTTCAACCTCGACGACATACCCGCAGATATAGCAGCAGCCAAAACCTCCGGGAGCAGTCTCAATGCCACCCTGTCAGAAAGAGGTACCTACAATTCACGTGCCAATTACTCTCTGATATCGTTCCACCAAGGCAGCCCGGCAGATGATAAAGACTTTAAGAAAGGTGTTGGCGTGTCAGTACTACAGATGTATGATGTCCAAAATTGTGCAAATGAGAGCTCTACACCATACATCTGGAATTGCGGATTTCCTGATGCATCTGAAGCAATATTTAACGCCGACCGGGTTCCGGAGTTTCTCAATCAGGAACGCAACATCAGAAGAAAGGGAAGAGAAATGCGTTCGAGCTGGCATAGAGAAAGGCACGCCTTGGAGAGGGATATCCAACGAATTGACAGCATCACAACGCCTGTCGCCCCTCCTCATCATAATCGCCGCAGCCTTGGTCCTCCTACAAATCATCTGATCAAACATCAATCAGCATCATTCGACCCAGCTATCCACCAATTCTCTCTCATCTCACCTCAACGCCCCCGGTAATAACATGACCTCCATACTTGCCATCATAACAAAATTCGAAGCCGTCACTGCAAATCCGGCTGGGCCACAAGCCACCAAGCAATCGTATTGAAAGTAGCACAGGTTTGGGCTCCCACAGAGATTTGGGGTTGAGACCGTGATTCTTTCTTCGGAGCAGCCGCCGAAGGTCTTTTGAATAGCTGCTGATGCTGTGGTCCAGAGGAGCAAGCAGATGAGGCTCCATGGCGGTGGTGTGCCGGAGCACTGGGTGACTGGAAATTATGCAACCACCAGATTCTTATGGGGCCGCGAGCTTCTGCCAGCATTCTGTCTGGATGTTGTGGAAATGTCATGTGAAGGTGAAACAGGATCGAGTTGATTCTGTTCTCTGGTCCGCTGAGCTTCTGCTGGGATTGCTGAAGTCATTCGACTCTCCCAGATCTTCTACGTACGGCTAAATAGTCATGTTGTCGGGCGCCCAGTGAGCTAGCCAACACGTTGATTGTAACGTCATATGCAAAGGCTCATTCATAATCCTCATCATCACCTGCAGAATCAGCTGAGTCGCCGTCCGAGCCGGGCTCGTTCTTTACCACAACCTTTTCGTCCTGTGCCTCTTCATCCCATCCAGCATCTTCGTCTACATCAACATCATCGTCATCGTCACTATCTTCGTTGTCCTCATCGTCCGAAAACGCCCAAAGTTTCTCCAGCCGGGCATCAAAGTCGTCTGCATTGAGGAGAGGTACATTATCGTGATGGTCCAAATCCGACATACGCTGTTCGTCTGCAGCCGCGTTCTTTTGATGCTCCCTCGGACCTGAAGGTGCATCGGCAGCGGCATCGTTTCCATTTTTCAGAACCTCCTCTTGAATTTCGGGAACGACTTGTGTGGCTTTATGCTCGTTCTCGTCTGCAGCATCATTTTCAGAAGGAATCAATGCTGTGTCGGCTATCTCTACGTCCGGTGCTGGACTTTCGTTTTCGTCTGAATCCGAAATCATGTCCTTGGAGACATTATTGTCAGCTGTATTGAGCTTTCGCGAGCCATACTTGACCCTTCTGTCCTTCTTGACCTTGTCCAACTCCTCCTTGGATGCGCCAATAAGCTCAGGCCGGTATTTGCGAGTTAGATTCTTCAACTTGTTACCATACGTCTTCTCAAGCCACGCAGCGAGAACCAGTGCCTTAGCGGGAATGGTCCTTGCCTTCTCAAGCTTCCGCTTCAGCTTTGGTTCCTTTGCTACCCACTGTTCCATTGCATCCTCAAATGCAGCTCTGCGTAAAGCAGATGGCGCGCAGAAGACGCTGAATCGGCTTTGCATGTTCTTGCTGCTGACAATCGACCAGAGTACATTCTTCTCGTCGTGGAACTTCCGATCATGATCCTTGAAAGCCGTGTGAATCTCGACGAAGGCGTCGTAGTAATCACCAATTTCGAAGGACTTCGTGACAGTGTTCCGTGCAAGCCTCATCTTCTCGGCTTCTTTCTTATCTTCGCTAGGTCCAGAAATCGTATGTTGATTCACGCGCGTCGTGGAGCTAGCGCCGAGGCCCATCAATGCTGCTTCATTTTTGGCCCTTCTGGTCTTCAGCTTGCCGTACTTCTCGTGGCATCGTTTGCCCGTCCGTTTGCCGTGAAGCTTTTGCGCGACGACCGTCCAATTTAACAAAGCTTCCAGTCTGTCGCGGTTGTTGGAGGTGCTGGTGTCAGTAATGCTGGTCTTGATTGCATCAATGCATTCCTCGACTGCTGCCAGAAGCTCTTCTTCCTCGTCTACAGTCCAGGGCCCTGTGACAGCGTTCTCGTGCTGGAGCTGTAATCGCCATCGATCTCTGCAATCCGCCCCAGTGCGTCCCACAAGATCGCCTATCTGGGACCACTGACCAGGATGACTTGTATGGGCGGCACGTAGCGCTTGATCTTGCTCGGCTGTCCATGGGCCACGCTCCATTCCATGAAACCGTCGCTCTGCGAATTTGCGTATTGAGTCTTTTGTGCGTCGCGGGAAGGCCTCAAACATGTCTGCCTTGAAAGTGCCGCAGTTTCGCCAATTCTTGATCTGAGCTATGAGTTCAGCTTCAGATAGGCCCTCCTGTCGCATCACCTCTGCAAAGATGCCGTCGGCAATATCTTTCTCTTCCTGCGAAAATGGGCCCTTGATCATCTCATTGCCTGACCTGCCTGCATTGGAGCCTGTATCGTCCTTGGACTGTTTCTTCTTCTTCTTCTTCATCTTCTCCTTCTTCTTTGCCTCGCTCTTTCTCTTGGCTGTCGGCGGCTCGTCGTCATCACCGTCATCAGACTCTTTTTCCGGCGCTGCATTCATCTCCGACTCCCTGCGCTGCCTTCTCGCTTCCTTGCGTGCAGCTTTGGTAGTCGTTGACGCAGAATTGGCGCTTTCCGGCGCGACAGAACTACCGTCGAGCTGGTAGTCCTCGTCATCATCTGCACGTAACACTGACTTGCGTTTCCGCTTCTTCGAAGATCCTTGGTGTATTTCCAACTGCTCCGGAGGAACAGGAGACTCTTCGTTCTGGCTAGCGAGCCAGTCCGACACATGCTCACTCGTGCCACGAGTAGCATTCTCGTTGGGCCCTTCTTCCGCCTGTTGTACGACGGGTTGGGACTTGCGCGTTTCGGTTATCTCTTTTCCTGAATCCGGGGCAGTCGGGATGTGTGCATGCGGCAATGCTCGCATCAGATCTTCTCTAACTAGAACTTGGAGAAGAGCGTCACGTGTGACCGAAATGCTCTGTTTTCTAGCTTCGGACTCAAGATCTGCTCGACTTTGCTGCTCTGCGTCAAGCTTCGGCCTCTTGAACTTGTGCCCAGGTTGCGCCAATTTGAGGTACTTGGCACCGTCTTTGCCGTTCTTCCACTTCGCTTTGCCGGCATAGACCAGTTCCTCCTCTTCCCACTTCTTGATCTGGAGGCGAAGCGCATTCCTTGCCTTGAGCCGCTGTAGGTCCTCCTGGTCAATCTCGCCATCACTGCGTTCTAGCTCCATGTCCTCGTTAGTCAGTGTTCGTTCCGCAACCTTGCTCTCCAACAAGGTGTGGTCGACCACTGCGTCAGGCGGATTCGCACTCGCTTGTGTGCTTCCGCCTAATTGCTCAGGCGGTTCATGCTCTTCCTCAACATCATTTATTTTCCTTCTGCGGGAAGGCTTTGATGAGCCAGCCTCAGCATGGAGAGATACTTCCGCATTCTCCACCGCATCTGCGCCAGCTGTTGCCTGCTCAGGTTCTGTAACTCTCTTCCGCTTTTTCACCTTCGCTTTCGTCAATTCCACTATAATTGGCTCATGGACAGGCTTCTCCTGATTATCTTCGGGTCTCTCGTCTGACCTGTTAAGATCCTTGGCCGGCCGGCCTCGTTTCTTAGCAGGAGCGTCAGATTTAGAATGCATGACTGGGACATCAAGTTGCTTCGCCTTGGCAGGGCTTTTGGGAAGCTGTACACATGCCATCTTAGGCGCTACTTCAGGCTCTGCTTCGGTCTCCTGAGCAGTCTTGCGCTTCTTCCGCGGCCGCGCACGCTCTTTCTCAGCTACTGGGTCTGCTGTGTCCGTGGCGTTCTTGATGTCGTCGAGTTTGACGTCGTCGCGTAACTCGGCAGCGCGTGTTCTGCGTTTCGGTCTCGCAGTCACAGTCGCAGTCGCATCTCCCTTCGCGATGTCGCTGGTCGCGCTAATCTTCGTGGTGGGTTTCTTGGCAGATGCATATACCGATTCTTCCAAATCGCGTGCCAGTGCGCGGCTCGCGCTTGTGTGGACACTTGCAGCGGGCGAGGGCGAGCGTGCGAGTTGTGCGTCAGGCTGCGTTCGCGGCACTTGATCGATTTGAGAGGACGTCTGGCCCATGGCGGCACCTCAAACATTCACATGCTGACTTTCACATGCTGATATCGCGTCAAACATGCTGTCGCAGAGTGCAGTGCCTCACCTCATCCAACAACAAGCTCTCGTTTGGCATATGCAGGGATCGCCGCCAGAAGCTGCCGGGAACCGAGTGGTCACGGCAGCATCCGGCAAGGCGCGACTTCAATGCTGCAGGTGCTCGATCAGCAGCAACACATGGTCAGCTCAGCATTCCCCGGCGCTCTGGCACACTTCGCATTTCCCAGCCCCCCCCATACCACCGCCACCACCACCACCACCACCACCACCACGACGCTCGCTCCCATACCCCACCCCCGTGTCTCACACCCAACCTGGCCCGCATTCCTGAAGCACGCGACGAACCAGGCCCCCGGGACTCGCAGGAGAACCTTGTTGAGCTCCGCTTCAGAATGGCCACCGTCGAAGATGCAGATATGCACTACGACGCCCACGGCCACGGGCCCGCGCCTGGAGAGACCGCAGAGCAGCACGCGGCACACGCCTACTTCGAACCCATCCGGCATTGGGGACTGGGCAGAAAACAGGAAGCCATCCTCTTCTACGGCTTTGCTATCCCCTCGTGCTGCTTTGCAATCGCTGCGGCAGTGATAGGTTCTTACGACAGGACGACTTCCCACGCATTCACCGCCACCGCCACCGTCTGGCTCGTGTTATGGGCGACTGCCTGGCTTCAGACCGCCGTGCTCATGGTGCAGCGAGCAAGCTGGACGAGAGACGAAGCAAACCTGAAGGACCGGAAGCAGTATCTCTACTTGTCTGTGAGATTACAGAGACTGATGATTGTGCGTCGATGAACTTTTGGCGGCCCGGCAGTGGCACTCGCTAATGCTGGCCCTAGATCAATGCGATAATATGCCTGCCCACCTTCATCCAAGCATATGTGCAACGAAGGAACTATGACGACACAGCATATTGGCTCGTTTTCCTGCTGTTCTTCATCTTCAATACCGTTGGCTGCGTCATGAACGCCTACAACAACATCACCTGGGAGTGTGATCGCTTACATTATGAGGAGGGTGAGCCGGCCATGAAGCATACTCGACTTGCAATTCTTGGTATTCCGTCATGACATCTGAGCGCCGGTCGCGTCAGAACTGTCACGGGCAGCTTTTTGGGCGCTGAATCACGATTTTTGATACACTCTTCTAACGCATGTACATATGGGTATGACAGACCAATGATTGAATGCTTAATAAACAACTCGACTTTTTCCAGCTGTCCTGAAAATCCAGAAGCTCTTTCCAGGGCCGCCCTAAGAATTCCGTGACCTCACCGAAGGCGGCAAGGAGGACTGACCTGTTCAGGTCTGCTTCTGTATCCCTCACACGACAGGCCTCGCTTCCTCTCAGTACTAGGTAAGGTCAGGTTTGTGCTATATGTAGCGCTCGCGTGTTTTAGGAGGAAATGACACCCGAGGTCGAATCAACTAACAAACGGCCCAACCTTGTTCCGGCCTCGTCTCGTTTCAGCACAACTTGGGAATCTTTATTATTCACTCGAAGTCCTCAAATGCTATTATTATCATTACTAATCATCTCAACCTACTCTGCGATCCTATTCAAGCAGCCCGTAGCGTCTACCAATGCTGTGTCAAATGGCCATTATTCTTGAGCTCTTCCAGTCGCTATCGATATGCTTGGATCACAGCACACATGCTACTCTACAACAGTGATGGCTTCTGGAGCGCAATGACCTCTCAATTGGCATACTGACAACGGCTTTGTCTGAAGAAGCAAGTTCCTTATTATTGCACAGGAGACCTCACCACATTCCCAGAAATCAGCTGACAGATGGACTCGTGACTTGTGTCCTTTGACCGAACGGCGGCCTCAGGAAATTAATCAATTTGTGACACATGAATTTCTTGCAGTTATCCCAAGTCGTGCCGATCACCTCCCAAAAGGCAAGTCAAGCGACCGCGTCGAGTTGCATGCATGAAAAGGGCGAGCCAGCTTATCAGTCTTGATGCTGTGCTTTAAGTTAGTCAAACAGCCTCGTCTCAGCCTGGCGCAATATACACACTTCTCTCGTCTTCTATGTCGTGCTTCGTCAATCACAGCACAGCATATTCTTCATGCAAGTGCTCATCTCGGCTGTAGGTCGACACGTCGAAGGTTGAGATTTGTTTTGCATCCCGGCTTATTGCAAAGCGCAGCTGGTATGGATGGCCCTGTTCCAGTTTCCTTCTTGGGCGGTGTCCCAAATGAGAGAACGAATTGTCCAATCACTACCCTACCTTGTCACGTGCGTGCCATCCGACCAGCTGATCTATTGGTATGAAGTCTTGAAAGCTTCGACAAGCACCCCAGAACTTCCAGGGCAGAGTTCCAGGTGACAGCTGGACGAACTGTCGTGATGAAAGGGACCCCAAGATTTGACAATGTCCAGCCCAAGTCTAACAGGAGATGCACGGTCCACGGAAGTCGTGGATGCATGCGACCGAGGCCTTGTTGGTCGAGTTGGTCCAGTTGCTACATCATACATGGGACAGGCAGGAGGTTGGTTGAGTAGTACGTATATAGAAAAGGTCCACGTATACTGACCAAGAAGTCAAATTCGAGGTAGCTCCAGCGCACCCTGAGGGTTCCGTGCGACCCTGCAAAGTGCCCTAGAACCAGCTAAATTAGTGTACAAAACGGGGTACTGTAAACACCCCTTGTGCAACCCAATTACCTCGGATTTCCACCGTTCCGAACAGCCGTAATCGCTCGAAAACGACTAAGTCCACGCCTGCACCTTAGCACCACCACTTCCACCGCTCAGAAGCGACAACCTCTCCTTAGATCCGTCGTTTTGGTAGTCCAATTGGTGTAGGAGATAGCGTACGAGAGGATTGATCTATCCGGTGCGGTTTAGGTAGTGCACCTGCGTGTAACCTTCTACGAGCGCGTTTCGAAGGTGTTACAGGCTCACTAATTGAAGGCTTCTAACGACGAGGTTTATAAGAGCCACCTGATAGCTGCAGTAGATCAATTGAAGTGTCTTCACTAGGTGACTATACAGGTAATGAATACTAAGCTGTAGATAGTGCCGAAGAAGGTGGCGGCTCTGTAGAAGGTAGTGGCTCTATAGAAGGTAGAGGTGGAGGTTGGCGTAGTGGAAACAGCTCACTTAGTGATAGCAAATCGTCTGGTGAGGATTGATGCCTTAATGCCTCGTCGTTATCGTGTTGATCACTTTTGCTAGCGTCTTTTAGCAAAGATAGCGGCAATCGACTGCTCTCGAGTCGACTAGCTTCAAGTAGTATAGATTGTAGAAGGTCTGTATCGCATAGGCCTTGGAAGAAGTCCTCGTCGCTTACATAAGGCGCATTATTGTCGGTGAGGTCGGAGAGGTTTATATCGGCGTCGTTGTTGCTGTCTACAACGACTAGAGTGAAGTTAACGTTGTTAATAATATTGTACTTATTAACTGGACCGTAGACAGGCAGCGCACTGCTATTAACGACAATAAATAGCCGCCGCGGAGCCTCGTCGGCGGCTGAAGGTGCTAGAGTTAGCGGTGCTAGCGGTGCTAGCGGTTGTTTGAAGACTGGTTGTTGTAATGGCCTATCGTCGACTGCTAAGCGCTACTTAGCTTCACGACGAGGTGTCAAATAGGCCTGCGGAGCGCCCTTGTTAAGCCATTCTTGTATGTGAATGTCTATTACTAATTGAGCTATATTGCCGTAGTGCGTCACCTACTAAAGCAAGGCTTCATACTGCTGTTCATCGTTCAGCTTAGAAGCCTAGCTGTTGTAGAAGCGGAAGAAGGTCTATGTAATCCCTTCTTATATAGAATAGAAGTATTCCTTTACTGCACGGAGCTTGTAGATACTAGGTCCTTTGTTAAGGTCGACAAGCTGTCTAGTAGTAGATCGATAGTCGTCGTCGTTGTAGTTAAGAATTAGCTTGCTATTATACTAGTCTGGATAGATGAGGTTACTGTTAGGTCCTTGGAAGCGACTAATATAGAGCCTGCAGCGCTAAGGAGTTAGACGGCTCGTTCTATCGATATGGAAGCGCTATATATGCTTGCAAGGAAGGTGATAGCTATACTAGAAGTAGCAGAAGCATTTAGTGTAAGCAGTCTCGTCTATAGTAGGTAGGTACATCCGCTATATAGGCTTGCCATTCTCGCGGTCCTTGTAAGCCTGTATAAGCTCATCGGCCATCTTCTTCTGTATAGAAAGCGGCAAATTCTTAAAGGATAGACAGCATTCTTCCTTCTAAAGCGGAAGCCAGCCCTAACCGTCGATTTAGCCATTTTGAACCGCGCGCTCGTAGATGTAATTATCGAGGTAAATTAGGTGCATTACTAAGCCTAGAAATGGTTAGTGAATAGCATAGTTGTTAGTAGAAAGAATATAGAAGGAAGATAGTCGATGAATCTCGAAGCCGTTCTAAGGAATGCGGCCGTGCCGAGAAATACATTTTCATGTAGAATTCCGACTGCACCGTAGGAATAGGAAGAATACGCACCTCTCAAGCTCCATTAGCGCATCCAACGCTTATCTCGGCGCTTCAAGTATGCGTGATAGCCCTCTAGTAGTAACGTTGTTCGAATAGCTATTAAAAGGGGATCTCCGAGCCTTGCCTAAGTCGCCTATCGATCGCTCTATAAAGCCGGCCAGTTGTTGCGGAGGTATTCTAGCTTCTTCTTCGCCTTCTCGAGCTTAGTAGCCGCTCGTTCAATAAAGTGATAGCACTCGTCTTGGTCTCTAGCAATAAACATAGCATTAGACATAGCCTTGAGCGCTAGTAGATGCTTCTTAAACCGCCGTTTAAAGGTCTTAACAACATGGCGTTAGCAAAGCCGCTATTGAATACAGCAATCGCTGAGCGCTTAGTTGATAGCACGTTGCTCACTAGCCGAGTCGTCTGTAATAGACCAAAGTAGTATCCAGTCAGACTGCTTAAAGAGGTCGTCAGGTCCTTTGCTTACGTGTATTCGCTAGTGGAAGTGTTGCCTTCTGCCGTCGCTATTATAAGAGCGGATTTTGACCTGGAAGTCAGTTTTAGCTATTGAACGAAGGGCTCTTATTGCCGCCTCAATAAGGTGCGCCTACTTACAAGACAGAAGCATATAGCCAGCCGGAAGCCACTCGAGATACTGATTGCGGACGTGGACCGTAAACAATAGCTAGAGAGGCTTATTAGTGCTGAATGTAGAGTCCAGCAAGAACAAGCCACTATAATTGCGAAGAAGCTGTAATTGCTAGTCGGAAGCCCATACAAGACCAGATTGGAAGGTACCCTTCTTGTCCTTCTTGTCGCTCGCTAAATGGATTGCCTAAGCTTGTCTAGTTGGATTGGCGCTGTATAGGCCGAATTTGGCAGTCAAGTATTCTAGAGCCTGTTGTAACTGTCGTTGAATCGACTCGTTAGCGCTAGACCTACGTTTGTCGCTCATTCGAGTGATAGCGGCTTTGTTTGCATTGCGGACTCGATTACGTGTAATTCTAATAGCACCTGCGTCTCGCTATATTGTCGCTTGCTTAGGTCTTCTCATTTCATTGACTAACTTAGAAACGGTCGAAGAGCCTAGAAACAGGTCAATATTAGCATGTGAGCCGCCAAGAACTTACAACTACGCTTACCTGCTCGAAATTCGAGTATTTCCTTCCAAACAGCCTTTACACCGTCATTGACCTATATTCCATCTACAAACTCGAGAGTATGCGAATGACAATGCTCTAGTGGCAAGAGGATAACGTGCGAAGGCCTCAGCACCGTTACTGAGTCTACAGGTGAGTCCGCTAGCACAGTGTTATTAAGAAACACCCCCAAATAGCTGTTTTGATCCTTCTCGTAGAACTCGAGAACGGTCAGTTTTGCAAGGCAGTCGTACGCCCTCTGCGCAACACGCTTCCGCCGTCGACACCTCGCTTTCTTCGACTTCGACGCCTTCTCGTTGTCACCACCACTACCACTATTACTATCACGACTTTCCGCGCGCTAATAGTCTATAAACCGCTTGTGAAGGCGACACTCGAACTTTACCCTGCGAAACAGCCGCTTCGCTGGATCCAACGATAGCTTAGGCGGCCGGCTCTTGAGAAGCCAAATATTGGTAGCAAACGATCGATATTCGTCGTATTCGAAGCCGCTTATTCGTACGCCTGCCTGGTCACGCACTACACGACTAGAAGGAAGGCGAATATCGTCTACTTCTGAACGGTATTCGCGGTCACGAGGGTAGAAGAATTGGTGCCTTTGCTGATACATATTTGGTGGAAAAGGGCTCTGAAACTGCGACAGCAACACCTCAGCGATTATCTACGAGATTGCGAGAACGAGCGACGAGCGACGAGCGACGAGCGACTACGTACCGACTGTTCACACTCCAGCTCACTGAGCAACGCGTTCACATCTTCAGGCGCCAAATGCCTAGAATAATTACCCATACTAGCGACAGTGAGGTCAAAACAAGCGCGACACGTAACCGCGAGGAAGAGGTGGAACAGGTCGATAAACAAGAGGTGGAAATGGCCGCCAGATAAGGTCTAGTTTGGCTTCATTGTAAGCAGGCCTATACCATGCGATTACAAGGCTTCAAATTGGCTCGAAATTGGACCTCTTGGCGGTCCATATATGGCCTGTAAACAACCATGGAAGTGGACAAGCCGCCGCTGCAAACCTAGCCGCCGTGGCGGTTCACCACCCTCGCATTCTTGGTCAGTATACATAGACCTATATAGAAAAGGAGTCAATGGCGCCATCCGGGTTTCCGCAGACTCCTCGAGCTCCTCACCTTCGTTTGTTGCAACTTGTTTGTACATACAATCATTCGACGATCTGTACCTTCGTTAGCCACTCAAAATCGCCCACAATGAAGTTCCTTATCAACGCACTTCTCGTTTCCGGTGCTCTCGCCGCCGATGTCTACCGCCGCCAAACGATAGCAGATGTGTCATCAGCGATCTCCGGTTTGACGTCCAAGGTCCAGGCTGTCGACAAGGCCGTTCAGGCATTCAATGGCGATGCTCAGCAAGCAGTTGCCATCCAGAGCGCTGCCAAGGACCTCAGCGACACTGTTGATAAGGGCACAGCCGCTGCCAAGGGACTTCCGACACTCCAACAGCAGGATGCTCTCGGCCTTGCTTCACCAGTCCAAGATTTGTCGAAGGCTGTCAACCAGACCATTGGCGATTTGATTGCCAAAAAGGATGCCTTCGTGAAGGCTGGATTGGGAGGAGCGGTCCGCGAAATTCTCGAGGGACAGCAGAAGTCCGCTTCTGCCTTCGTGGACGCCATCCTCAGCAAGCTTCCCGCTGAGCTCAAGCCCATTGGCCAGCAATTGGCCGCTCCCGTTATCGACTCTATCAAGACGGGTGTCGCAGCCTTTGCTGGTCTCAGCGGTAGCGTCGCCTCTGCCACGGCTAGTATTTCGAAGGGTTCCACCGCAAGCTCCACCACATCTACGGATGCCGGCTCCGTGCCCAGCACCGCTGGCGGATATGGTGGACCATCAGCACCACCAACCAACACCACGAGGATCATCACACCACCCGGCAACACGACCAACACCACCACCCCAATTACTCCATACACCGGTGCCGCCCCATCAACGCTGGCTGCTTCCGCCGCATCTGCCTTTGGCATCTCTGCTCTGGTGGCCCTGGTTGGTCTTGTTGCGTACTAGATGGACGTGGATGACCTCTTGCATTGGCTCGGTGTTCCGAAGGAAGGATTCGCTGAACACAGACAAGGAAAAGATTTCGTATCTCTCCAAGCAAAGAATGACTGACACGACAAGCGCCGGTCGACACCCACGGCACATGGTAATCATAATTTTCGAGGAGGAAAGCATTTTCTATTGCTAGCTATGTAACAAGCTTGAATAGGCTACTCAAATATCGTCAGCATAACTGTCACTCTGTCATGTATGTCATGCCAATCTGAGCAGGAGATGGTGGTTCCTCTTTCCATCACGTCCGGAGTGTGTTATATGTGCTGTTGTCTCTGATTTAATTGAGATGCACTTCTCCCTCTCTGTACTTTATATTACGTCCGGAGTATGTTACGTATACTATTGTCTCTGATTTGATTGAGATGCACTTCTCCCTCTCTGTACTTTACATTACGTCCGGAGTGTGTTATATGTGCTATTGTCTCTGATTTGATCGAGATGCACTTCTCCCTCTCTATACTTTATATCACGTCCGGAGTGTATTATATATGCTATTGTCTCTGATTTGATCGAGATGCACTTCTCCCTCTCTGTACTTCGAGGACGTTCGAATTTGCCTCGCAAACCCGACATTCCTACGAGGGCACTTCGTATTCTCGCCAGCCTTCAGTGGAGAAGAGCACGACCACCATGCTTTTCCTCTCCTCTGGATCAACGTCCGCAACATACTTCCGCAGAGCAGCCAAGGTCGCCGCTCCGCAAGGCCCTGCATTGACTCCCCGTTGTTGCAGATATTGCACACTCTCATGTGATTCTTGGTCGGTGACGGTCAGCGCAGCATGAGTGCCAGATTTCAAAACAGGCCACGCGATGTCTGAAGTCGTGCCACAACACATGCCGGCCATGATGGTCTCGCGCGTCTTGATAGGCGTCAGCTTTCTCATGTGCAGGCTCTCCTTCAGAGACGCTGCCGCAGTCGGCTCGACACTAATGATTCGATTGTCAGAAGCAGCAGCCTTGTAGTGTGCCACGACAGCATGTGCCCAGGATCCCACGCCAACCGAAGCGAAGAAGGTATTTGGCTTGACGCCTGGAGCCACGGCAGCGACCTGTCGATCGGTCTCCGTCAACATTGTGCTGTAGCCATCTGTGACCCACTAGACGATGGGATTAGCCGAGCATGAATGGGGTGAAAGGAGGGCTCACCTGTGGCACTTCAGCATAGCCCGCCCAGCTGGTGTCCATCACCATCAACGCGCCGGTCTCGTGTGAATCCTTACGTGTAGCGGCAATCGAGTCATCGTAGCTTCCGTTCTTGAGCACTCTCACATGTGCTCCTTCGTCGCGGAGCAGATTCAGCGTGGATGTACTCATGAAACCTGGCACGTAAATTGTGGCTTCGATGCCTAGAATCCTCGACATGCGCGCGCATGCTCTGCCCCAATTTCCTTCCGAGCAAGTGACCAGGCGGACTGCATTGCCTGCTGCCTGAGCCTCGGCCAGTGCTGCTCTTACCTGGGGCAGAGATGATGTGCTTGGGAGGTGGAGGTGCTTGCAGATGGCGTTGTGGGCGGCCCAGCTGGCACCCAGAATCTTGAAGGCCGGGAGGCCACAGCGTGCAGATTCGTCTTTGAGGAAGACATGGGCCAGGCCAAGCTCGGAAGCGACGTCGTCGAGAGCACGGAGTGGCGTCTCGTTGTAGTCTGGCAGAGCTTTGTGGAACGCCTCCACCGCTGGATCTGCGATGTCAGCCGTCCAACGCCTGGCGTCATCCGCGAGGGGATTCTGGTATATCCAGGGACGGGAGACCTCTTCCTGCGCGTCCAGATGGCACACGCTGTATGCAGACATTCTCGCGAGATCGAGAGCGGGCAAGGTCAAGAAGCTATTTCGCCTCGCCGAGCATTAGAACCACATGCACCTTGTTTCACGGTCTGACCAGGTCTGATGTCGACCTCTCTCTCCAAGACTTTCCTAGCTTCATCACACCCCTCAGTCGCCCTTGTTTCCTTCTCCTGCTGCTCCACTGATCTCGGCCAGGACCACACCCATCTACGACGCCGGCGATCAATCTTGCTTCTCCATCGAACCCCTCGCCGCCCAGCATGGGAGCCGCTACGAACAACGAGGTCCATGGTGCCTCGACTAAGGGCATACGGATAGCCATTGACCGTGGTGGAACCTTCACAGACTGCGTCGGCAATCCGGGCACAGGCAAGATGGAAGACGACGTATTGATCAAACTGCTTTCAGTCGATCCACAGAACTACGACGATGCGCCATTAGAGGGCATCAGGCGTCTGCTGGAGAAGTTTACTGGCAAGGGCATACCGAGAGGTGAACCTTTAGACACGAGCAAGATCGAAAGCATACGGATGGGCACAACGGTCGCCACAAACGCATTGCTAGAAAGGAAAGGCGAGGACATTGCAATGGTGGTTACGAAGGGCTTCAAGGACTGCTTAGAGATTGGCAACCAAAGCCGACCGAATATCTTCGATCTGGCGATCAGGAAGCCGGACGTCTTATACAAGAAGGTACTTGAGATTGACGAGCGAGTCACATTAGAAGACTACGCAGAAGACCCAGAACGGAAGAATACAGGTGCCAAGACAATTCAAGAGGCGGGCAACCACGCAGAGCTGGTCAAAGGACTTAGTGGTGAGACAGTGCGGATACTACAACGACCGAAAGAGGAGACGATTCGAGAGCAGCTGCAAGAGCTTTTTGACTCAGGACTAAAGAGCATCGCTGTATGCCTTATGCACGGATATACGTACCCTGTGCATGAAGCTTTGGTTGGTAAGATCGCCAGGGAGATTGGCTTTGAACATGTGTCGCTTTCGCACGAGCTCATGCCTATGATCAAGCTGGTTCCCAGAGCGACATCTGCGTGCGCTGATGCCTATCTCACCCCAGCTATACGGAAGTACATTGATGGATTCCAAAAGGGCTTCGAGGGTGGCCTTGGCACGGAGAGCGTGAAGAACGAAGCAGGTGCGAAGGGAGCAAGATGCGAGTTCATGCAGTCTGATGGAGGTCTCGTGGATGTGGACATCTTCAGCGGGCTGAGGGCTATTCTGTCGGGACCAGCAGGAGGTGTGGTCGGATATGCACTTACGAGCTACGATCCCGAGACGAAGATTCCTGTGATTGGCTTCGACATGGGAGGTACCTCGACTGATGTGTCGCGATATGGCAGCGGAAGATATGATCATGTATTCGAGACGACGACCGCAGGCGTAACAATCCAATCGCCACAGCTGGACATCAATACAGTCGCAGCAGGTGGAGGATCGCGACTATTCTGGAAGAATGGGCTGTTCGTCGTTGGGCCTGAAAGTGCAGGCGCTCACCCAGGACCTTCTTGCTATCGAAAGGACGGACCGCTCACGATCACCGACGCGAATCTCTTCTTGGGCCGGCTCCTACCAGATTTCTTCCCGAAGATCTTCGGCAAGAATGAGGACGAAGGTCTGGACGAGCAAGCAAGCAAGAAGTTGTTCGAGGAGCTTACCGCGCAGATCAACAAGGAGAACGCAGGTTCCAACAAGGAAAAGGAGATGACTGCAGACGAGGTGGCGCACGGCTTCATCAAGATCGCCAACGAGACGATGACGAGACCTATCCGTTCTTTGACTGAAGCACGTGGACACGACACAAGTAAGCACAGATTGGCTACGTTCGGAGGTGCCGGTGGACAACACGCTGTTGCGATTGCAGAAGCACTTGGCATCACCCAGATCCTCATCCATCGATACTCTTCGGTACTCTCTGCATATGGAATGGCACTTGCAGATGTGGTGGATGAGAGGCAGGAGCCAGAATCAAGGATCTGGTCTGACAATGACCAAGAAGTAAGGAGATATCTTGAGAACAAGTTGAACGAGCTCAAAAAGAAGTCGACTGGCACACTTAAGGACCAAGGATTCTCGGAAGATCAGATTCACTACGAGGAGTATCTCAACATGCGGTATCGCGGGACTGAATCGGCACTCATGGTTGTCAAGCCTACGAAAGAGGAAGTCGGCACCGACTATGACGGCGACGAATGGGCATTCGGCAAGGCTTTCGCCAGGCAGCACGAGCAAGAATTCGGGTTCACTCTCCCAGACCGGGATATCATTGTCGATGATGTACGTGTCAGGAGCATTGGCAAGACCTTTGAAGGACTCGAGAAGACCGTCGATCATCAGCTGAACGAGATCAAGCCCAGAGACGTTGAGAACGGTGAGAAAGCCTATGGTACAAAGTCTGTCTACTTCGAAGGCGGTCGACAAGAGACATCGGTCTACAAGCTCGAAGATCTCGAGGTTGGTGACCGGATCAAGGGCCCAGCTATCATCGCAGACGGAACACAGACTATTGTTGTGACACCAGAAGCAACAGCACTTCTCATCAACACGCACGTCGTGATCAACCTTGGCGAAACTGACGCGCAGGAGAAGAAAGTCGACACCAAAAACGTTGATCCGATCATGCTATCAATCTTCGCCCATCGCTTCATGGCCATCGCAGAACAAATGGGTCGAGCCCTTCAGAAAACATCAGTCAGCACCAACGTCAAGGAACGACTTGACTACTCTTGCGCGCTCTTCGACGCAGATGGAGGTCTCGTGGCCAATGCACCTCATTTGCCTGTACATCTTGGCAGCATGTCCACTTGTGTGAAGAAGCAGTCCGAGATCTGGCAAGGAAAGCTCAAAAAGGGCGACGTCCTTGTTTCCAATCATCCCATGTTCGGCGGTACACATCTTCCCGACATCACCGTCATCACGCCCGCCTTCTCTGGTGATAACATCGTCTTCTACGTTGCTTCGCGGGCCCACCACGCAGACATTGGGGGAATCCTTCCTGGCTCTATGCCACCGCATTCCCGAGAACTCTTCCAGGAAGGCGCGGCAATCAAAACTGAGAAGCTCGTATCCGAAGGCCACTTCAATGAAAAGCGAATCACTGAACTGCTCCTTGACGAACCAGCACAATATCCTGGGTGCTCTGGCACTCGTTGTTTGGCCGACAATCTCAATGACCTCAAAGCCCAGATCGCCGCAAACCAGAAAGGCATAAATCTCATCTCAACTCTGATCGAGGACTACGGCGAAGACGTCGTGCAATTCTACATGCGCAACATTCAAGACAACGCTGAACTCTCAGTCCGCAAGCTCCTCAAGGACGTCTCGCATCGCTTCTCAGGCCAGGATCTCTCCGCGATCGACTACATGGATGATGGCTCTCCAATCCAGCTCAGAGTCACAATCGACGCAGAAAAGGGCGAAGCGATCTTCGACTTTACAGGAACCGGGCCAGAAGTCTACGCCAACACCAATGCTCCCGAAGCCGTCACCTACTCCGCTATAATTTACTGCCTCCGATGTCTCATCAGTGAAGACATACCATTGAACCAAGGATGTCTCAAACCGGTCCAGGTGATCATTCCTCCCAAATCATTCCTCTCACCATCAGGCACGGCAGCCGTTGTTGGTGGCAACGTCTTGACGTCTCAAAGAGTCACCGATGTGGTTCTAAAGGCATTCCAAGCTTGTGCTGCATCCCAAGGCGACACAAATAACCTCACCTTCGGATTCGGAGGCAATGTCAGTGGAGAGAAATCCGTCCAAGGATTCGGATACTACGAGACGATTGCAGGAGGATCTGGAGCAGGGAGGACTTGGGATGGTACGGATGGTGTTCATACACATATGACCAATACGCGAATTACTGATTCGGAAGTCTTCGAGAGAAGATACCCTGTCTTGCTCAGGGAGTTTAGTTTGAGGAAAGGAAGTCATGGAAAAGGACAACATCGGGGAGGCGATGGTGTGGTAAGAGATATTGAATTCAGAATCCCGGTACAAGTCTCGATTTTGTCCGAGAGAAGAGTCTATCATCCTTATGGACTGGCAGGTGGCGAGGATGCGGCCTGCGGGAAGAACATTTGGGTAAGGAAGGTGCCTAAGGTCAAGAGTAGTGATGCAGATGAGAAGTTGAATGGCGAGAAGAAGACAAATGGTGTCAATGGTGAGAGTAAACAGGAGGAGGAAGTCCGTTATATCTCTCTTGGAGCAAAGAATACCGCTTCTATGCAAGCAGGAGAGCGGATCATTGTGATGACGCCCGGAGGTGGTGGATGGGGTCCTGTCGGCAAGGCTAGCGAGGCCGAGAAGAAAGCTGATCCTAAGCATAATTGGAGGGGAGGGAGCGTTGCGAATCGACAGGCGGAGGCAGAGGCTAGTGCGTAGTGGTGGCATAGACTTGAAGCATTAGTCAATGTCTCCGAGATTATGGCATGGGTCCTGAATCCCCAAGCCAAGATCCGCTCGCGGTTGTGCCCAAAGATATGTCAGCCAGCAGATGAAAAGTTCGCGTATATGGTCAATTTTAGCCGAACACTCCTGAACATGGTGGCATGCAAAGCATTGCGAAAGATTGTCGGAGACGAGCTGCCCATTTACGAGTACTTGAGGCAGCATAAGCTACAATGACGGTCAAATCTCAAAACATCGTACATCGTTCTAAGCTTTCACCATCTTCGTCAAATCTTAATCGTAGGACCATACAGCCAAGGCAATTCAGACTCAGCATCTGAGACCTGAGCTTTGCGTACTTGCGGCCGTCCAATCGAAGTCTTCTCATATACTCGGCTGCTTTCAGTCTTCAATGTCTTGTGCAGGAAGTCGACGATCTCGTCCACTTCGGTCGGATAGGCTTCCATGGATGGGATGTCTGGTTCGCTAATCCAGTGCTTGTCGTCATTGTATGAGTGCCAGTCAACTTGCATGTCGATCGCCTGCAGACAGTCTCTGAGCTCCTCTCCGTCCTTCACATTGATTATCGAATCACGCTGGCAGTGCCCAAGGAAGACAGGAGTGTCCAGCGCGCAAGGAAAGCGCTTGCCGGCATTGGCGATTGCACTTGGCTTTGGCAGCCAGCCACTGAGACCAATGAATGCACCTAGTTTTCTTTCTTGCTTTAGAAGAGAATGTATTGCAACTGCACATCCCTGTGATATCCCGCCCAAGACGATGTTTTGTGCTCCGACAATTCCAGCCTCGTGTTGTATTATCTTGTGGACGGCGTCGATTGCAGCGGTGGGATCTTGACCGTCTTCTCCATCGTGGGGATCTTCTGTGGTCCACATGTCAAACCACTGACTGATGTCCATTTCTAACCGCCTAGCCATAAGAATAGGCGCGGTGGGAAAGACCCACTTGGCGTGTGGAAAGTGGTCTCGTAGATGCTTCCCATCTGACGTCTGGCATTCGAAGAGTGCCTCGGAGAATTCGGCTGCTGTATCGTCTCTCCCGTGGAGAAATATCATGGTTTGCGTATGGCGTCTTGAGGGCGAGTAGACCTCCATGGCTAGATCGGAGTTGGGGACTGGTTTGGAGACGGGAAAGACGAAGTTGAGGTATCGAAACATGTTGCAGGTGATGATGGATATGTTTCAAAGACTCGACAGAAGGATCGCGGGCGAGTCAAGAAGGAATGGGAAGGGAGAAGTAAACAGACACGACTCACAGAACAGATGAGTATCGATCCTTTTTGCCTCCAGTTTCCAGATTTGAGGTCCATCACATCTTCAGCATCGAGCTTCGAACGCCAATAGTGCTGCCACAACCTTAGGGCGGGCGTGGACATGCTGGCCAGATGCGACGAAGTGCGCGTTCGTTTATAGATTCGATGCCGGGATGAAGCTCGCAGTGCAGAGTGTGTACTTGGCAATTGACGCACGGCGAGAAGCATCAGCCCGGTGGCATCATGTGTGCATATCACCACCGAACGCAGAGCCCCCGATGGCTTGCAGGATGGTGTGTATGTATGTATGTATGTATGTATGTAGGGCGATGGGGAGAGTGAGGCAAAAGAGGAGAAGTTGCTGCTGCTGCTGCAGAGGGAGGCTCATCGTCGTCGCCGTCGCCGTCGCAAGTGCCGAATGTCTATGCGGATAGGGAGGCCCATATATACCAGAGGCTTAATGCGGGGTTTCTTATACTTCTTACCGCTATTACTACCTAATTCTTTATATTTATCTTTCTGCGACTCGTACTATACTCGCTATCGACTCGTAGAATGCCTCTACGTATCGATTTATCGCTATAGAAGGCTTCAAGTTAGATAATATCTTAAGTCTATAGTAATACTATATAAAAAGGAATCGTATAGTACCTTATATAGGAGACTAGTTATTAGATATCCCTTAATATACTTAAATAAAGGCTTCAAGAGTAGAATATTAATTATAGCTACTATACTTACTATTACTAAGTTAACGATATCGAGGTACTAAAGATCCGAGTCGTATATACCTTCTATATTCTATAGTTAACTAATAAAGAGGCAGTTCGAGTACTATAGGCGGATAGGTTTAAGATTAGCTAGCGGAGATATTAACGGATACGTTAAAAGCTTAGATTAAAAAAGATATTATTAATAGATAGATAGATAGATAGAAGCGAAAGAGTAGATAGTAGAGGTCTTATAGGAAGAGCTCGAGAAGTCTATAGTAGATTCCTTTAGCCGACGGTACCTATATACCTATATTAGGTCTAAATACAATATTATTAGTAGAGATCGGCTATATTGTATAGCTTCCTTACTAAATCCTAAAGGATTACGAGTTCGCCGCAAGCGGGCGCGAGAGTACTATAGAGTAATTATTATACCCGGCCCTAGTTACGTAATATTAATGCTAGATGCTTGCTGTAAATTCGAGTATTAGGGAATAAAGATCTACGTAGCGATTAATTATTAATATATACTCGCGTTATATAGTCTAGATCTATATAGGCATTATTAGCTAGATAGCTATCTCTATACTAGCTTAATACCTTATAACAATCTAGAATAGTAGTATAACACTATAGATTATCTAATAAGACCGTAGGGTAGAGACGATTCTAGCCGCGGACGCTTACTATATATAAGAAGGGTATATTAGCAGGTAGATAGGGTAGTAGTAGGTATAGGTAGTATTCGATAAGGAGCTAGGAGGAGAGGGAGGAAGGCAGGCAAGTTAGCCTATTGCTAAGCGCCAAGCCCTGCCTAAGGCATTAAGACCCTAGCTTCACTCGAGCCCGGTTATATACTAATTACGTATAACCTCTTTAGTCCTAATACACGCTTCCCTTCTAAAGGCCGCGCCCTCGTAGCCGGTCTTTGTTCTAGTCTTAACCTCTATTGCTACTAACTTAGTAGGTCTAATAGGTTGCTTAGTCTGCGCTAAATTAAACGCACAACTACCGATTATATAACTATATTAAACCTCACCTTCTAATACAATGTCTAACTCTAACTACGCTATCCTTATATATAATAAAGTAATATATAACTATAAGAATTAAGGACTATCGACTAATTACAATACGAGCGTACCTTCCCTACTATAATAGATAGGTATACGGGATATTATAGCACTGCCCCCGTTCTACGTAATATCGTACCGAGTTCTTTGCGTCTACTCTAAAAGACCTAGCTATGTCCGCTTCCGAGGGTTGTCCGCTTCCGAGGGTTTGTTCTTGTTATTACGAGGGCTATTATTGTTCGTAGTTTCGCTAGCCCTAATTAGTTAGGTTTAGTAGCCTTTAATTGTTAATCTTATCTTATCTTTTTAGAAAAAATACAGCTTGTCTAGTTT
Source organism: Pseudocercospora fijiensis CIRAD86 (assembly GCF_000340215.1). NCBI lineage: Eukaryota > Fungi > Ascomycota > Dothideomycetes > Mycosphaerellales > Mycosphaerellaceae > Pseudocercospora > Pseudocercospora fijiensis. The sequence continues at coordinate 4,811,166 of NW_006921537.1, forward strand.
CTATAGGTAAAGGCTATTATAAGTGTAGTAGTAGAGGTTCGCCTCGCTTAAAGGGTTAGATAGATCGAGGAGTAACCTATTATCCGCAAGATCGACCCTAGCTAGCTTAGCTCTATAGTTTTACCCTTAGTTAGTCTATTAGTCGCTTAATCTTTTAGGCGGCTTAAAGTTTTAACTTAGCCTTAAAGTTTTAATTAAAGTTTTAATTAAGGTGCCTTAGGCTCGTAGTATAGGTAAGGTCGTGTCTATAGGCGCGGTAATAATAGCAAGTAATGTCGATAATAGCGGCGCTAGTCGTCTTAGCGCTAACTTTACCTTGCTTTCGATTTCCTTCTTCGACTAATAACAACTCGGCAACACCGTTACTAATATAGCGGTGTCCTTCCTTTCTTAAATAGCAATACACTCCGCAATACCGTTACTAATATAGCCGCGCTAGCTATCTTCTAATACACTGTTATTCGCACGTACGCGCGCGTATTCTCGTCGATTGCCTAGGCCTCGAGGCCTTAGTAGAATAAAGGAATAAGAGGTAGAGTCTTTAAAAGAGCAGTAACTAGTTAACGCGTTATAGCGCGCTTGTTAACACTCGGTGCGCGTTTACTATAGTAGTGTAATCTTATTGTCCCTTGTTGCTAACAATTGCTTGCCTCTAATTAGTTAGCTAATAGTACCCCGGGGGTAGTATTAATCCTAGGCCTTAATAGTAACATTATAAGCTTTTGGCCTTCTTCTTGTTCTTTACGCTAGTCTAATACTTATCTAACAACTCGGTTATGTCCTTAAAGGAACCTTTAGCTTCCTATAAGTCCTATTTAGGTAAATAGCCTTGCTATCTTAATAGGTACTCCTTCTTGCCTTTCCTAGTCCGGTGCTATAGGATACGTTCTATAGACTACAGCTCTTCCCTATCCGCTAGTATGTCTTCGTATTTAGCAGGTGCTTTATCCCCCTCGCGTAGGTAATATAGCTTAAGGAGGGATATATAGAAGGTATTATAGATAGTGTAATAGGGAGGAAGCTATAACTAATAGGCCTATACGGAGAAGCCCTTAACTTCTCGAATACGGAATAGGCTAATGTATCTTAGTGCGAGCTTAGGCCTGGTTTTGCCGTTAGGTAATAGGTGCTTGCGGATGCGGAGGTTCTTAGTACTTAGCATAACTATATCGCCTTATTTGAAGGTTATCGGCGTATAGTACTTGTCGTAGTAGGTCTTTTAGTACTCTTAGGCCTTTGTCAACTTCTCGGCTATCTTAGTATAGATTTCTCGCATCTTCTAAACCCTCTTAATAGCCGCTAGTATTTCGGGTACTTAACGCGCTTCCCTTTCCTTACGCTCGGCCTCGAGCGAGGTAAATAGGTCTTATAGTAAGGCAGCGTTCTAGCCTATTATAGCAAAATAAGGGGAGACCTTAGTAGATAAGTAGACACTGTTATTATATACGAATTTAGCTAGTTATAGGAGGTTAACCTAGTCCTCGGGGTTCTTATTAATATAACTACGTAGGTACTACTATAGGGTAGCATTCTGCCTCTCTGTTTAACCGTTAGTCTATAGATAGAAGGCTATTAATAGCCGATGCTTTAGTCTTAGCTACAAGCAAATCTCGCTCTAATAGTAAGATATTAGTGTCGATCTACGATCGGATACGATCCCCTTAGGGGTTCCCTAATAGGTATAGAAGATATTAGTCTATAGCGCCTCTACTATATTAATAGTAGTCCAATCCTTGCGAGCAGGAATGTAGCGAGTACCCTTAGTAAATCGGTCTATAACGACTAATATAGCGTTAAAGACGTCTTTGCTTCCTCTTCGCTTAGTAGGGGGAAGACCTATAATAAAGTCTATTATAAGCTCTAAAAAAGGCTTCTTTAGAATAGGGAGTAAAGACAACTCGCTAAATAGTAAGTGCTTTAGTGCTTTAACTCGCTAGTATACTATACAGGTCTGTATATACTCCTTTATATACCGCTTACTATTTAGCTAGTAGTATATACGCGATAGTAACTCGTACGACCTCTCTATACTATAGTAACTAGCGAGCTTACTATTATAGTGCCTCTTTAAAAGCTCTTATCTGATCGATTGTTTAGCGGGGACATAGTATCTGCCCTTAAACTTTAAGTAACCTTTATCGTCGATCGACTAACTATTACTCTTACTAGATCGAGTCGCCCGTCTACTTACAAGCCTATAAATACGCTCGATAGCAAAGGCGTCCCTCTGCTAAGTATGCAATAGCTTATCTATAAACGATTAACTATCCCTATTTGTAAGGTTATTTAATAGTACCCTCGCTATTAAACGAGGTACGCATTATATGTATCTAATAGTACTAGCAGCCGGAACTACTGCAACCTCTTCTATAGTGCTATCGCTATAGATAGCAATATCTTCAATCGAGTTATTATAGCTCGAGCGATCTACGTCCTTCTTAACGTACACTAGAAGAACGACAACTCCGCTATAGTATTTGTTGCCGCCGCGGGGTCCGGAAGTCCGCTTATCCTACGCTTACTTATTAATAATACGGGCTATAGCAATCTTATGCTATAGGGTTAGAAATAATGAATTAATGTACTAAGTCTCGCTATCGTAATTAGGTCGCCTCGATAGGCTATTAGTAGGGTTACTTACGCCTAGCCGATATAATATATTAAAATTAAACCCGGCGAGGTAGACGGCCTATCTAGCCTGTCGACCTATAACCCTAGTAACCTTAGTAATGCTACGGAGGTTGTTATAGTCTGTATAGACCTGAATAGTATACTATATACTATCGAGATAGTGCCTCTAATGCTTAAAGGCCTCGACAATAGCTAGGAGCTCTTGCTCGTAGGTCTCGTAGCGACGCTCTATATCGATTATCTTTCGTAAAAAGAAGGCAATTAGGTGCTAGTAATAGTCCTTATCTGATTGCTGTAATATAATAGCCGATATAGCGAACTGTAAAGCGTTAGTCTTAATACGGATCTACTTACTTAGTACAAAATAGTATAGCAAGGGGACTTTAGTAAATCGCTTCTTTAGACCGTTAAAAGCGGCTTGTATCTTATTAGTCTATTTGAATTCTCTAGACGGGTTAGCCTTAGTTTTAGTAAGCTTAGTTAGTAGCATTACATACCTCGAATAGCCCTTAATAAATCGGCGATAGAAGTTAGCAAAACCGAGGAACGACTACAGTTCCTTAATTAACGTAGGAACAGGCTATTTAGTAATAGTCTTAATCCGATTAGGATTAGCCTTAATACCCTCGGTTAATACGAGGAAGCTAAGGAATAATACCTCCTTAGTAGCAAAGGTGCATTTAGAAGGTTTGCAATACAGTCTATAGGCTCGTAGGCGGTCGAGGACCTTACGCACTACGGCCTAGTATTCTATAATATTAGGTAAATGTATATAGACTAGGATGTTATCTAGGTAAACTATATAGAGATAGTCTAATAGGCCCGAAAGGGCCCGATTAATATAGGACTAGAATATTGTAGGGGCATTAGCTAAGCCGAATAGCATAACTAAGTACTCGAAATAGCTATAGCGAGTGCGGAAGGCCGTTTTCTATTCGTCGCCCTTACGAATGCGGATACGATAGTACGTATCCTTAATGTCTAGTATAGTATAGAAGTAAGTACTAGAAAGGCGATCGAGGGTCTTATTAATAAGCGGAAGTAGATAACGGTCTTTAATAGTAATAGCATTAAGCCCGCGGTAATTAATATATAGACGCAGGCTACTATCCTTCTTTAGTACGAATAGGATAGGTATACTAGTAGGGCTGTTACTATATCGTATCCGGCTATTAGCTAGGTTTTCCTCTAGATACTTACGCAATATAGTAAGCTCTCGTTTACTAAGGTTGTAGAGAGGGCTAAAAGGAACCTCCTTGCCCTCTATAATGTTAATCTTATAATCCGTCTCTTTAAATATAGGCAATGTCGACGCTAGGTAGTGTTTAAATATATTAATATAGGTCTCTCGGATAGGCTCTAGTATACGAGCAAGCTAATTAGGGTCTATACTATCCGGGGGCACAGGTTTATCGTTATTACTACCGAGTAGGTCGGCAGTCGGATTAGCTAAGGCAGGTGTTAGGTTGCTAATAAATAGGACCCTAATATCGTTAGGGCACTCGCTAATATTAATGTATTTAATGTCCTCTTTCCTAGCGATTCTAAATCGCTACTTCTAGAGGCCTAGGTCTATAGCTATAGCGTAGTACTTAAGAACAGGGTTACTAATAACAATATCGGATAGGAGGCTATCTATGTCTACTACGTAGGCAGTAAAGTCTAGTAGGCGCTTATTTCCGAGGTCGTCCTTTAGAGCTATAGGAACATAGTAGGCCTTATAGGTTAAGTGTCGAGCGTTATTAAACTAAGCAAGGGTTAGTAGGTTAGTCTTCGGCAGTTGTCGAAGGTCTAATTGCTTAGCTAGGCGATAGCTAATAAGGGCACTAACTAAATTTCCTAGATCCAGTATAACCTTAGTTTAATAGGTAGTGCCCTTCGTGTCCTATATAAGGCAGGAGCGTGTTATAGCTAGCACAATGTCGATAGTCTTACGCCGTACGAGGCTAATAGTTAGTGCGGCGCTTACTCTTTTTTCGAAGGTTAGCCTATAGGGGTAGCGTTAGCCGCTAAGAGGTGCTTTCGGTATTTAGCGGAAGCACGATTAATTCGGGCCTAGTCCTTAGGTTTGTCGCATTAGCCTAGTAGATAGCTAGTGCTATTACAATTAAAGCACTTTAATCCGGTTAGTAGACTACTATAGCTGTTATTGCTATTATTAGCCGAGCGGTTAGTATTATAGGGATACGAGCCCCTTCTACGGCCCCTATCGCGGCCTCCTCTATATAGCCGCCGGCTACGGCCTCTTCTACGATCGTTACTGTTCCTATTATTAGTATTATTGTCCTAGTAGGAACCTTGGTTTCCTCCGCGGCTACCCCGGTTGCTACGGTTAGTACTAGCTAGTCGGATTCTTAATTCTAGTCGCTATTAGAGCTAAATAGCCCGTTCGGCTATTTCTACTTCGACTATAAATTGAATACATATTAGATTAGCTTATTCGAATACGCGGCGACGGTCCAATTCGAGGATAAGCTCCTATCTAAGTTTTAGGCGTATCTCGGAGATCTATATAGAATTAGTCTTAGGCGGAAGGTCGTCTTTAAGGGTTTTTAAATAGGCCTCGAATAAGCGGGCCGATTAGTTAGTCTTTTACTTAGCTCGAAGGTACTAGTCCTAAGCATATTATTGCCTTAGTATAGGGTTTCTAAGGGTGTCTAGTATAATAGTTTTATAGGTTTGCTACTAAACAGTAGTCTAGTTATTAAGGGAGTCGAAATAGTTATCCTATATACGCTTTAGGTCGCTATTAATATACTATATAGCGTATACGACTAAGGAATAGTCGTCTAGTAGCGCTCTTAGTACGTTGCGCTAGTTAAGTTTATAGTTACGAATGTAGTCGTTATACTGCTTCCGACTAGAGCTATTAAATACGGTGCAGTCCTTGAGTTTAGCATCCTTCTTTTAGATAGGTAGTAAAGAAGGTCCTGCTATTAGCTTAGTAGTAGTTATTAGAGATTCCTAGAGGCGGCGAATCTCGAGAAGATTATCCTTTAGCTACTGTTCTTAACGCAAGGCAGTAAGCCTGTTTTAGGTAGCTTCTTAAAGTCTCGCTACTAGTTAGGGACTAAAGGCTAGCTAGCTATATCGACGGTTAATAATATTGTTAAGAATGTCGTCGATAGGCAATTCTAGGTCGTTACCTAGAATTGCAGGTTCTTCTTTAGCAGGTCCTATAGCAGGCTCTTCGGTAGGAGGCACTTTAGTAGGTGCTTTAGTAGGCACTTTAGTAGTAGGCACTGTGCTACTAGCGTTGTTATTGCTAGCGCTGCTAGCGGTAGCACGGTTGTTGTTGCTTCGTAATAAGCCGGCTATTATAATAGGGAGTGATACTAATAATGTATTATTAGCCCCTAAGATGCGGATATAGCGGAATTAGTAGATATTAGTCTAGTACGATTGACTTAGTATAATAGGCCGTATAGAAGGCCTTGCTTAATGATTGGTACGGTTGTTTCGATAGAATAGTACGTATAGGTCCCGTTCTTCGGGCGCAATATAGTTAGATTAGTCTTGTTCGTAGCCGTACCGCTAAAAGCTTGAAATAAGGACTATCTAGCTACTACCCTTAAAGGGTGGATCGAATACTATATAAGAAGGGTATATTAGTAGGTAGATAGGGTAGTAGTAGATATAGGTAGTATTCGATAAGGAGCTAGGAGAAGAGGGAGGAAGGTAGGCAAGTTAGCCTATTACTAAGCGCTAAGCCCTGCCTAAGGCATTAAGACCCTAGCTTTACTCGAGCCCGGTTACATACTAATTACGTACAACCTCTTTGGTCCTAACACTATAAGACTCGCCTTACAACTTATAGTAACCCGGAACAATCGCTAGCCTTTAAGGACTGCTTTAAATTACGGTACGAGTAAGATAAACTAGCGGATTAAGGTATAGTAGCGCTAGCAAGCACCCGTACTAAATAGCTAGAGAGGCTATTTCTACGAGTTACGACGCGAGTTACTATACGATACTAGGCTACTAGCGGACCGGATTGCCTTGCTTATAATCTATATACTAATTATACGTAATAAAGTCCTTAAATTTGTCTACCTCTAGAATAGCTATCGTATCTAAAAGTAGGCTAATTAACTATACGTTATACTAGGTATTCTATATATTCTATACTATTATCTAGAGCTTATCGGGTATTCTTATTAAAGTATTCTTATACCTAACGGCGTACTTAGTAATATAAAGTAAGATCTTTAAGGATTCGGTATATATTAGATTCTATAGTACTCGCTATAGACTCGCTATAGACTCGCTAGTAGACTCGCTAGTAGACTCGCTAGTAGACTCGCTAGTTCCTAGATCTTAAAGCCTACCTACCCGAGGCTACGCTTTCTTAGTATTAGACAGTAGTAAGCCTACCTACCCGAGGCTACGCTTTCTTAGTATTAGACAGTAGTATAGATTTATAGCTTCTCGTATCTAGTAACTAGTAGCGAGAATAGCGATAATATAGACCGCCTTTACTACTCTACTTACTTGCTTCTTCGATAGCTAGCTAGGGAGTATATAGCTATAGGGTTAGAGCCGGAACTAAGAGAGTTAGATAAGCTATTAGTAGTACGTAGTTAGTTAGCGGCGTCTTAGAATTAGGAAGCTAGGATAATTAAGTTTGTAAATAGTATATACTAATTAGCGATCTATAAGCCGGTCGCGAGTATATAGCGAGCCGCTTTTTCTAGTTCGATTTTATCTATAGCCTTCTTAAACCTCTACTATTTCTACCTCTATTTATCTAATAATATATACTAATTAGGGTACCTATCGTACTAAATTAGGCGTCGACTATATAAAGATATATAGCAAATACTAATACTGTTTATAATACGGCCTTCTTAATCCCGATCTACTAAGCGAGTAATTTGTTCGCGAGCAATTAGTAGCCGCCGCTACGAGTAGCTCTACGAGTATACTACGAGGCTTTAATACGTTCCCCTTTATACCTAAGGCAGCTAATACTATACGCAATACTACTAGTTAGTGTTATAAGCTAATAACTCGAATACTAAATTCTAAATCTTAGAGCCTCTTATATCGTCTACTAATACCTACTTTAGCTTTAGCTTTAGTAGACCTAAAAGTATAGGAATATCTTTGCTGCTATTTAATCTATACTTAGTATATAGAAGTCAAGCTTGCGAGTATAACTAAGATATAGTTCTTCGGTAAACTAGTCCTATATTCTACTATCTTAGATACCTAGTCTAACTAAAAATTTAAAGAAGCTAATATGCTATTTATAGACTAGATTATAGACTAGATTAGCGCCTACGAGCTACTAGATAGTAGTATTAATCGAATCGAGAACTATTTTATCTACTTTCTCTATATAGGCTTTAATAATATAACTAATTAGCTAGAGAAGGTAGCAAATAAGGCGCTTAGATTACTTAGATAGGCTTTAATAGTCTATAAACTAGCAACAAAGTTATTATTAGTCTATAAGATTAAACTCTATATCTATACTAAGTAGGAGAAGTAATAAAAGCGGATATATTAGTTAAGTACTATTACTACGAGTACTAGTACGAGTAATATAGCAATTAGCGAGTTAGTAAAAGGTATTTTATAGTAATTAAGATTAAGAAAGAAAAGCAACAAACTAAGAAGGTTATTAATATAAATTAGCTACCTAAGACAATCGACTTAAGCGGCGAGGCTACCGTAAGTATACCGTAAGATACGTCTATTCTAAAAGGGTCGAGCAGATCTAAGGATTAGTAACCTACTAATAGTTAAATAGATAGGCTAATAGCGGTAGATAGGCTAATAGTAAAGCTAGTAGCGGATAGACTAATAGTAAAGTTAGCGGCGGATAGGTTAATAGTAAAGATAGCGGCAAATAGGCTAAGAAGATAAAGCGTAGTTAACGACTAAAGAAGAAGAAATAGAATAGTAGACTTATAGTAGACTCGTACTTCTTCTTTCTTTTACTATCTCTAAGACCTCTAATATCTCTAAGACCTCTAACTTAGATATTATCTTTTAGTAGCTCGCGATTCGTATCTAGCTATAGCTCCTTCTAAGTAGTATATATATCGCGAGACTTAATAATAGCCTTATTTATAAAGTATCGTTCAAGCCCTATAGTGCTTGTCCTAATCGAGCGGAGCGACGGAATAGCGCTTAAGAACAATATTAGATTAGCGCTAAAAGCGCTTACGCTTCAATATTATTGCATTCTATCTACTCGAAGGTCTTATCGTCGTCCTATATCTGCGCTATAGCCAAGTCTTCCTCCTAATTACGACGCAGTCTGTTATTAAAGGCCTCTTAACGCATTTGTTCTTCCGCTATTGCAATCTAAATACGTGTCTCTTTATTAATCTGTTCATCGTCTAGCCCTATATTGCTCTTTCTTTGCCCTTTCACTATTAAAGGTCGCTATAGATTATAGTTTGTTTTACTATAGAAGGCCGCTATAGGTTACTTGCGGAAGAGGCAGGCATAGGGGTATCGTATCGTATAGTGCTAGTCGTATCGCATAGTATTAGTCGTGTCGTATAGTATTAGTCGTATCGTATAGTGTTAGTCGTGTCGCATAGTAGTAGTCGTGTTATATAGTGCTATTAGGAGGATAGCGGTGTTGGCGCATTATAGTGTTGCCTTTATTGCCTTTATTGTTATATAGCCTAAGGTTGAAGGGCACGTGACTCGGATTCGATTTTAGACCAATTAGAGGGCTCGGTTAGTTTTGCGGGCGCGTCTTTGAAATTCAGCCTCCCTATACTATAACTGCCTGTATACTACTATTACTGCTACTACTAACTATACGTATACGTTATTAGCACTAATCTGATTTGTTCTTAAGCGCTACTCTAGACTAATAGACACCTTACACAACTCTCGTCGCAAGCTCCTCGAGTTGCTCTAGGTGCCTATTAGTCTATCGCTCCGCTCGAATAAGCTATTTAAACTATAAGAGGCAATATCCTTCTAACCTATTAAACCTAGCTTTAGGTACCTTAATCTTTGCCTCTAATATAGTATTCTTTGCCTCTATAGCCTCGACTCGCGCCTATATCGCGGCTAGCTCGCTATTTCTATTATTTTCTTTAACCTCTAAACTACCCGTATAGCTAGACTTGCCTTTATACTTATAGTAAGCGTAGACTCGATCGCCCTTAGTATTAAATATATAATACTTAAAGTTATTAGAGCGTATATAGTAGTAGTATAGCGCTAGTATAAGCTTACTAGAGTCTGTTTCTATAGTAAGTCTAGTAGCCTTATATTTCTATAGTCTATCTAATACCGCCTTCTTTCTATCTAATATAGCTATTTAATCGAGTAGCTCTTACTATATCTCCGCGCTATAATACTAGAAATTGTAGGTATTTATAGTTATAGGGCGTCGAAGTCTAGAGTAAGTTAGTAGCGAGTCTATAGCGATACGCCTCGCGACTTATAATAAATATTCTCCTTCTCCTACTATTAAGTACGCTACTAAAGCTAGAGCTAAAGCTAAAGCTAAAGCTACGCTAAAAATAAAGTCGCGCGGAATACTGTTTATAGCGGCTACTACTATCGATAGAAAAAAAATATTATAAAGTAAAGCGCGAAGTTATAGCGAGTCTAAGTAAGGTTTATCGCGATAATAGGCATAGTAAAGTTGGTAAGGAAGGTATAGGAATAATAGAAAGCGATAATAGGCTTAAGTAAAGCTATTGAGCCTCTAGTGTGTATAGAGCTCCGTCTGCGGAGCGCTAGGACGTCACTTGCTTCTCGCGGAAAAACAAATAACGAAGACCTGCCAATCCTACGCAACTCTCGGACGGTCCGTCAAGCACTGACAACGACAACATGGCCTCGATACAAGAGCTGGACACGCAGGTCAATCTGCTCCGCAAGCAGGTCGCGGCCACGGCGAGCCAGCTGGCCTCGCTGAAGCAGCAACTCCAGCAGACCGAGAAGCGCGTCGAGACTGCACGTCTGCTGCAGGCTTCATACCAAGGCGGCTTTCCTGCTGAGTGGATCGGCGAGACGCTGTCTGCACTCACTGATGACCTTCATGGCACCCTTTCGCACCAAATGTACACCGGCTCGGAGAACTCAGCGGGCAGTCCGGAGGCCATCGCAACGTCCATTCTTCAAGAGATAGGAATTGGTGAGCGAGAGTTCGTCGCTCCCGAGCCAGCGAGCACGGGACGCTGGCCACTGCTCGCTGAGGAATACAAACGATACGGCAGGCAAATGATGATGCCTGAAATCGGCCTGCATGGCCAACTGCGATTGAAGAAGGCGAGAGTCCTCGTTGTGGGTGTCGGTGGCTTGGGCTGTCCGGCTGCAGCGTACCTTGCAGGCGCTGGAGTCGGCACGCTCGGCCTCATGGACGGCGATGTTGTCGAAGTGTCAAACTTGCATCGCCAAGTCGCGCACAGCACAGCCAAAGTGGGCAAGAGCAAGGTGGACAGCGCATGCGAATATCTCAGCGAGTACGTAGCTCCTCCAAACACAGCCCTACACGATCGCCTTTCTGATCTATCATGCTAGCTTGAACCCTCTGGTGAAATACCAGCGCCACCGCTTTGATCTTTCGTCTGAGAAGACCATCCACATCTTCTCGCAGTATGACCTGGTCCTTGACTGCACAGATCACCCTACTTCTCGCTACCTCATCTCAGATGGATGTGTGCTCACTGGAAGACCGCTGGTGTCCGCTTCGGCGCTCAAGTCCGAAGGGCAGTTGATTGTCCTCAACAATCCTCCACGACCGCCAGGCGATATGTCCGGAGGGCCATGCTATCGTTGTGTCTTTCCCAAGCCGCCCCCAGCAGATGCCGTCCTGTCATGCGGCGAAGGTGGTATCCTTGGCCCTGTTGTTGGCGTGATGGGCGTCTTACAGGCCCTCGAAGCAATAAAGCTCCTCACAGCCAAACCAAAAATCCTACCCAAATCCTCCTGCGAAAGGGAACTGGAAGAAATCATGGGCATGACACCTGGACCAGAAGGGTCACAAGAAGAGCCCGTCAGACCGACACTTCTTATTTTCTCCGCCTACTCCAACCCGCAATTCCGTTCGGTGCGAATGCGCACTCGTCGAGCTGACTGCGCAGCGTGTTCTTCTCAAGCGAGCGTCACCCAGAACAGCCTAAATTCCGGATCTCTGGACTACGCCACTTTCTGCGGTCTTACCAACCCACTCAACATCCTCCCGCCTACATCACGCATCTCAGCTTCAGAATTTGCCCGCCTTCCCCGCGACGGTAGCAACATCCTCATCGACACTCGCGACGCGACACAGTATCAGATGTGTGCTCTCAGAGGTAGTGTCAACGTGCCTTGGACCGGTAGTTCAGAATCTTGGCTCGAGAAAGCTTGCCAGTCCGCTGCTCTGACGGGACGTGGACGTGATTACTACGTCGTGTGTAGAAACGGAAACGATAGTCAGCTGGCGGTACAGGCGATACAGGCTCTGCTGGACAACCAGATGAATGGCGAGGGAGGTGGTAACGCAGACATTGTGGTGAAGGATATCAAAGGTGGCTTTAGAGCATGGAGGCAAGAAGTGGATAGCGATTGGCCGGACTATTGATGGAGCCCCAATATAATGCCATTCGAGAACTACAACGTCTCCTTGCTGCTCATCGTAAAATGGTCTTTTGGCCGACTCAAAAGCCAATGCTCACTTCCAGGTGACTGCCTACTTTATTTTTGAAATGATGTCGCCAACGCTCGCTCGACACCGAGACGGCCGATAAAGAAGTTGACCAAGTTACTTGGACGAAGAAACTGCTTGGAAGTTTCGGGCTCAAATTACTGGCGGGAGTGAGGAGATGGATGAGCAAGGAAGAAAAGAATTTGAGTTTGGGGGGGGGGGGGGGCCTTACAGCCCGAGAGTAGAGTAATGGGTTGGAAGGGTGGGTAATTTGGAGGAAGGATGAATCATATGTATCAAACTCTCTCTGTGCATATTTCTCGTCCGTCTATCACTGTCGCCATATGTACATCTCTCATCAAGAGGGGGATCCTGATATCTTATCTCTACACTCTGTCCATCCGACAATATGCAACAGCAGTGAAACGCCAACGCTAATCAATCATTCCAGCATACTCTTCTCACTCTCGAACCAGAGCTCGGCAAGCTCGAGCCCCTCGATAGTTCCGGCATCGAGCGTTGACCCGGACATTTCCCGCTCTGCGGCTGACTTTTCATTATCGTCATCAGTAGGCGTGAGTGACGAGGAGGCATCAGCCTTCTAGACAAATGCTCTCCCACCTCGGCCACTTCCAGAAGCGCTTCCATCCCTCGGACTATGTATAGGCTCATTATAAAGGTCATCATCATAATCGTCGTCATCACTTCGTCTTCGTCCAGGAGCTCCAAGATCACCAGTACTCGTGCCAATGTGTTCAGGACTTGACGAGGCGCCTGAAGTGACTTGCCATTCGTCGCTGTCTCGCTCTGGCGACTCACGCTCTTCTGCGTAAGTGGGTAAGACTTTGTGGCTGTCACCATGCACAAGTCCAAGCCGCTCCTCTTCTGTCGTGTTGTTGCCGGTTGGGTACTCTTTGCTTGAGCGTCGGCTCGCGAAAGATAAGGCGCCTCTACTAATGGGCCTTGAACCGTCCGCAGAGCCAGCATCGCTCCTATTTCGCGAGAAGACATTCGTCACATTCTGGAACGAGAACTGCCTTCTTGCACTGCCAGCCCCATGCGGAGGAGGTCTAGGAGGGGCAAGGCTACTGCTCTGGCTGTCCGCTCGATCGCGCTCTCCTCCAGCCCAGTGTATATGCTGGCTTCCCGAAGCTGATGCAACAGGACTCTTATATGCGGTATCCGAATACTCGTCATCGTGCCTTCGAAGGCCTGCAGGAAGGCCATACACATGCGCTTCGGTATCAGACGGGTCTGCCTGGACACTATCTAAGGGCACCGGACTATGCCCTCGTTGTCGTCGTTGTGTGAAGTTTCGTCCAATTCTACCGAAGAAGCCGGGATGCACTTCGCTGTCAGGTTCTGACACCTGATCTGAGTCCGGCATATGCGACATGCCTAGTGGAGGATGGATGGTCTTTGTCCGCCGTACTGAGCCGCCTTGCGTCGATACGGTCTTCCGTCTTCGAAGTCCGTCCCATTCTACTTCCTCGTTCTCGCCGATTGGCTCCATGCGCTCTTCGTGTATGCGCTTCGCTTCCTCTGCTTCACGTCTCGTGCGTACGGTGCTCAGTGCACGAACAATACCGGCACCACCACGAATCGTGTCTGCACGAGGCTCATATTCCTTCTCTTCAACTTCGGCGACGGTTCTGATTTGATCGAGATCACCACTGAGCACTTTCGTATCGGGGACATCTTTCGATGATTTCGCCAGCTGTAACAGAATGACTCCAGAGCAGATGGTCAGGAAGCCCATGACTACATCGATGATCTGGGTCGATGTGCCATGAAAGCCACGGAACAGAACGGCCGAAGTTACGATGGTGGCGGACGTGAAGTAGACGTAGTAGGTGGGTGTTACCAGGGCGGCGTTGAAGATGTTGAGTGCTTTCTGGTAGGTGTTAGTATACCGAGTGTGTATGAATGGGGGGGGGGGGGGGGGGGAAGAAACCCACATTCAGGTAGATGATCTCAGTCAGAAGGGTTCCAATGACGAAGACGAAGAGCACGTAAAGGAACCACTTATTGAACTGGGACTGGCCGCTGATCTGGGCAATGATTGCAGAACCCAGGCCTTGCGTTGCCACCACACTAAGACCTCCGATCAGGCTGCATATGGTCAGATACACCAGCATGCTCTTCTTCGCGTATCGTGGGGCGAGCCAGAGAGCAACAAAGGTGCAGCCAACAATGATGACGCCAGCGTAGCTCAAGAAGCCGGGAGCAATGACATAGTGTTGCATTTCCTGAATGTTGCTGACAGCGGATTGTTCGGGAGCATTGAGCGTGATGACGACTGAGCCGACGATGCAGAGAAAGCAAGCCACCCAACCCACGAAGCTCAGTCGTTCCTTGAGGAAGATAGACGACAAGATAGCTGTGATTACGACTGATAGGGCTCCGAGTGGTGTCACCAGAATGGCGTCCACAAATGCGTAGGCAACAAAATTGCAGATCTCGCCAATGATCATGAGTGTCATGCCCAACCACCACCAAGCGTTCTTGAGGTATCCGTAGCCTTCTCCCGCCTCCTCATTGTACTTCACATTGGCTTTGAGCAGTCCCACCTTTTTGATAACGAAGGAACAGCCGATGAAGAGACCCGAGCACACTGCCAGTATGATGCCAACAATCTTGTAGTATCCAGGTCTTTCGGGTTTCGAGGATGCCGCGGATGTCGATGAGGGGGTCGCACTGCTGGTGGCTGTGGCCGTCGCTGCTTCACCGGTTGCTCGAGCTACGAGGTTGGCGGCGTGGAAGATGACATGGCCCGCAGCGTCCATGGCGAGGCACGCTGGTCGAGCGCAGGCGCTGTAGGGAAGATGGGGGAGGTGGGGGAAATGGATGCGGTTATGGCGTGCAGATGTAGAGCGACAACATAGGATGCAGTCTTCCCCCAATGTATTTAGCAATGCTTCGCTTCCCAGTTCTTCCGATGGCCTCGTCGCACTTTCTCGTGCTGCGCACCGTTGAAAGTCGAGCGTGGAAGCGCCGAGTCGTGCTTCTTCTACTGGGGGCCGCAGCGAAGAACTCCAGCGGTCGAAGAGAGGTAAGCGACTGACGGCGATGCTCTGAATCGAATGTTTATCATGTTTGGTTGCGCGAAGAGTGAGATCGTATCATATGCAAGCGAGCCTGGCCGGCATCAGGGCCGGATCAACACCGAACGGTGATGCTGTTTCACATTTCCCTTGCTGGCGCGTAACGTGTGCAGGCTGGCAGCATGTAGGGAGGCCTATATATACCAGAGGCTCAATGCGGGGCTTCTTACACTTCTTACCGCGATTACTACCGAATTTTTTATATTTAACCTTCTACGACTCGTACTATACTCGCTATTAACTCGTAGAATGCCTCTATATATCGATTTATCGCTATAGAAGGCTTAGGTACGTTACGAAAACTTTTTTACTAATCCTATCGATCCTATTAACCCTATTAATCGCGAGCGATCCCGAGCGATCCTAAGCTATCCTAGAACGATAAATAGGTAACTTATAAAAGTTAGACTTTTGCCTAATACTATACTAAAAATAGAACATTTTTGTACTATATTACTAAGCCGTAAACCTTCTAGATAAAGAGATATAAAGAAAAGAAAATCGCTTTTCTAGATATTTTACTTCTAATTTATCTTTTTTTCTAGTAGGTTTATAGCTTAGTAATATAGTAGAAAGGTACTCTATTTTTAGTATATTATTATAAAAATACTTTACTATTTTTAGAAATTTAAAAAATAGAACTTAAAGCTCTACCTACTAATAAGAGTATTATAAATTTCTAAGTCTTAATACCTAGTAGTTATCTTATAATCTAGAAAAGAATCTTAAGTATTTCGAGTATACTTTCTTTTAAAGTTCTACTTATTAAGCGTCGGCTTTTAAAAGAAACCTTAACGAAATATCGGCTATATTTAACGAAACCTTAACGAAAAAAATTTATTTCTAAAAAAAACCTACTAAACCGCTAAATTTAACCTATATTAGTGCGTAATACTCCGAAATACCTCGTAGTAGTATATAGAGTAGTAGTTACGGTAGTACTAGTAGTCGGGCTCTAACTTATCCTGCGTTCTTTACGTTCCTAGGCCTCGAATTTTAGGACGGCTTATCCCGAAATTTACGATCGCGACAATCCTATCCGATAGGATCTTTAATATACGATTCTAAGGATTCTAAGTAATCCTATCGATAGGATCGTCGCGATTAGAAAAAAAGTTTTCGTAACGTAGTATCTTAAGTCTATAGCGATACTATACGAGAAGTAATCGTATAGTACCTTATATAGGAGACTAGTTATAAGATATCTCTTAATATATCTAAACGAAGGCTTAAAGAGTAGAATATTAGTTATAGCTACTATACTTACTATTACCGAGTTAACGATATCGAGATACTAGAAATCCGGATCGTATATACCTTTTGTATTCTATAGTTAACTAATAAAAAGGCGGTTTAAGTACTATAGGCGGATAGGTTTAGGATTAGCTAGCGGAGATATTAATAGATACGTTAAGAGCTTAGATTAAAGCCTCCTCCTTCTACTAGTAAGTACGCTACTAAAGCTAAAGCTAAAGCTACGCTAAAGATAAGGTCGCGCGGAATACTAGTTATAGCGGCTACTACTATTAATACTAGTATCGGTATTAATATTAATATTAATAGAAAAAAAATATTATAAAGTAAGACGCGAAGTTATAGCGAGTCTAAGTAAGGTTCATCGCGATAATAGGTATACTAAGGTTAGTTAGGAAGGTATAGGAATAATAGGAAGCTCGTCCCTGCAGCGCACGGAAAAACTGCATGCGCCGAGAGCCGAGAGCATAGGATCGTTCTGACAGACGGAGGGCGAAGTGCAGTGTGCACCAACGAGTACGACATGTCGACTCCCGTCAATCATCCTCACCCTCACCCTCACCCTCACCCACACCCGCACCCGCACCCGCGCAGCCACATCTCTGCCCAAGACGTCCGCAATGCCTCTTCCGTCGACGACATCCGCGCCACTCTGCACGAGTTGTCGCAACGCGAAGCCGCCGTGACCGCCCGTCTCGACACGTTGCTTGCGTCCCAGCAACACCTCTCGCGCCAGCTCAATCGACTGCACCTCGCACGCGCCCAGCTCGCACCTCACGTCGTGGCAACGCGTAACATCAGCAATGCCATGCTATCCGATGCTGCCTCCACTGCGCATCGAATATCTGGCGCCGTGAAGAAGCTTGACCAGGAACAGGCCGCTGTGAAGGCCACGCTCCACGTCGTCGAGCAGGTTGCTGACCTGAAAGCATGTGTGCTTGGCGTCGATGGATCAATGGGCGCCTCGCAGCATTGGGAGACCGCGGCCAACTACCTTCACCGCGCTTCCCAAATTCCAGACGCCATCATCGATGGAGCATTTGCCGAAGAAATCGTCCCCACGGCAGAAGTGCCCGATCCTCCCAGGAAGACTCTGCATACCGCTGCGGAAAGTCTATGTGGCTTGTTCCTGCGAGAATTTGACAAGGCCGCGAGCGAGGGCGATGGAGCACGCGTGACTCGTTTCTTCAAACTCTTTCCTTTGATCGGAAGAAGTCACGTCGGTTTGGACGCATATGGCCGCTATGTGTGCAGTGGCATTGCATCCCGCGCCCGCAGCAACATGAGCTCTACCCGGCGACGAGATGGCATCTTCTACGCCACAGCCCTGACCAAGCTGTTTGAACACATCGCTCAGATCGTCGACGGACACGAACCGCTCGTGGAACGCCACTATGGTCAGGGCAGCATGACCAAAGTCATCGAGCGCATCCAGGTCGAAGCTGACTCCCAAGGAGCACTCATCCTGGACACATGGGCCGAAGAAAGGCAACTGACCAGAAGGCTGACTGATGTAAAGAGTTACCCCTTCAATTTCCTCGTGTCCAGTGCTTTGGCCTCACAGAAATCTGCCTTGCGACTCCGAAGCAGCTCGCCTGCACCCGCTTCAGGCCGACCGAGCGAGGATGAGAGTGTAGACACGAAAGACGTCGATGCCTTGCTCAATGAGTCTGCCATCATGCTGGGACGCTGGTCTCTGTACACTCGATTTCTGGCCACCAAGACGGCAAAATCTTCCGACGATACTCCTGATTCCAAGCTCCACGTTCCCGCTTTCATCGTACACAGTACATTGCAACGAAAAGTCACCGATCTCCTCATCGACCCATTCAACCAGATGGCCACATTCTTCTTCCGCCATTCTGTGGAAAAGGCTTTCCAGATAGACGAGCCACCGCAGGACTTGACCCTCAATCCCAACAAACAGCTTGGCGCAGCACCTCCCTTCATTACCTCCGCTGTGGACGACGTAATGTATATCGTCAACCAAGTTCTGCAGCGCTCTCTTGCCACTTCACAAAAAGCAGTGGCTTCGAGCGTCATACCTTCCGTCGGCAGGGTTCTTGGCTCCGACTTCTTCACAATGGAGCAACGCAAGATGAGAGACGAAAGCTATCCTAAACCCGCAGTCAAGGGAGCTTTACCGCCTGAGCAGCTCATCATTTCTTTCCTCGTGCTGATCAACAATCTTGACGTGGCCACCGATTATGTGAAGCGCATTGTGAGCAGTTGTCTTGGCAAAGCTGCAAGTCAGCCACAGGCACAGCAAAACGGCCACGCACCCGCTTTGACTGATAAATTTCCCTTTGGCAACGAAGCGATGGCAGTCGAGAAGAATCTACGCAGCATGGAGACAGGATTCGAAGCAAAGACTGCAGAGCTGATCAACGAAGCAGTCGAGGTAATGCTCAAGATGGTCATGCGGCCACGGCTCCGTCAAGTCCTAATGGAGACCTTCCGTGAAGTTGACTATGCAGTTGACACTGATGAAGCTGGCCAAGCTCCTGAAAGCGGAACCTCCGATGACCTTGTCCCACAGCGCTTCGAGCGCGGCTGGCAGGCTTTCACGCTTCCCATTAAGCGTATTGCCACCCCACACGTCTTCGACAAGCTGATCACAGGCACAACCAAGCAGCTCGCACGACTCCTGGAGAATCGTATTTGGAGCTACCAAGGTAGAGTGAACGAACTCGGGGCCGTTCGCCTCGAGAGAGACATTGCAAACATCGTCGCCGCTGCTGTTAAAGGTGGCAAATACGAGCTCAGAGACGCCTTTGCCAGGGGCACCCAAATGACCTTGATCATCAACATGGAAGACGATGAGTGGGAAGAAATTGCGAGGCTAAGTGGCGAACAATTAGAACGCGAAAGTGGTGTTCAGTGGCAGCTCGATGGCGAAGAAAGGAAGAGAGCTCGCAATGTTGTCAAGAATATGGCAAGATGAGGAGTGTTGCATCACAATCGTCGCACTGCCACAATGATGGCACGTTAGAGCTCGAGATCATGCGAATTCGCACTGCGACTGTCGTAGTTCCGATGCTGTGACTTCGCTTCTTTGCAACCGAGGAAAACCGGTGTCCTGGTTGCGAGACAGGCGCTGTTATCGGACAAAGCCGTGCGAACACGACGGAATGCAACAGGGCATTTGCAGCAGCTAATTTATATGTAGTACCTCTACATGCGCCGCATAGTGATCGCTGGCAAGTCGATCGCCCCAGAAACTTTTCCTGGCACCAGTGTTCTTGACAATCGAACATGTCTACAACGACCGATGCCACAACCATCATCATCGGCGCAGGCGTGACAGGCTTGGCATTGGCACAAGGACTCAAGAAATCGGGCATCCCTTTCGAAGTCTACGAACGTGCGCCATGCCCAGCGAGCAAGCGAAACTGGTGCTTCGGCATCCACTGGGGGTTTGATGCGCCGAAGGAACTCGTTCCGGAACATTTCCTTGACACTCTAGACGCTACACGAATTGATCCGCATATCGACAGCCAAGATGAAACACTCTATAGAGTTCCATTGTACGATGCTGCCTGCGGGAAACTCGTCAAAGAACTTCCAGGCAGCAAGTTCCATCGCCTCCGAAGTGACAAGTTCAGGGCTTGGCTTCTGCAAGACATCAAGACCAGTGTGCATTGGGGCAAATCTCCGAGTCGACTAGAGTATAGTGAGAACGGATGTTCTGTCAGAGGTACCTTTGAAGATGGTAGCACCGCAAGTGGCTGTTTGGTCATCGGCTGCGACGGTGCTCGTTCAAAGGTACGCGAACTGCTCTTGGGCCATGAGATGGCTGCACTTCACCCCATTGGTGACTTTGCCACCGCTATGATCTACAGCAAGCACACAAGAGAACACGAACTTCAGCTGCGCGCTAGGCCATTCCATCCTCTCTACCAGGTCGGGCTTCACAAAAAAGGCTTCGTCTCATTGCTTTGCGTTCACAATGCTGAAGACAAGAACCATCCTGAAGATTGGACGTTCTTCAATTACACGTCTTACCGCCTTCCGCCAGGCGTTGATCAGGGCCAGTGGAGAAAAAGAGAACTGATTCGATATCAGAAGAACATAATCAACGAAAATGATTTCGTGGGTCCTTTCAGGAGCATTTATTCCTGGCTGAGCGACGATGAGGAGAATGTGTGGTACACCAGACTCATGGTTTGGGATCCGCGAAGTCCTGACCATGCATGGCACAATCGAGAAGGAAGGGTTACACTGGCTGGCGATGCAGCGCATCCGATGAGCTTTCAGCGAGGTCAAGGTCTCAACAATGCTAGCATTTGCAAGATGCTCTAGAGCTGCGAAATGCCATGGCATCAGTCTGGCAGAAGGGTGGAGTTCAAGCGAGAGCTCGCAAGGAAGCCATCGACGCGTACGAGAAGCAGATGATCGAGCGCGGCGGTAACGAACTACAGCTCAGCAGAGAGAATACATTCATGGTCCATGGAGAGAACTTTCAGAACAGTCACCTCGCAACAAAGGGTCTAAACGCTAGAGGCCAGGCTTAGTCACACAGTGAAACCCGAGAATTCGGTATCGTAGAAGCTACCTATGTGCTCCACACCGCGGCCGGAGAGGTTGAGACACCTTTCAAGATACACATTGATGGGCTGCAAGTTCCTCCGCCCATACCACGTCTGAATATTGAGACAATGGCAGCTTACTAAGTTTCTGTAGTACCCTAGACGAATGCCAGGCGCTAATGCTTAAATCATGATGAAGAAGGTAAGGAAAAGACTATAGATCGACATTGCTACAGAACAATGATATTGAATTTCATCATTTTTCAAGCCGAAGAGCTCTGATCTCAAGTCCAAGTCCAGCCTTTCAGGCGATCAATAGGTTCCAGCAACATGACCACCACACAAAAATCTCTCCTGGCCACCGAAATTAGCCCTAGTCAACGACCATCACACCCCAGAACAAGTGTTGTTATTTGTCGCATCGAGGAAATGTGAGAAGCTGGCTTGGGACGGTAGGTAGTGAATAATGAGTACTTTCATCATCTGGTTAGTGTGGCGAGGTATAAGCATTTGCCTAGATATCTGGAGAGGGGAAGGAGACCACGCCGCCGAGGTATGAGATGAGGGAGCCGAGAGGACTGGAATGCGGATGTTGTCAATCAATCAGGCTTTGGATGGACATCGAGATGTGTTTGTAACTCGACTGTAGATCCCACTGTCTCCCACCAGAAATGAACCCTTCCACCATAACCTCTGCCTCCCTCTCCACTTCATCCCCCCGTCCCATACCACCAATCCAACCCCCCCAGCGTCCCAAAATTCACATTCCCCCTCTCATGATGCGCATCATGCCTCCTGGAAAAGAACGCAAAAACATCATACCCACTATGAGCAAGCACACTCTCCAAAGTCCCCACCATCCAATAAATGCAACAAGTCACAAAATCACACTTCAAAAGCCTAGTCGGCAACCAGAAAGGTATAAGGTTTGAGAAGATGTGTTCGATCGGATGACAGTATTGTGCTGTTAATGCCATGGGGGCTGTGAATTCGTGGTGTTGTTTGTGGATGTGTTTGTAGAGGAGGCGGTGGTGGAGGAGGCGGTGGGTGGAGTAGAAGAGGATTTCGCAGAGGATGAGGCATGCGGTGATGTCTTTGGCGAACGAGGAGATTGAAGGTGGTGTAGCGGAAGACCGTGTGGCGCTTGAGAGTATTGATAGTTCGAGGGCTTTGAGGAGGACTCCGAGGAGCTGATTACGAAGGACGACTTTGATGCATCTCTTGAGCTTTGTGCTGTCTGATTTTCGATTTGGGATTTGAAGTTTGTGTCTTTCGGAGAACGAGGTGGCGAAGTGGTCTAGACGGAGTAAGAGGATCGATGGAAGCCAAAAGCCAAGGATCTGAATGGCAATGATGCCCAGCAGCTCAGTGGTCTCTGGTGAAGCTCTGCTGTACAGTTTGGTCCAGGCCACCGCAAATAGTGAGGCCAGGGCCATCGTGGTCCAAATAGGATTGTCTTGTATCTTTCAATGAATGTTGAGATCAAGTACCAAATGCGCCCAGTCCGTAATGGTACTATGGCCTCGCCTACTCATGCTGTACGAGATATATCCAGCACTCTGTCGTTTGACCACTGTATTCAGCCCATGCATTAATATAGCAATCCAACATTCACGTCGTTCTGCAGTCAGATATTGTAGTGCACAAATGTGCATTGTTTGTCGGAACTCCGTTGCCGCTCTGGTAAGATCCATGTCAGTTTGTCGGGGCGAGGCGAGCACCTTCCGAGGTCATGATTTGTTTGCTCCTCATCTAGGACCATTAGCACGCAAATTTGCGGCCGTGGAATCATTGCTCTGTACAGGTCATATCTCATTAATATGCTGGGGAACTACATACTGTTACAGCACGCAAACTTTTCGCAAATGCTTCTGGGGTATCATCATTGCTCGTTCAATCACTGCGAAAGCTGCGGCTTGTTGGCCGTATTCACGCTTGGAGGCGGTCCTTCTACGTCTGGGTATGGCAATCTCTTCCCCAGCTCCCCAATATTCATAAACGTCATTGGACCTGCGTTTGATGGCGAACTTTGTCGGCCGGGTAGAGGCGGCGGGGAATTGTTTGCTGGATATGGCAGTCCTCCATTGACTGGCGTCTTTGGCGGTACTGGAGGCGGTGAGTCAGGCGGTTGTTGCTGCTGGAGGTCGCCGCTGTGTCGTGGTGAGGGATCGTAAGAGTTGCTCGAAAAGCGAACGGAACCAGAGTTCTCAAAGGATACTCGCGCCGGGTTCTGCTGAGACGAATAGCCTTGAGGGGGGTATGAGTCGTAGCCGTCGCCAGTGACAGTGTACTTCTGATCAGCGATGGATGGTCGGTGCACGTACGAGGAGTTTGCCGAGTAATGCTGTCCAGGCCGATATTGGGAATCGCCCTCCATTTCCACCGCGAAGTTTTGAGGGGGCGGTATCGTGTTAATCGGTCGGTCCCACGGGTTCTGCTGCGCAAATTGGCTTCCGTCTGTCCCAGCATGCTTTCTTGCCTCCGCCCGATCATATCTGATCTTTGCAAAATGAATTTTTGCAATCTTTGAGGCGGCGCTACAGGTCATGGCCTCCACGTCTTTTCTTTGGATGTACTGTCTTGTGCTTGTGCTAATGTCTGCAAGCCTATTCCACTCGTCCATGCCAAACTCGCCCACACCCACCTCCACGTTCAGCCGGAAGTAGTTCTCAGGATTCACGCCTCTAGTGGCGAGATGCTCTCGCAGCATGAACTTGTGAGACTCTTCGCAGCCTTCGATTTTGGCCATCAGCTTCCGTCTAGCTTCAGCGAATTCGCCCATGCTGCCACCAAGAAAGTCCTCCCACCATTCATGCTGGTTCCTGTTGGAGGTCGGGGGCCGTTTCCCAGTACCGATGCTGATGAACACACCCACTTCTCTACCCGGCCATTCGTTGCAGACCGCCTCGTCCAGAACCATTGCTGACGGGTTGTACTTCCCAGCTCCCTCGTCAAGATAGACTGATTGTCCGATTTGAATGGGCTTGAATGCCATTTGTGTAGCAGATGTGGCACGACCTGCCTGCCATATGGTGCAGTTGACATCAGGCGCAGGTTCTTTCCGGCTGTCATAAGATCGCAGCATGTTGATGACCGATGTGCCTCTCAATACCGCGAAGACGGCCGTCTTGGTGCGATTTTCTCTTGTGTCGTAGAGAAGAGCATTAGGATTGCCGCGACCACCAAATGACATGGAGCTACGAGGGTTGCTCATTGGAGTCATGCCAATCTGACTGTATCTGCTGCTTTGACTCAATGTGCGATGCGGTATGGGAGGGATGTTCGGATTTGGAGGCGTGTTGGGTGACATAGGTGTTGCATTCGCCAGGGTATCGTTTCCTTCGTCATCGAAAACTGTATGCTCGCGCACCACCTCTCGAATGACTTCCTCAAGAAGACTGGCCTTGAACATGGTTCCTTTCCATGGCACGCCGAATACGGTCTTGTTGGTCTGAAAGACTCTTCGAGTCATGCGAACGTATACATCTTTGCAGGTGTCGAGATCCAAGCGCAATCTTCCCAGCATGATCGCTATCAGGCCGCCCGTGCCCGTTCCAGCGATCAAGTCAAACATTTGACAAGGCCGAGGAATCTCGTGTCTCTTCGGCGCCCTCCCTTCCATTTCGACGAAAGTTCGGTGCATCAGCTCTTGCAGGATGATGAGCATAGAATATCCACGGATACCGCCGCCATCCAACGACAGTATGCGCAAGGGCGGGCCTTTCGTGGTATCTTTGCGCCCCACGCGCTTGACTGTCACGGTCTCGTCCATTGCGATGTCTGATTGCGGCGCGCGGCTTGGGGGGGGGGTGAGGGGGGGGGGGGTGCAGTTCGTTTCGGCTTCGGTGGTCCAGCGAGGAGTGGGTGAAGAGAGCGAGCAGAGCAGAGCAGAGCAGCGGATGTTGATGTGGATGTGCGCGCAAAGCTTTTCGCGGTTCAGATGCTGGTGATCGTCGTCATCATAATCGTGGTAGGAGTATTATTGAGCCAGTCACTCGGATCGCAGCAGCGTGAGACTCGATCGGTGTCGCCGGCAGAGAAGCGCTGAGCGACTTGGTTGTTTGCCGCGTCACTCGTGTGTGGCTCGTGAATGATGATGTCGCAGATGGCGGCCGTGGCCTTGCAATCTCTGCTTGCATGGAAACCTGTTCATGAATGGGCAATAACGTTAACACGACTCGTTCACGCGATCTCGAAGAAGCTATACCTTTGCCTACATGTATGCGTCCTGGAGCGCTGGGGGGCTGTGCAGTGCACAAAGCAGGTCACGTTTCAGCTCTGCAGGGACATCTCAGCATCTCACCTTGACACAGAAACGTCCTCTTCGATGCAGGCATAGGCGTAAGCATACTGTGTTTTGCCGGAAGGTTGAGAATGCCAAGACTTGGGAAACCCCACCAAGATTTTACTAGCAAATCGACCATTTCGTCCCATACTTGCGCACTATAGCCCTAAATACGATAAAATATATGTTGTTAGTATAGCCGTTGAATATGCAGCTTAAGGTGTTGTTATTATTGTTGTTCTAGCTATTCTAGCTCTTCTACGCCGTACAAGCTCTTCCTACCGCTCTACCTAAGTATACTATTCGACTCGCTAAAGAATACTTCGATAGCGGTTACGAGGTAATTAAGATTATAGCGAAGACAGGTACGAGCTAGTCGACCGTATATCGTTAGAAGTATTATTATAGCTTATTTAGTAAGGTATTCCTACCTTCGGAGAGGTTTAAATTAAGTCGTAAGAGGAGGATAACGAAGGAGATAGAAATCTACCTACTTAAGTACTTGTTAATAAGGCCGGAGGTATATCTCGAGGAAATGTATACTACGCTATACGACCGCTTTAATATTAAGTTAGATCCTTCTACGGTATAGCGCTACCTATATAAACTCGGTTAGAGTCGTAAAGCTACTCGTAAAGTCGCTAAAGAACGTAGTACGCTAGCGAGAGCGGCCTAGCATACGAAGAGCTAGAAATAGCCTATAAATAAGTTAGTCTTTATCGATAAGACTGCCTCTAATAAGAAGACTAGATACCGTAAGTATAAATAGTCTCCGAAGGGTGTCGATTGCTACGACTATTAGTATACGCAACGGTAAGAGCGAATGTCGGTACTTCTAGCACTTACAATCTATAGATATTTGCCTTATATACTCTATATCTAAGGCGCGGTTAACTAGGTTATATTTAACGACTAGATTAAGAATAAAGTGCTACCTCTTCTTAACGATAATATAATTATTATAATAGATAACGCTTTAATCTACTATAGTAAGAAGGTCGAGGATATAATCTTATTAGCTAGCTATATCCTTAAGTATCTACTACTATACTCGCCGGACTTAAATCCTATTAAATAGACCTTCGCTATACTTAAGAAGTAGCTTAAGAAGAACAAAGATCTTATAGAAGATTTTAAGACCTTCTACGACTTCCTTATATAGGCTCTTAATTACGTTAGAAAGATAGATATTACAGGGTTATTTAAATATAGCGGCTATAACGTATAAGGCTTCGAGACTCGCGAGGAAAGCTAGCTTACTAGCAATCTCTAGTCGCTTTAAATTTAACTACTATAATATCGATAATATGTCTTAGTATCTATAGGATGTTAGGATAACGTATATCTAAAGCTCCGCTGCGATTTTTATGTATATAACTAGTATAGTATTAGTATAGCAAAATTAATTAGGTGTTAGTAGGTACTACTAAGCTTTATATATCTCCCTAGCTTCCGATACCGACTTTCCGCTAGCGAGCATTCTCGAAGTAACGACGATAATAGCGACATACGCAACGGAGTATATAGAACGCTACTAGATTCGCTATTACTATATAAACGCCTAACAAATCTAAACTAATAAAAGCGGCCGTCGCTCCGTTATAAATATCGTAATTATCTTACTCCCTCTCGGACAGTTTTTCCTTCTAGAAGCGCTTTAAACAGTTACGCAACGTGCCTAGGTTACCTTTATAGAAGCTAAGCTCCTTCTACTCTCTTATAGGAAGTTGATATAGCTAATCGCAGTTATATCGTTTAGTTACAAAGTGCGCTTCTATTTTTAAGAGTTGCTCCTTATCTTTAGCTTCTTTCTATTCGTATTATAGTACAGCCTATTAGAAGAACTGTCGTAGGAGACTTCTTAGCGGTATATTCAATTGCTTAGCAACTTGCCTTAGAGCAGGAGACTCTTGTTATATCGACTAAGCTTCTTAAACCGGAGCGGCGGCAACGGCGGTACCTAGCTTCTAGTTAACTAATTCGAATATAGCCTATAGAAGGCTAATATAGTTAATAGATTGCGGAGCTAGATATATTAGCGTAGAGCGAGCCTTTGCTACTAGCGTCTATACTTAGAAGGGCTTCTTTAAGGCGGTAAGTAGACTATTTAGTTTACGAGACTGCTGCTTCTCTTTATATAACTATATCTTCGCTAATATACTATATAGCGGCTTCTTAATAGTTATACTATCTTGCTTTATAGCAAGGGTATAAGACTATAGCTTTGTAGCCTTACTATAGAGCTAGTAATAGTATCGATCGATATCTAGCAATCCTTTAGGCTTATAGTAGTAGTTATTATAGTTCTCGTAGCTAGGAAGGGTATATATATAGTTAGCGAGAATCTCGGTAGTATAGTTGCTATCTTTACGCTCTTTAGTAATAAAGGTAAGACCGTCGACATTCTATTAATTATTTAGCTTTAATTTACTAACCTTAAGGATAGCTCTAGCTCCGGTATCTTTAGTAGTAGTCTTAAACTCGATATTAATCTTAATCTTGTCTTTAGTATCGTTTATTAGCTCTACGGCATAGTTAAGAGCCTTGTTATAATCGTCCGCTATAGAAGAAATTAGTATACGTATAGGCTAAGCGGAAATAGCCGATAGGCAAGAGCGATAGCAATAGCAATAGCAATATCGTTACCTTACCTTTCTTCTAACTCTGCTTAAACTAGTTACCCTTCGCTACCTTCGCGGTAGATACGATTAATATATAGTCGCCGACGTAGAGCTGCTTCTTCTACGCTTCTTCGTTAGCCTAATAATACGCATCTTTAGCGTATTAAGTGCTAGCGCTAGTACGGTTATAGTTCTCGAAAGTAAGCTCGTTATTACTAGTAAGAAGGCGCTAGGTTTGCTTATACTATAGGTCCTTACGAGGGTTATAAGAAAGCGTAGAAATATCCTCCTTATTTATCTACTAACTATTAACTAGGCGCCGCGCCTATACTAGTACCTTCGAAGGTAAGATATTAGCTAAACGCGTTAACTCGCTAACCTTAACTTCCTTAGCTATAATATTATCTTCTACGGCAGTAGCGGCATTATTAATCTAGAAGTCCTTATAAGTCGCTACCTCGAAGGCCGTTATATTACTAAACTTCTCCTACTATACTGTCTTCTTCTACTTTCCGCCGACTGCCTTCTTCTCGACTGCCTTCTTCTCGACTACTTTCTTTTTATCTTTCTTAGTAGGCGACTCGCGCCGCTTAACCGCTTCTTTATATACTAGAAGGTCCTTCGAGGCCGCTTTCCGCGATCGAGACGCGCGCTCTATAACCGTATATTCGAGATATAGGCGCTATAATTTAGTTGCTATCGACGTAGCGATAAGAATAGTAACTTTTAGAGATAATAAGGAGGTATAACAAGATATACTAAAGAGGCTGAATTAATGAGCGGTGTAACAGTAACTATAATAGGCCTGAGGAAGTCTAATCTCGGTATTCTAAGGCTCAAAAAACCAAAGTCTTGGCATTCTCAACCTTCTGGCAAAACACAGTAGGCGTATGGACATCTAACTTACCGAGACGCCGGCCACAACTGCGCTGCCGAGAATCCTTCACTACTATTGCCGCAGCAAAGGAGCAGTGAAGTGAGCCCCTCTTCACGTGATCGACGGCGACGGCGATGGCGGCAAGGTAGGCCAGGGCAGGCCAAGATGAGTGAGTGATACGTGATACATACCGTGTGACACACTTCAAAGCTCCACCAATATTCGAGAGCAAGCAAAAGTCGTCAAGCCAAACACGCCGCCACTCTCCGTCGAGCACGAGACTGAGGCAAAATGCGCATTGAGAAGATATATGTCTACCCGGTCAAGGCACTCCGCGCCGTCGAAGTGAACGACTCCATCGTCACCAAACATGGCTTCCCATCCGACAGACGATTCATGCTCCTCCACGTCGACAAAGACAAAGACGGCTCGACCATCTACAAGAACATTCACGTTGCCCTCTATCCAGAGAGCATATTATTCCACCCAAGCCTAGACACCAACGCAGACCTAATCCGAATCGACTTCAAACCACCCAGTGGACGAGAACACAAGACCTTGCACTTCCCACTCCAACCCGTCATCGAAGACCTACAACCCATCCCCATAGAAATGCACCTCTCCGAAGTCCACGCCTACAAAATGCCCCAAAAATACTCAGACTGGTTCAGTTCATGCTACGGCTTCGAAGTTGCTCTCGTGTACCTAGGCCCCCACTACCGAGCAACTCGAATGACCACCGCCCCGATTCCCAGCAAACCCACAGGCTGGCTTTCCACAATCACAGCCACAGCAACCTCCTACCTCCCCTTCCCATCCAACCAAAAGAATCCCACCACCACCACCACCAACCTCCTCACCTTCAACGACTGCGCCCCCTATCTCGTCTGCTCTTCCAAATCCATGGAAGACGTAACCTCCCGCCTCTCTTCAGACCAAGAAAACCTCGACATCCAAAAATTCCGTCCCAACATCCTCGTATCGGGCGCAGAGAAAGCCTGGGACGAAGATTTCTGGTCGCAAATCACCATCTCCGGACAAACGAAGATTGAATGCATACATAATTGTGGCCGGTGCCAAAGTATTAACATCGACTACACCACCGGCAAACTTGGGGAGAAAGAAAGTGGACAGGTTTTGAAGAAATTGCAGAGAGATCGAAGAGTGGATGTAGGGATGAAGTATTCTCCGATCTTTGGGAGGTATTCGTTTTTGAATCCTGAGAGTGAGGGGAATGTGATTAGAGTTGGTGATGAGGTCGTGGTTAGTAGGAGGAATGGGGAACATACCAAGTTTGGTGAGTCTTTTTCTTCTTTCTTCTTGCGAGAGAGATCATTGCTGACTTTTCATTACAGATTGGGAAGGTCTGCATACCCTGCCGAAAACTGCTGTTGCGGCCTGAAGAACCTTTCATGATAGCGATCCATATCACATGGGACTAGGATTGCCACATCCAACTTCCGACCATTCAAAGTCTCTACTACTGCATCCTGGTGTCGTGCTCGGCACTTCCCGACCTTTCCCCTTCGATGCTCCAGCTCGTGTATTTGACGTCTCCCAAACATCTCTGACGCTTTCCAGCAGGTGAATAGCGCTTGCAAGCTCGTGTAAGAGCAGAGGCATCCGATCGCGGTGGTTCCTGGTAAGCTGGAAGATTTCTTCAATGGCCTCGAGAGAGATCTGCAGCTTTCGCATCGTCGTTCGGAGGACTTCCCAGCTGAAGCCCTGCCCGGAGTCTGGAGCATTGGCTGGAGGACCGGAGGACTTCATGCCTTGCAGTGCGGCAGAGAAGCGTCTAACGACAGAATCGTATGAGACGGCGGTGGTATCCAGTTTTGCGAACCCGGGTTTGGTGCCATCTCCGGCTGGCGATCCATCCCAGCCAACACGAATGGTCCAAAGTGAGTCCATGTATGAAGGTGGTAGCCAGCGCATAACGTGGCGAACATCGTTCATGAAGCTCTTCTCGATGCTGCGACATTCTTGATTGGCAGTGACGAGCGCAGCATACATGCTTGCCGCAGCTTGTTCGAAAGAATGTCTACGCTCTGGTGTGTATGACGGTGTAGGCTTGCTGTAGCCATTCGCATGTGCGCCCTGATATTCCATGCCATGAGCAGCAGCTACAGAGCGAGGAATGTCACAGTCGCCGAGCTCTTCCACTCTGCCAGTAGGGAACGGAGAGTGGCTAGGTCCAGGTCCGTAGTATCTTCGATCCCACATCATGTCCTGAAGTGGTGTTGCATGTCCAAAGAAACCACGCAGTGGACTATGTGAGGAGGAAGAGCGTGAACGAGTGAAGGCGCCTGGTCGTCTGGCCCTGTTCTCTGGCATGTTGGACGAGGGATGATTCAAATGCATGGCGCCGAACAAGTCGTCGATACCTGGTATATCCATCTCTTCGATTGCCAATGAAGAGGCCACTCTTCGCATTTCGTAGCGATGAGATTGCTGCTTTGTTGCTAAGGAGTGGAGGAGTGCTGTCACAATGAGTAAAGCCTGCCCTTCCCCGTACTGTGCAACGCTTGTCACCACCAAACACTGGTAGCGATTGTCCCACGAGCTAGCAAGAGCAAACACTGCTGTGGCATGCTGAGTTGAGTGGACTCAGGGTGTGACTCGGGGGGTAGCTGGTACTGTTGAGCTCCCAAATGACGCTACCGCCTTGTTCCAGGTGATCTGACCTCGCTGTCAACGCCGTGGAACCACGAGACGCTTTCTCGCAGAAGCACTGACCTGTGTCTATCGGGCCGAGATCACCAGGATCATTTCGTTCTGGCCTGATCTCTTCGAGTGTGGGTATGCAGCATCTGCCCTTGCAGTGGGACTTGTAGCGACGAGTGCCTCGTTGATTGCCCTGTGCGACATCAGTATGCTTTGTACGGGCAAGTGTTAGTCACCACTTACTCCTCGCGAAAGCCATTCGCTCTGGATGAATTTGGTGCTTTCTACCGTCTACTATCAGTCGTTATGATCACATGTGTTCATGCGTAAGAACTCACCTTGCGTCCACTCGTTGATTTGGTCTCGGAGGTCAATCCAATCGCGATCAGCGAATACTTCAGTCTTTGACATATCTTCAGATTTATCTTGTTCCGCTTCGTGACTGGAACATATATGAGCTTGATCATTCGATTCGGGAGGCGGGTCCTCTCTTACTGTATCATTTCTAGAAGTCGAACCAGACTCCACACGCCTCATGTATTGACTCGAGTTGGGAAGCTGCGGGCCAGCATGCCATATTCCTTCTTGTCGTGGGTTTCGTGAAAGTAGAGTGAATGCAGATTGTCGAATGGTCGGGTTGCGACATCGTGAGATCGCCATCCATAACGGGTCTGTGACCCATAGAGAGAACGACAGGTAGGGGGTACCAGAGTTTGGACCCGAGAGTGTAGGTAATGGAGGACACGAGAATGATGCAAGAACTTCTCGCGCAAGGTCCACGATCGCTCGGAACTCGGCCTCGTAGGCATCATATGCTACTGGTCCAGCGGACTGATCAACAGATGCAAGCATTGTACCGACTAGATGGTTTGCCTTCAGCACCATCGCACGCTTCAAATCCATGTTCGACATGAAGTCGCGCTGATCCGAGAGAAACGCGGTGAAGGCAGCTTCCCATTGTGAGAACCAAGGCGCATATCGAAGATATTTCTCGGCCATGGTCACGGCGATGTGATCGCGTGGCGCAGTCGGATGGAAGCCCTGCATGAAGCGCATGACACTATTCAGCGCAGTATGCAGCGTGTTGTGCGCATGCTCCAGGCTGAATATATAGTCGATGGGAGGTAGAGGCGGCGTTTGACCGGAAGTGTCGATCTCAGGCCGTCTACCCTTATCAAGCAACGCCGTCGCTTGTACTTCGAGGCGCTCTACCAGCGGTCGCATTTGCTCAATGTCGTCTTCTTCTGAGGGTGACATGGTGATGGCATGGGCGCGACCAGTGGCATGCAGGAGTTGTCTGCCTTGTAAAGCGTGGTTCACAGCACTGTCGCATCGCCCTTGCATCGCTTCAAAGCATGTGAACAACACGCACGTGGTCAAGGCTAGTCTCGAGCTCGGTATTCGCCTGTGGTTCGAGTCGTAGTCGCTTCTAGCGTCAGCAGTGAGGCATGAAATTGCTTTGTTACATTGGTTGAGTGCAAATTCCATCGCCTTCGCCTTCTGCTTGTCGTCTGCAAATGCACGCTGCATGATACACTCGTGGAGTGCTCCAATCGCCGTAATGGCGTGTCGAATTGCTGGCTCGTGGTATGATGTCTGAATCACCATGCGTTGCCAGAATGCAGAGTCGAAGAAGCCGGCCATTTGAGGTGCGCTGAAATTGACGAAGAAATTTAGACAATGTCTCTCACGCCAACTCCTCCGCCACTTCATGTCTGGACGGAATAAGGTCAAGCTACCTCCCTCGGCCGAAGGATAAAATATTTGACCGTCTTCATCCTCGCCAGCTCTCACACCTGCGTTCAAGGCCCAGTCATCGGACATGGCCATTTTGCATGCTGGGTTCCTCGGGTCACATTTGATGCCCTTGATACTGCCACATGTCAGATATGTTCATGGAACGAGCAATCTGCTACGTACAGACACGGAATGCAGCCTGTTTGCATCTTTGTTCGCGGTATTTCTTCGACGTCCTCGCCGTTGTCCATGTGAATCGAGCCATTACTATTTTGTGAAGCGAACTCAGGTGTGAGGCCAAATGTTGCAGAAGACAATCCAGAGTCGAGGTCTGGTAGCAGTTCGAGATCTGCTTGGTCCCAATTCAGGTGTGCAGTGTCGTTTATCGGTGTTGCTGCATCCTCCCACGTCCGTTTCCTGCTTCCATTCACAGCATTGCCATTTCTGTGATCAGGTGGAGGTGGTGTCCGCCATTCGAGGTCCACGCCTATCCACTTCTCCGCCTCTTTGTCGCCCATGTCGGTCTCGATGGCGGAAGTAATGGTAGCAATCATGCCTCGAGGCTTGCAGAGCGAAGGATGTGGACTACAGATTTGAGGAGCAGCACAGCACAGCTTCGCTATTCAGCTGCACGTGAAAGGCGCACGCGGCAGGCGATGCAATCGGGTACGTGGGAGCTCATGAAACGTCCAATCGATGCCGGTCGTAAGCAGCGTTTGAATTTGGCCGAGTGTTGCTGCTCTTATCGCAGCGCAATATATAGGATTCCAACAATGGCTATGGGGAGCTAGTATGAACGTAACGGACGCCACAGTGGAGGTGTCAAGGGAAGGGAGGAGAGATGTCGGGGCCAAGGTATAAGATGCACAGCACAGCAGTGACGGGTGACTTCGGTCTTGTGCGTAGGAGCTGCACAGTGTTCTTCATCACGTAGCGTATGTCATCAGCACTACCACCACGTCCACGTCCACGTCTGGCCAGACCTGTTGTCGCTGCCGAATCATCAGTCGTCGCGGCAATGAACCCGCTTGTCGCCAGGATATGTAAGCTTCAATGTCAATGACTCGTGGGGCAGATCATATTCATTTCGCACAACCATTGAACGTCAGACAGAACGACAAGTGTCTCCTGTCTTGCAACAGCCTGACATGCGAGCATGCGTCTATCATGTTCGCGTAGCATAGCAGCAGCAGCAAGCACGCGAGCCCGAGCGCGTCTTCCAATCCCGCCTCCGCCGTCGCCGTCGCCTTCGCCCTTTTCGCGCCATCTCCTCTGTCGGCGAGATTACAGCGCACACTCCCAGCCTGCAAGTCACGATGTCGGAATCCTAGGCGGCGGTATCACAGGTCTGGCCAGCGCCTATTTCCTCCTCCGCCAGCACCCGAACGCAAAGGTCACGCTCTACGAATCAAAAGATCGCGTGGGAGGTTGGCTGGAAAGCAAACGCGTGCCCGTCAAGGATGGAAGTGTTCTGTTTGAAGCTGCTGCGCGCACCCTTCGACCACAGTCCAATGGCGTTCTCACTGCGAGATTGGTAGGGACACCTGCCGGCCTGCGTGCGTGGAAAACGCTAGTGACACCGGGCTGATGGGAAGTAGATGCAAGAGCTAGATCTCGCAAGGGATGCCATATTCACCCAGCGCACCGCCCCCGCTGCCAGCAATCGCTATCTATACTATCCTGACCATCTTGTGCGCATGCCACATCCATCCTTCGGCATGGCAAACAACATTTGGAATCTATCGACGGAGCCAGTCTTCGAGACAGCACTGTGGAGTCTGATCACGGAGCTCTGGAAAGAAGCCAGAGATCCGAGCGTGCAAGATGAAAGCATAGGCAGCTTCTTTTCTCGACGCTTTAGTAGGACCATGGTCGACCGCCTGCTGTCTGCAATCATCCATGGCATCTATGCTGGGGATGTGTGGAAGCTGTCGGCAAGGAGTCTGTTTCCTACTGCATTCCGCGACGAAACCCTGCACGGTAGCATAATATATGGCATGTTCAAGGCAAGAGCTGATGGCATTGAAATGACCAAACGTGAAGCGGACTTTCTGCAAGATATGAAAGGCTTTGCATGGGATCCTCTGTTGAAGGCGACGCTGAAGGACACATCGGTCTTTACATTCAAGGACGGCATCGGCATGCTCCCGGAGGCAATCTATGCCTGGCTGTTCGGATGTGGTCGCGTCGAGTTCAAGACGGGCACTCACGTGGACAAGATCGCGCAAGCAGAGGACAACAGTGGGATCGTGGTGACACATAGTCAGGCCGCCGAGTCGCGGACACACAGTCATGTGATATCTGCTCTCTCACCGACGCACTTGAACCAGGTCTCGGGGAAGGACTTGGTGATGTCTCCTGCAACGGTGACTGCCATGTCTGTCAACCTCTACTTCCGCACGCCGAATTTGCATGAGCCTGGCTTTGGCTATCTTATACCCAGTGCGACTCCGTTCGCGCAGAACCCTGAACGTGCTCTCGGTGTGGTCTTCGATAGCGCGTACTCACCTTCGCCAGCTGATGTCGATGCGGGCAACTGGCGCGAATTCAGTGCTGAGCAAATGGAGATGTTGAAGGCAGGGCGAGAAAGTGGTAAGCAACTAGTCAATGTCAACGACTTCGCTTGGTACAACATGCCAAAGCCACCAAACCTACAGGATCATGTTCCACAACGAGGCACGAAGCTCACTGTCATGTTCGGTGGACACTGGTGGGATGGTTGGCCTGCATACCCCGACGAGAAAGAAGCACTGAGCATGGCACGTTCTGTCCTTGAGCGCCACCTGGGCATTAAAGAGGAAGCCGAAGCGTGGCAGGTCAATTTGCAAAAGGACTGCATCCCGCAATACCATGTCGGGCACGAACAGAAGCTCAAGGATGCTCACAATACCATCTGGCGGGAATACAAGGGCCGACTACGCGTGGCTGGAAACTGGATGTGGGGAGTAGGGGTAAATGACTGCCTACGGAGCGCATATGAAGTAGCGAAGAACATGGATCGCGATGCAACCGGACTCGAGCATGTCGGCGAGGCAGCGACAGTTCGACTGAAAGCATTGAAGCCTGGTCAGAGAGCGAGTGAAGATGGATGATGGATAAATGTGTACATATCGATACTTGGCCATAGAAACAAAGAGCATTATTCTGATGAGTCTGCCTGCCTGCGGAAAGCAGCAGCAGATTGGAGCGCGAGTTCTGTGTGGCTATTGCAGGGGAACGCCGTCGGTCGTCGAACATGAAGTCTGCGGTCCAAGTCACTGTTTGGAGTACGTCACTGTCACCGCGCCGCACGAGCAAGAGCACGAGCTGCCGTCTGCCCAACTTTACACCCAGCCTCTTTCGGCGTCATCAAGGCTTCCATTGTCGACAATCTTGGAAGAGACAATCTTGGAAGACAGGTTTGGACAGGGTTCTGTATGTAGATGTCCGCTCTGCAGCTGCATACCCGTACATCCCGGCAGACCATGGCCGCATGTTTTATGACGCACACCGTGACCGGCGCTTTCATTAACCCAACCTCAGCGCAGTACTCCATCCTGGCCCTCGCCAAATGGCCTTCACTACAAGCTCCACAACGACTTCGTGGCATCGGCGAGGCGAGGCGCTAGACAAGCACTCGATTGGTAGGCCCGAACCTTCGGGAGTCGATCCGCAACAACGACATAACGTGCAATGGCAGTTGCATATGCCTCTACTGCAAATGATTAGTAAGTATACTAGCTCTATCATTTAGCATGCTATAATCACGGAGCAGCCGCCGTTCTACGGGGTCTCTGTGCCTTTATATAGCCTAGAACTTTATACTATCGATAGGACGTTAATATATTAGATAGAACCTTTATTCCCCTAGTTTACTTATAGTATAATAAGTATAATTATATATATCTATATCGAACTTAGAATAGTTGTTATAGGCTATTAAGGTATAGTCGCTATAGTTAGGTATACTTTTATACTATACGACTACTACTATAAGTAGAAGTAGTAGAAAGAAGTATATAGTAATAGGATCTTCGAATATAATTTCTAGTAGCTATATAGTTTAAGTATTAATCTATCGGATAGGAAGTTAGGAAACTAAGCTAATATATATATATATATATATATATATATATATATTAGAGCTATAGGCTCGTCTAAGGACTAGGCTAGCTAGATAATATAGTATAGGATATCTCTTATATATTTCTAAGAGCTTTGTTTATAGCAACGAAATTACTAGACTAGGAAGGGACTAGTAGGTAGTAGATAGGGAGTATTAGTAGATAGTATTATAACTAGGCATTTAGAGGCCTATACTATACGATCGATAATAAAGCTCTAATAGGGCTTCTAATACTAATTAGTTAGACGGTTAGGAGCTTAGAGCGAATACGAAGTAGATAGGCGAAGGATTTTAAAGCCCTCGATTAGATTCTTAAGGGCTAGAATATCTATATTCGAGATACTAGTAGGTAGGATAGATATTCTAGTAGGATCGATATTCTTAGTATCCTCTATAAGCGTTTCTATATATATAATATACCGCTATTATACGTCGCTATATAGCGCGCTTTAAATACTTTATTAGCCGTACGGGATTAAAGTTTTCGAAAATTCTATTAGTACTAGTCTTATAAAGCGCTTGCTTTAAGTTACGTATATATTCCTATACCTTTTACTAGTTTTTAGAAACCGATAATTTCTATAGTTAGAACCTACTACTCCTATAGTAACTTAGTAAACTAACCTAAACTAAACTAGAATCTCGGCTTAGTAAACTAAACTTAAATAGCCCGAACTACTATAGGGTCTACCGAAGTAACCGAACTATACCCTAATTTCGAACTATATCTATATCTCTACTAAACCTCCGCTATCTAATTGTCTTTATATAGGTTTATCGCTACTACTCTAATCTTATAGTCCTAATATATTACCTTCGCTATCTTATCTCTATAAACTAATATTCTACTTCTTATCGCTATTAATTCTCGATCCGCCTTAGTAATCTCTTCCTCGATAATTCTATCTATATCGAAGCCCTAGTTATAGTCTTCTAGGTTCTAGCTACTAGTAAAACGTCTCGGTTCCGACTATCTATTTATAGCGGTTTACCGTTTATAGGGCTATAAAGAGCGGCGAGTCTATATACAAACTACGACTATTAGAGTATAGTATAGCCCTTATTTAGACTAATTCTAAGCTATCGCTCCTTATTAATACTAGATATCTGCTTAATATAGTTATAAAGCTATAAATAGCGTAGGTTAAATAGCTCTTCCTTTATCTCTAGCTTTATATTAGAAGCCTTCTATTCTTAAAGGTAGTATCTTATTTTCTAGTATAGTACTAATATATAATCTAGGTTCTTCGAGTATCTACTATCTACTAGGTAGAACCTATTGCCTTCCTTTCGATATATATATACCCTTCGAATCCTATCGCGACGCCTAATATAGTACTATCTATTATAGACCCCTCCTATCTAGTAATATCTATATATAAAGTTAGACTAGAAGTTATAATAGAGTAATATATTCTAAGTAACGGTGCTCTTACAATTACAATAGGCGCCTAGATTCCTAGTATTTAACGCGTCTTATAAAGTAGGTTCTATCTTATAGACAAGACGGTTGTCTTATATAATAAGACGAGCGGTATATTTAGGGCCTCGTAGCTCCGTACATAGCACCGCTTCTAGTCTAGATAGCCTGCTAGGTAAGGTACGTCCTATACTCCTTGTCTTAAGTAGAAGGCGTATTAGGCCTTAAATACCTCGCGTTGTCTTATTAATAAGACAGTTATCTTCTATAAGACGGCTGTTTTAAAGTCGTTGTTTTATCTTAGCGTGTCTTATCCGTCTTATAGGTATTTAACGTATCTTATCTATAATTAGCCTCTTAGTACTCGCTCGTAACCTTACTCTATAACTCTTTAATAATTCCTTGCTCTTTGTATACTATAGACTATAGATTAAACGGACTGTAAGGAGTTAGTATTGCTACTATCGATAAAGACGATAATTAAGGTTGTTAAGTTAATTATTAACGAAGGGCAGCGTCCGAAGTATAGGCCGAAGGGTATAATAACGACTCTCGTAGCGCTAGAGTTAGGCTCGTAGTAGATATAGATAATACTTCTTAGACCGCCGGTATACTGCTATACGATAACGAGGCTTCGATAACCGGTCCTAAAGGCACTAATTAATACACTTGTCGAAGATTATAGCCTTACCGGGGGTTATAGGATCTTACCTACCGAGCAAGTAATTATATTCCTTAACTACGCCGGATATAAGACAACTAACAATTAGCTCCGCCTATTGTATTAATACTCGCTAAGAAGCTATCGACGCGCTATTTTAAAGATTAGTATACTATTATACTAGCTGTTTCGAGATACGGCTTAGTAGCTAAGTAAGGATAATAGAACCTCCGCGGAGATTATCGATAATCTAAAGATATAGCTATACTTCTCGTATTGTATTAGTGCGCTTAATAGCACTTATATTCCTTTTAAACTAAGGAAGATAGCAAATGCTAGCGCCTATCGTAACCGGAAGGCCCGGGAAGGGTAGTGTTTCGTAGAATGTATTAGCGTATATCGATTTCTATAGAAACTTTACTTATATTCTACCTAGATAGGAGGGATTAGTAGTAGACGGCACTATATTAAGTATAGCGATAAAGAAGGGGTTAAAGGTGCCTCGAGGTAGGTTCTATCTCGCTAATAGTAGATATTCGAAGAATCTCGACTATATACTAGTTGTTAGGACTAAAGAGGTTATACGTAATTGGTATATAACCGGGCTCGAGTGAAGCTAGGGTCTTGATGCCTTAGGCAGGGCTTGGCGCTTAGCAGTAGGCTAACTTGCCTGCCTTCCTCCCTCTCCTTCTTACTCCTTATCGAATACTACTCGTACCTACTACCACCCTATCTACCTGCTAATATAACCCTTCTTATATAGTATTCGATCCACCCTTTAAGGGCAGCAGCTAGATAGTCCTTATTTCAAGTTTTTAGCGGTATAGCTACGAACAAGACTAATCTAACTATATTGCGCCCGAAGAACGGGACCTATACGTACTATTCTATAAAAACAACCGTACCAATTATTAAGCAAGGCCTTTTACACGGCCTATTATACTAAGTTAAGCACATTAGACCGATACCTACTAATTCCGCTATATCCGTATCTTAGGGGCTAACAATATATTATTAGTGCTACCCCTTACAATAGCCGGTTTATTACGAAACAACAACCGCGGCGCCGCTAGCAGCGCTAGCAATAACAACGCTAGTGGCACAGTGCCTAAAGTGCCTACTAAAGCACCTACTGAAGTGCCTCCTGCCGAAGAGCCTACTATAGGACCTACTAAAGAAGAACCTATAATTCTAGGTAATAATCTAGAACTGCCTATTAACGACATTCTTAACAACATTGTTAATCGTCGATATAGCTAACTAGCCTTTAGCCCCTAGCCGATAACGAGACTTTAAGAAGCTACTTAGAACAGGCTTACTGCCTTACGTTAAGAACAATAGCTAAGGGATAACCTCCTCGAAATTCATCGCCTATAGGAAGCCTTAGTAACTAATGCTAAGCTAACAGCAGGACCTTCCTTACTAGCTATTTAAAAGAAGGATACTAAACTTAAGGATTGCACTGTGTTTAATAGCTCTAGCCGCAAGCAGTACAATAATTACATCCGTAATTGTAAATTGAACTAGCGGAATGCACTAAGGGCCCTACTAGATGACTATTTATTAGTCGTCTACGCTATGCAATATATTAATAGCGACCTAAAGCGCACCTAGGATAACTATTTCGACTCCCTTACTAATTAGACCGCTGTTTAGTAGCAAGACTACAAGACTATTATACTAGACACCCTTAGAAACCCTATACTAAGGCAACAACACGCTTAGGACTAATACCTTCGGGCTAAACAAAAGACTGATCAATCGGCTCGCTTATTTAAGGCCTATTTAAAGACCCTCGAGGACGATTTGCTAGCTAAGACCGACTCTATCTAGATTTCCGAAATACGCCCTAAATTGCGATAGGAATTGGTCCTTAAATTAGACCGCCGTCGCGTGTTCGAATAGACTAACCTAATACGCATTTAGTTTATAGTCGAAGTAGAAACAGCCGAACGAGCTGTTTAGCTTTAGTAACGGCTAGAATCGAGGATCCGACTAACTAGTACTAACCGTAGCAACCGTAGTAGCCGCGGAGGAAACTAAGGCTCTACCTAAAACAACAATACTAACAATAGAAACAGTAACAGCGACCGTAGGAGAGGCCGTAGCCGGCGGCTATATAGAGGAGGCCGCGATAGGGGCCGTAGAAGGGGCTCGTATCCCTATAGTACTAATCGCTTAACTAACAATAGCAGCAATAGCGGCTATAGCAACCCCCTAACTAGATTAAAGTGCTTCAATTATAATAGCACTAGCTATCTACTAGGCTAATGCGACAAACCTAAGGATTAGGCCCGAATCGACCGTACTACTACCGAGCACCGTAAGCACCTTTTAGCCGCTAATGCTACCCCTATCGGTCCTTCGAAAAAAGAATAAGCGCCGCACTAACTGTTAGCCTTGTGCGGCGTAAGACTATCGACATTGTGCTAGCTATTACGCGTACCGGTCTCGTATCGGACACGTATAGGACTAACTATAAGACTAAGGTTACACTAGATCTAGGAAATTTAGTTAGTGCCCTTATTAGCTATCGCCTAGCTAAGCAATTAGACCTTCGATAACTGCCTAGGACTAACCTGCCAACCCTTGCTTAGTTTAATAACGCTCGGCACTTAACCTACGGAGCCTACTATATCTATATAGCCCTAAGAGACGACCTCGGCAATAAGCGCCTACTGAACTTTACTGCCTACGTAGTAGACATAGACAGCCTCCTATCTAAGATTGTTATTAGCAACCCTATTCTTAAGTACTATACTATAGTTATAGACTTAGGCAGTTAATAGTAGCGATTTAGGATCGCTAGGAAAGAGGATATTGAATACATCGATGTTAGCGAGTGCCCTAATAATATTAGGGTCCTATTTATTAGCAACCTAACCCTAGCTAATCCGACGGCCGACCTGCTCGGTAATAATAATAAGCCTATGCCCCCTAATGGTATAGATCCTAATTAGCTTGCTCGTATACTAGAGCCTATCCGAGAGACCTATATTGATGTGTTTAAATACTACCTAGCATCGACATTGCCTATATTTAAAGAGACGGATTATAAGATTGATATTATAGAGGGTAAGGAGGTTCCTTTTAGACTACTCTACAACCTTAGTAAGCGCGAGCTTGCTATATTGCGTAAGTATCTAGAGGAAAACCTAGCTAATAGGCGTATTCGGTATAGTAATAGCCCTGCCGGTATATCTATCCTGTTCGTGCTAAAGAAGGATAGTAGCCTGCGCCTATGTGTCGACTATCGTAGGCTTAACGCTGTTACTATTAAAGACCGCTGTCTACTTCCGCTTATTAATAAGACCCTCGATCG
Source organism: Pseudocercospora fijiensis CIRAD86 (assembly GCF_000340215.1). NCBI lineage: Eukaryota > Fungi > Ascomycota > Dothideomycetes > Mycosphaerellales > Mycosphaerellaceae > Pseudocercospora > Pseudocercospora fijiensis. Next base: position 4,853,986 of record NW_006921537.1, read on the forward strand.
CCTTTCTAGCGCTTACTACTATACTATATTAGATATTAAGGATGCATACTATCGCATCCGCATCCGTAAGGGTAATAAATAGAAGATAGCCTTTCGTACTCGCTATAGCTATTTTAAGTACTTAGTTATACTATTCGGGCTAGCTAATGCCCCTACTATATTCTAGTCCTATATCAATCGGGCCCTATTAGGCCTATTGGATCACCTCTATATAGTTTACCTAGATAATATCCTAGTTTATATACACTCTCCTAACATTGCGGAATACTAGGCTATAGTACGTAAGGTCCTCGACCGCCTACGAGCCTATAGCTTATATTGCAAGCCTTCTAAATGCACCTTTGCTACTAAGGAGGTGTTATTCCTCGGCTTCCTCGTATTAACTAAGGGTATTAAGGCTAATCCTAATCGGATTAAAACCATTACTAAATAGCCTGTTCCTACGTTAATTAAGGAGCTATAGTCGTTCCTCGGTTTTGCTAACTTCTATCGCCGATTTATTAAGGGCTATTCGAGGCATGTAATGCTACTAACTAAGCTTACTAAAACCAAGGCTAACCTAACTAGAGAGTTTAAATAGACTAACAGAGTATAAGCCGCTTTTAACGGTTTAAAGAAGCGCTTTACTAAAGTCCCCTTATTGCACTATTTTGTACTAAGCAAGCAGATCCGTATTAAGACTAACGCTTTACAGTTTGCTATATTAGCCATTATATCACAATAGGCTAATAACAATTACTAGTACCCGATTACCTTCTTCTCGAGGAAGATAATTGATGCTAAGCGTCGCTACGAGACCTACGAGCAAGAGCTCCTAGCTATTGTCGAGGCCTTTAAGCACTAGAGGCACTACCTCGATAGGGCTTAACATACAATATAGGTCTATACAGACTATAACAATCTCCGTAGAATTACGAAGGTTACTAGGGTTATAGGTCGATAGGCTAGATAGGCCGTCTACCTCGCTAGGTTTGATTTTAATATATTATATCGGCTAGGCGTAAGTAACCCTGCTAATAGCCTATCGAGGCGACCTAATTACGATAGCGGGACTTAGCAATCTATTAATTCATTGTTTCTAACCCTATAGTATAAGATTGCTATAGCCTGTATTGTTAATAAGCACGCGTAGGATAAGCGGCTTACCGGACTCCGCGACGGCTTAAAGCATGTTAATGCTCTTGCTATATTAACAGTGCGTATTAAGGCAAGAGCTAAGGACACAGACAGGAGAAGTTATAATAACTCCCTAGTCGATATCGCTATATATAGTAATAGCGATTAGAGCACTAATACAGTTAATCCGGCTGCTAGTGCTATTAGATACATATAATGCGTACCTCGTTTAATAGCGAGGGTGCTATTAAATAACCTTGCAAATAGGGATAGTTAATCGTTTATAGATGAGCTATTACGGGCTTAGTAGAGGGACGCCTTTGCTACTAAACGTATAGACAAGCTTGTAAGTAGGCGAAAGACTCGATCTAGTAAGAGTAATTAGTCGATCGACGACAAAGGTTACTTAAGGTTTAAGGGTAGATACTATGTCCCCGCTAAACAATCGATTAGACAAGAACTTCTTAAGCGACACTATAATAGTAAGCTTGCCGGTTACTATAGTACAGAGAGGTCGTACGAGTTACTATCGCGTATATACTACTAGCTAAATAGTAAGCGGGACATAAAGGACTACGTAAACACGTATGCCGTATGTTAACGAGTTAAAGCACTAAAGCACTTACTATTTAGCGAGTTGTTTTTACTCCCTGTTCTAAAGAAGCCTTTTGTAGAGCTTATAATAGACTTTATTACAGGTCTTCCCCCTACTAAGCGAAGAGGAAGCAAGGACGTCTTTAACGCTATATTAGTCGTTGTAGACCGATTCACTAAGGGTGCTCGTTACATTCCTGCCCGAAAGGATTAGACGGCTATTAACCTAGCTAAGTCGCTATAGAACAACATCTTCTATAGCTATTAGGGGACCCCTAAGAGGATAGTCTCCGATCGAGGCCCGATATTTATATCTTACTATTAGAGTGAGATTTGCCTATAGCTAAGACTCAAGCATCGCCTATCTATAGCATTCTATCTACAAACAGATAGTTAGACTGAAAGGCAGAATGCTACCCTATAGCAGTACCTACGCAGTTATATTAACGAGAACCCTAACGACTAGGTTAACCTCCTATAGCCTGCAGAATTCGTATATAATAACAGTGTCTACTCATCAACTAAGGTGTTACTATATATAGCTATAATGGGCTAGAACGCTGCTATGCTACAAGACCTATCGCTCGAGGCCGAGCGTAAGGAAAGGGAAGCGGGTCAACCTAAGACACTAGCGGCTATTAAGAGGGTTTAAAAGATGCGAGAGATTCACGCTAAGATAGCTAACAAACTAGCGAAGGCTTAGGCATATTAGAAGGCCTACTATAATAAACACTACACGCTAATAACTTTCAAGCAAGGCGACATAGTTATGCTAAGCACTAAGAACCTCCGTATCCGCAAACACCTATTACCTAACGGCAAAACAAGGCCTAAGCTCGCACTAAGATACATTAGGCTATTCCGTATCCGAGAACCGAAGGGTAATAGCTAGGCCTACTAGTTATAGCTTCTACCTTATTATACTATCTATAATACCTTCTATATCTCCCTCCTTAAACCGTACTACTAACGCGAAGGCGATAAAGCGCCTGTTAAGTTAGAAGAAGTCTTAGATAATAGCGAAGAACTATAGTCTATAGAACGTAT